>NC_141624.1:2912717-3512717 GCF_047967505.1 Dipteris shenzhenensis | reverse complement strand
CCTGATCTCAATCTGCCTGTCCATGGCGACGTATGTGAACCACTGCTAGAGGACACTACAGGTCCACTACTATTTTGTGATTGCTGCTGTGAATTTTGTGCAGCATTACCATTTCGTGCATCTATATCATCAATCACATTTACTGGTTTATACCAGCTACTCATCTCATCAAAAACATCTCTACTCACTGTAAACTTACGAGTAGAAGGGTTATAGCATCTATACCCTTTTTGCTGCAGAGAATAACCAAGAAAGATGCACTTTTCAGCTTTTGGATCCAACTTGGACCTCAACTCATCTGGCACATGAACATAGGCAATGCAACCAAAAATTTTCAAATGAGAAATATCTGGTTTCCTACGAGTATACATCTCCTCTAGTGTCATGCCATGTATTGCTGCAGTGGGAGTCCTATTCATTATGTAAACTACTGTAGCAATTGCTTCAACCGAATAATAATCTAGTAGGTCTTTTTCATTTAGCATGGCCCGAGATACCTCTCCAGTATGCTTGTTTTTCCTTTTTGCAAGTCCATTTTGCTGTGGGGTATGACTGCATGAATATTGCTACTTTATGCCATGCTCCTGTAGGAACCTTGCAAACTCATTTGAGAGGTACTCTCACCCTCCATCTGACCTTAGGCATTTTATTTGCAGGCCTGTTTCTTTTTCAACCATAGCTTTAAAAGCTTTGAAATGCCCAAACACTTCACTTTTCTTTTTCATAAAATGCATCGAAACTTTTCTGCTGTAGTCATCAATAAAAGTGACAAAATAATGACAGCCTCCAATAGATGCAGCTTTAGTAGTCCACACATCAGAGTGGATTAATTCCAATGGCTTCTTACTCTCTTGAACATGTCTAGGAAATGGTTTCCTTGCCTGTTTTCCAAATTGATAGGCTTCACATACCTTATGCATTTCTACAACCTTGAATTGAGGCAATCCTGCAATAGTATTTTGCGCCTGCATTGATTTAAGTCACTGTACATTAACATGAATAATGCGTTTATGCTAGATATCAATATCTGCAACTACACTGATCCCATGTGCAAACATTGCTGCACTCAATTCAGGCATGTCCACATCCAACGTAAACATCTTGCCCTTCTTTTGTCCTTTGGCTATCAAGCGACCGTTATTTTTCATATCCTCAAGAAAGCATCCATGAGGATTAAATCTAACCTGCAAGCCCTGCTCAACCATTTGACCAATAGAAACTAGGTTCTTGGTGATATTCGGGACATGAAATACATCAGACAGGTATTTATTTTTCCCATTCTGCATAGACAAAGGAATTTTACCAATCTGCACAATAGGATGTGCAGTATCATCACCAGTCTCCACAAATCCTGGGTTTTCAATTTTCCTTGCATCCTGCATCCATTCTGCATGACTTGTCATGTGGTTTGATGCACCCGAGTCAACATACCACACATCATTGCTTTCTTTTGCACTTGTCATAGAATTGGTCATGTGCTGCACCATAAACAGATGCTCATTTCTATCATCACCCTGTCTACTAGAGGATGCATAATTGCCTTGCTGTAATTTTCCATTCATAATGTCATTCTGCTTTTTGTAGCAGTCTTTAGCCATATGACCCATTTTACCACAAAAGTAGCATTCAACATTGCTGTTTGCATTTTGGCCTCTCTGCCATCCACCACGACCTCTTTGGCTCCCCCTGCCTCTAGAGTTACCACGTCCTCCTCCAAAGGATTGGTTTTCTTGAGTTTGCTACATATTCTGATTTCTACCACGACCTCCAGATCGGCTGCCTCTACCTCTGCCTGTACCTCTTCCAACATTTGAGTAGAAGACAGTTTCTTTTGAAGTTCCTCCTGAAGAAGATGCATAACTATTTCTCTGCTCTTCAGAAATTAGAAGAGCAAACAACTCCTCAAAATCAGGAAATTTTTCACGGATGGCAATGGATGTCCAGAATTGTGCATAATCCTTTCCTAGACCATTCAAGGTCATAAAAACTAGATCATCATCTTCCACTGGCGACCCAATGGAAGCAAGTGCATCTGCAATTTTCTTCACCTTCATGTGGTAGTCATTGATGCTCATATTTTCTCTCTGCACATTGTGCAACTCCTTCTTGAGCTACATTTTCCTGGCTTCGTATTTGTGCTGTACATTTTTGCCAAAGTATCCCATGCCTCCTTTGGCGTACTTGCATCCTGAATATGCACAATCATAGAATCTGAAATACTGATAGACAACCAGTACATAACTTTTCTGGCTCTCTCATGCCATCCTTTAAATGCCTGCATTTCCTATTGATTGGGAACATTAGGAAGAACTGGTTCTTCTTCATTTCCTATAATGAACTCCCAATAGCCTTTTCCCATAAGGAAATTCGTCATTCTAAACCTCCATGCTTGGAAGTTGTGCTTGTCAAGCTTTTCAGTGACAATCTGTGAAAGAGAATCAAACGCCATTACAAAACACTGCAAAATATTCTGTCACTGCAAAAAACACAGCTTCTGCCTGACACAAGCAAATTTGCAAAATTAACGAAAGTGGTATTTGACCACACAATCACTTCCTAGTGACGATTTTGCATCAATAGGCAATAAGGATGATTCTATAACTCCCAGTATCTCTGTGCACAGGCATATGATGCAATTTCTGTGGCAACTTTTCACCAACTTGTAGAGCAATGGTCGCACAGCAAAAACAGAGCCTTTTTCTCAATGCTTCGAAGAACTTGCGCCTCCAAAACAGGCCTTGAAATGGCCCCACAGCATATATTGCCATCTCGCCACACCGCAAAGGGCGTCTCAGTCTGAGACAGTGCACTCTTGCACTTTCGGCTGTGTTACCTGCAGAGATATGCTCCCAAACTCGAAAAAGGAAAGCAACACTGGTCCTCTTAGTAGGACACCGCAAACTTGGTTTGCTTTCTTGAGCTCCTTACCACGAACCAGGCTCTGATACCATGTGAAGATAGTGGGAGAGAAGGAAGGAGTCTCACTTGCGGCTTTCTCACAAGCACAATGGGGGAATACACACAAAGGTGGAGGCTGAAAACAGTTTTCCTCTTCTTAGTTGTGAAAGCCAAAAGAACTCTAGTACAAGGAAATAGGAGAACCCTATATGTGGGTCTCAAACCAAACTCAGCTAACTAAGGTGGCATACTAACTGAGCCACAAACTAGAGTACATAAGGATAGCTGTCATCCAGCTATTATTCATGGGTGGTGTACCAACCGCATCTGCAGCTAACAAGTCGGTGACATAAATGCATAATGGTCACCCTGGTATATCACGAGTGGAGCTCGATATCTCAACATTTATGAGGAAACCCTCTCTCTCTCTCTCTCTCTCTCTCTCTCTCTCTCTATTTGGAAATTGTGTATAAAGGCAGTTTTAAAACCTCCTTCTATCAAGCCCACGTGCTACACTCATGTATTTATAAGTGAACCCTCTGAGAGTCTCTCTCTCTCTCTCTCTCTCTCTCTCTCTCTGTTGTTGTTATGGCATAAAAAACTCTTACTGCATTGATGCTGCTATAATAAATTATTTTTCCTCTGATACAAAGTACCCTAGGGTGTGTCAAGAGGCCATTTTTTCGGTGATGTAAGGGCCATTATGATATTCTAGAGAGATTTTTGGTGGCCCACAGTGTTGGAAGATGCCCATGAGTTTGCAAAATAGTGTTGTTTTTGTCAAACAAAGGGATATTTGGTGATGTGGATCACATGCAATGGAATTCAATATTAGCCCTACAACATTTCCTAAAGAGGGACGTGGATTTTGTTAGACCATTTAGGCGAAATGTAAGGTTTATCAGTAAGAAATACATTATGGTGTTAATAGATCATTGCACCAAATAGGATGAGGCAATGGCCATTAAAGATAATTAAGTAGATAGTGTGGCAAAGTTCTTATATCACAATATAATGACATGGTTTGCATGCCCAATCAAGCTGCCTTAGATCAAGGTGGACATTTTTCAAACAAATTGATGAAGAAATTGATTGAAGCACATATGATCATGCATAAAAACTCTATAACTTACACCCATAAAAAAAAAATCAAGTAGAAGTAGCAATAAGGTGTTGAAGAAATTTGTGAAAAGGAGCGTTTCCATAAAGAAGGACTAGGATAAAAAGCTAGATTGGACTGTAAGCATCTTCGTTCGAGCACTGTATGGGTTGGATTAATGGTTCACAAGCACCAAACACCAAGCACCTATAAGTTAACCATTAGGGAGTGAGCAAATTAGACCATCAACATGGAGTCTCAGCCTTACACTTGCCACTTTCATTTGGCACATCATCAACAATGCCCATCATTGAAAATTCCCACTAGCACATCACCAATAATACTACCCAATGGATTTATCTATAAGTAATCTACAAGCCTCAATATGGTGCTAGCATAATTGGAGTAAATCCCCATATGTTATACAAGTATTTGACAATATTCTTGTTAATATGGTATAGGACTCCATAATATGATAGTACTAAAAATATGCATTTGAGGTACTATTTTGAACTTAAAATTTCAAATCAATTGTGTGTCTTACTTGACATGAATAATCCACAAGTATCTTGCTTCTTTGCCACAATCCTCAAAGTAGATAATCTGAATTCCATTGGCACCACCATTTCAGGGTATGAGGCATTTTATATATAATTATTAAAGTGAAGTGAAAGATTTGCTATAAAGTGTTGGACATAGGATATTCACAATTAAAAAAGTAGCACAACAGTACACTTGAACTTACATTCAATAATTACATGAGATGGCATTTTAACTTACATTTAAAATAATTTGAGATGAGATAAGACATTAATGGCATTGAACAACACATGAACATCATGAGTATGAACAATACTTCCATTAATTTCATTAATTACATTTAAAAATTAGATAAGATGACATGCAAATTTACATTTAATATGCACAACGCTTTCATTAATTTCATTAATTACATTTAAAAATTAGATAAGATGACATGAAAATTTTCATTTAATATGAACAATGCTTTCATTAATTTCTTCAATTACATTTAAAAATTAGATAAGATGACATGCAAATTGAACTGATTATGTGACTAGAAATAGAAGAGATCAAAAAGGAGATGAAGATAACACTATAGAAGAGAAAACATAGATGAGAGAAATAGGAAAGGACATCAAAAAGGAGATGAAGATAGAGTGAAGATAATAGTAAAGAGAGACAATATGGATGACGGTGGTTTGGAATTTGACTTGTATTAATATTGTGCTTTGAGATATGAGACATTTTATGGATAATTATCAAAGTGAAGTGAAAGATTTGTTGTAAAGTGTTTGACATAGGATATTCACAATTAAAAAGTAGCACAACATTACACTTAAACTTACATTCAATAATTACATGAGATGACATTTTAAATTACATTTAAAATAATATGAGATGAGATAAGACATTAATGGAATTGAACAATACATGAACATTATGAGAATATGAGAAAATGCAAATTGTTGCCCATCAACTATCTAAAATGTGCAGTGAGTTAAGAAATGGAACTTGGCATCCTTTATACGCCAGTCTAGAAATGCCACAGTACTTTGTCCTTCTAGCAAAGATGGAAGCTGTTGTCCGATGAAGTTGGTGAATTCTAAAAAAAAATCTTTAGGTTTCTTAAAATTGATACTATTCCTTTTGTCTTTATCTGGCCAATATGCCATTGGACGGACAACCACATTTAAAACTACTAGCTTCTTTCCATCAATCAAAGACTTGTAAAGTTGTTTAGCATAAACTAGGTCTAATGTCCTACTATTTGTGAAGACACATGCTTTGAGCACCCTCTATGCATTTACAACATATGTCTTTTGGCCCTAAATATAGCCTGGGTCATCATTTGTCACTCCCTCATTGAGACAAAGATTTCTTCATTGATATCATTTCATCTTCTGAATCTAAACCATTGCATCACCTTCCTCTTCTTCATGCTCTTGCTCTTCCTTTTTTCCTTTATTTATAGATGAATGAACTCTTTTTTGAGTACTTTTAGCGATACACGAACTTAGTGTCGCAGCTCGCAAAGTACTCGACTTTACCATTTGACATCATGGTTTACTTTTTAAAGGCTCTATCGAAATTGCTTTAGACCACTCTTCTTCTTAATTTATTGCCTGCACTTCAAGTGTACTCAAGGGTTGTACTTGTTCTTGCATCCAATCACCTTCTTGAGTTACATCATCCAAGTGCGCATCCATGTGTGTGACACCCTCATCCAAGGCTCCCGCATGTGTCTTAGCCACTCCACTTCCTCTCTCATCTGTATGACCCTGAACCAAGGTTGTATGTTGTGCTTCGTCCCATGCAGTTTTTGCCTCATGCTTAGATCCCTTTAGCTTAGGTCCTTGTATGATGGCACCTTGGAAGTATTCAAGCATTATCTTTGACTGCATTCCCTTTGCTTCCATAATGGGGAATTGCTCCCATACAAGTTTGACGATCTCCAATGCAGGCATCAATTCAAGAAATTGTTTTCTTTTAGAGGCGGCATCACAAAGTGCTCTGCATCTTTCTTGGAGAAAAAAAATTGTCTATTGCCAGTACTGGACGTGGTATAAATTGTGACTAAAGTGTTGTCCTTCTTTATTGTGATTCTGAGCATAGTGCCCCCCTGAAGCATATTGCATTTTCCAAAAGTTGCACCCCATGGCTCCTCATGTTCCTCGAAATCCCTCTTCGTCATAACTAAGAACAACTTCTCTTTTTTTCCAACCAAGAACCAAGCTCTCTTAGTGGTCTTAAGTACACTCCATTGTAGGAAGTAATTTGGGGATTAGGTGTGTAAATGTATAAATAATCTAGACTACACCAACCATCAAAGCGAGTAAAAGCAAGAAATAATTTCTTTTCCAAAGTCCTTTTTAATTTGCTTAGGTTATAACAATTTTAAGTTAGAAGGTAACTGTTCTCTAAATACGAAATTTATAACCTAAATAAATTTAAATTTAAATTTTTGACAAAAAGAGAAAAAAATATAATTTTAAAATTTAAATTAATTTCATTTAGAAAAATAAATCTCTAAGTACTAAATTTACAATGCAAATAAAATCAAATTTAACAAATTAATAATGTAAATAAAATAAAATTAAAATTCTAACTAACAAATTTTAAACTTAAAATAAAATTAAATATACTAAAAATGTGAATAAACAAATTAAAAAAAAAGAAACTTAAAATTTTAAATTGTTTCTAATTTAATAATTATCCAATTACTCAATTCAAATTTTAAATGAAATAAAAATATAATTAAAAAATAATTATTTCTAAATTTAAAATTTAAATTCATTTAAATTAATTTCTAATAATAATCGGGTCTTACAATTCTTACTTAGGTACGATTTTACAAAATATAAACTAAACATTATAAAAGTGAGATGATTTTAAAATTTTAAAAAGGCTTCTTCAAAATTCAAATTGTAAAATTTGAGATACTCTTCTCTCGACGGATGTGCGTATGGTGGGATGAGCAGGGGGGGCGGGAGGTGGATTCAAATTTTGAATTATGAGGTTCTCATGATTTCATTCCTCTTGGCATACAATTCATTTCTTCGCTTCTTCTTATCTTCTCCTCATTTTCTACTTGGTACGACTTCATATGTCTCACTTTTGAACTTCTCTTCATTTTCATTTTTACTTCATACGACTCTCAACTTCTTAGGGCTCACTTCTCTTCAAAAGAGGTATGATTCCATTTCTTAACTTTTAAAAATCTTTTCACATTCCCTTTCTCCCACATTTTCTTAAATGTTTGCTTTCGTCTTCTCCAATCCTCTCCCAATGACCTCCCTCTACTCCTCTCCCTCACCGCTATGGAGACCTCCCTCCAATCCTCTCCCTCACGATGACACTCCACTCTCTCACTCCACTCCTCTCCCTCACTGTGACACTCCACTCCTCTCCCTCCACTCCCTTACTCTCTCTACTTTCACTCCCTCACTCCACTCACTCCCTCACTCTCTCTCGCTGTTCCCTCACTCCACTCTCTCTCTCCCTCACTCACTCCCTCCCTCCTCTCTCACTACTACTGTTGTGATAGTGGCCGCGGTCAATGCCTCACTATCCACTTCCTCCTCTCCCTCCACTCCTCACTCTCGCTTCGGCATAAGTGGCCGTGGCCACTCCCTCCACTCCCTCACTCCTCACTCTCACTATTGTGACAGTGGCCACGACCACTCCCTCACTCCTCACTCTTGCTACCATGGGAGTGCGACCGCGACCACTCCTTCACTTCACTCTCCACTCCCTCACTCCTCACTATTTGTAAAATTCATCTTACTCAATTTAAGTCCAAAGTATCATACTCCTCCAATATCATTTGAATAGTCCCTAATGAATATCTAGTAGTTCTTTACTAATATTTTTATGTGCTTATCTTCCATCCCTATAATACTCTAGAAATGCCTTTAACTTATCTAATATGAGATTCCTATAATACTTTAAACACACCCCCATCTTATCTTGTGTAAGATCTGTGCAAATTGTCATAGTCATCGCATATCATTTGCATTTATTAGAGTCCTAGAAAGTTCAGACCATCGGTGCCTAACATGGCTATGAAAAATCAATGTTGCCGACTCTCACTCGTGCTCTAGTATGTGTGACGGGTTTTCTTAATAAAAACAACATGTATATACCTATTTATGGGATAGGATTTGGTACATCTCTTGGGTCCAATGTGACTTAGAGGCATACCAAGTCTTGGTCCATTACAAGATATAAAGCCATGGATTTGACCTTACCAACAAGGTAGTGGGGTTGATATTGGTCTTTACGAGTTGAAGCATTGACCTTTTTTAGATCAATGCATAATATCTAAAAGGTTTTGTAGTCCTCAATCAGTTTCGCACTTTGATATAATTGCTTCAAGGAATTGCTATTGCTTATTTTTTAAACTTCGCAGCTTGTTCAAGCCAAGCTTTTGAAGCATTTGGGTCTCCCTATTGGAATAGATCCCTTTGAGATGTCATCCCTTGGAACCTTCTCCTTACCCTTTTATTTTCCCTTACTTTTTGCTTCTCTTGAAAATGTAGGAAATGCATCCACTGGAAAGCTTTTTCTCCTTCCTTGCTTCTTCCTTGAACTCACCAGCAAGCATTTTATTTTACATGAAAAAAAATTTGAGTATCATAAGGATTAGCTAGGAAAAGCAGGAAATAGGAAATAGGAAGCAATAGGAAGAAGGTTGCCTCCATCTCTAGTGTCTATCTATTTGCTTGTTGAAGAGCCCAACCTTCTTGAACCCTTTTTGGTTGTTTGGTATCTAACAAAAGAAATATGATAAAGAACTCAATATTTACAATGGTGTGGCTTGTACCCGATGAAGAGAGAGAGAGAGAGAGAGAGAGAGAGAGAGAGAGAGAGAGAGAGAGAGAGAGAGAATGCGGCTTGAAAATACAAAATCTTAAGTTATTCATCTTATTTATGAAGAGCTAGTACATTGATCACTCTACAAAATAAAATAAGAGGGAATGCTAAGAGATTATGACATAATTCTAGAAGAGCATGATGTTTCAAGTTGCCTCCATTCTACACCAAATTACTACAAGGGATCAAGCAAAGGTGACGGCCTTTTAATTACTATGATGGAATTTTTGTAGCCACTAGAATGGGAAGTCACCTTGTGTTGAATGGGATATTTGTTTGAATCTCTTATTCGAAGAGGATATATTCCCTTAAATATTATCAAGAAGAAAACTTGATACATGGAATAGTTTGGACGAGACTTTGGAGTGCAAACTGTTATTACAATTAAGTAAGACAAAGGAGGTAAGGTCTCTCTTGAAGAGGATGCTTATACAACGATGGACACATTTGGGACTAAGAAGGAAGGTGAGAATGATGAAGATGATGTATAGGATAGTGCCTCATAAGGTTATGTAAAACCTCAAGGGGTGCACTACCAAAAGAAACACTATGTATCACATGTATTCAAGGGGTATTAAAAATACCCATCAACTAAAATTTATCCCACAATAAAGACACCCCTCTTTACTTATAAACTAAAAGAAAATTTTCAAAAATTGAATTGAAAAACCCCTCCTGTTATTGTAAATTTGTTAAATTTTTTCAAAAAGTTGGATTAAAATACCACTCCTTTTGAATGCACATGGTATACTAATTCTTTTAAGGTAAACCCCCGGAGCATAAAAAGGCCATGAAAATATCTCTAAGTATGAAACCTGATCTTTTCTTTTTCTATTTCTTTAATAAAGCATTTTTTAGAGTTAAATTAATATAAATGTATAAATCTTATAAGCTTGCCTATCTATTTACAGTATGAGAAGGAAAAAATGATAGTGTATGAACAAATAGAAAAGTGGAAAGATCATTTGAAGAATTTACTATAGCATTGGATATCATTGATCTTGATTCTAAAAATGTGGCTATATTGTAGTGAATGTGAGTCTCATTTAACTTTAGATTTAGTTTTCCATTCAAGAGTAGCCTTAGACTTTTCCATTTGGCAAAGAGGAGATTTTAATCCTACCCAAGCCCAAGAAACGGGTTTATAACAATGTAATGATGTCCATCCTTAGATTTGATTCAAAACTTCCTTGGCTTGAAACTTCCTCCATATGAATGAATCTAAAGAGCTAATATCCATTTATTCATTCATGAGCCTCGTTCTACGATTGATGTTGTCCTACCCTATCTTCTCTCTCCACCACGATTGTTGTCCATGTAGAAGAGATAAACAATCTCATATCATTAATACATTTTGAGCTCAGTTCAAGACCATGTCATTAATATGTCATCAAAAAACAATGTAAGTGTGCTAGACCTTGAGATAGAGTGACCATCCAATCATCTTTTCCCCTCTTGACATAATTGGATGGTTAAAGATGTGGTAATTTGCCTATAGAAATATGTGTGGGATGGCAGTTTCCTTTTCCCAACTCCTGCTCTGTAGAGCGGTAGCTAAAGCAGTTACAGATGCACACATTTGATCATTGCCATCGGAGTGAAGAACATGAGCTGTGGTATCACGATTGGTGGGAGCATTCGAGGTAGCAACATCAGGCCATTCAGGTGATTACCAGTCTTGAGTCTTCACAAGCTTTAGCTTGCACCCTAAAGTTCATAGAGTAACAACCCTACCAACACTTCGAGAGATGCACACCCAAGAGGCGATGCTCTCTAACTTGACAAATGGCCTATAGAAAGTGAAAGGGATGCACATCTTAGATTAGCTAGCTACAAAAAGGGTACATTAGCTATGTTGGTGTCCCCTGGAACAAAGGAGAAACGGCTTGGGTGCACAATGTTGAAGATGTTGTCAATCAGAAGGACCACTGTGGATCCAGTGATTGAACGTAGAGCAAAAGCAATGCACGATCATACTGATCAGAGAAGTCTGTGGGTTTCAATAGAATGCAAGAAAAGGAGAGACAGCCTAAGTGTGGAATTCATTGCTACAGTAACGACATTTTGGCACAAAAATACGAGAGTTTCTCCAAATAGAAAGGACATATGTAAGAAGTGAATAGGATGCAAGGTGTTTGAGGAGCACATCATACACATGCTAGATACAACGCAGGTTAGTGGTGCATGATTGAGCTTTGGGATAGTTTACTTGTTTCATTTCTTAAACCAGGCTTGGACTAAATGTGATTGTCCTAAACTAGTTTGGTGGTTGGAATATCATGCAACCATAGGTTGGTTCAACTCAGTTTCCAGTTATATGATTGTCCTGAACCAGCATGGTTGAATAAACAACATTAGTTGTTGTCCATCTTGGTGGCATGGTTGAGCAAAAATTAATAGCAATATATTTTGCAATATATTGTTATTTTACTAAACCAACCCAGTGGTTGGAACATCATGCAACCATGGCTACTTCAACTCAATCATAGTTATGTGATTGTCTTGAACTAGTGTGGTTGAATAGACATTAGTTATTGACCAGCCCGGTGGTTGAAATTATTGTGTTTCTTAGTACTTAAATTCGTTAAATTTAATTTCCTACTATTTGGGTCATATACCACTGTTAAATTGTGAAATTCAAAAATGAAAAGCAATATATTGTTGTTTTCTAATGGCAAAATTCAAAAATGAAAAGTAATATACTTGTTATTGTCTAATATGTGAAGTTAAGACCATCAGGCTAAACCATCCTGGTGGTTGATATTGTGACTATCCTAAATGTGTCCTAAACTAGCCCGATGGCTGACTATCCTAAACATGTCCTAAACCAACTCGCTAATTGAAATTGTGACTATCCTAAACTAGCGTGGTGGTTTAAAATTATTTTGCTTCATTATGTACTTTAATTAGAATGTGTTTTATCTTCTTTTAGTAGTAGCAAAAAGGGGGCTCATTGTTCTATTGTTCCCACATGTTGGGTCAGTAGACAAAGTTGTATCTCAAGTTTATGGATCAGAATCTGGACATTTCAATTGGGTAGAGGAGCTTTGAGCATTGTAAGCCTTGGTACATCAGGAAACTCAAAGAGAGGAATGTTTATTGTTGCAAAACACACATAGACTTTGACCTGGCCCTACAAGCTATGAATCACTTGAGATTTGGTCATGTTAGAGCTTTGCTCCATGGGGATCATGCCTCCCCGATGAATGCATAGTTTGTAGGCCACCTGGATCTTCATCGTGTGTTGTAAGGGAGGGTAGGTTTTGTAGCCTAAGGACTCTATGGGAGCCATTGGTTTGTCCAAAGGGAGACCGTGAGTGGCACAAGATTGAATGCGTTTGTAGCACATGCAAGCATTGCAGTTTGAATCTGAAGAAGAAGACATTCAATGTCTCTTCCAAATGAAATGAGGGAAGACAACCATGTTGCTCTAAAATGGAGGAGATTTGAAAATGTCAATGTTGAAGGACTCGATAAAAAGAGATGGCTACTCTCATATAAGAGCACCTAGCCAAGGGAGCTTGTAGGTCACATGGTTCAATCCATACCAAAATATGTGCTTCACAATTTCACAGCTAGTTGGTAGAATAATCAGTTCAAGACATGCCTTGCCAATTTTCCCTATGACACTATTGTATCTGTCATAGATTTTGTAGAAAATTATTCATTTCAAGAAGAAGGTGAGGTACAAAGTGCTCAATGGTACAACAAGCAGATAACAATTCTTGTGCATATCATGTACAATCATTTGCTTGATTATTCCATGCCTGATGCCAATCCACTTACTGACTCACAAGAGTCCAGGTCAGTGCAACACATGCACCATTTCTACATTTCAGATGATAGGGAACATGAAATCTTATTTGTGTAGCATGCTTTTCTAATGCATTGGGAATGGTTGAAAAATGAAAATCCCCATGCAAAAAATAGTAAACAACATTGGGTGTGGTTAGATGGTGTTATCTCTCAATTTAAATCATCCTATAGATTCTACTTCATCTCAAGGTTCAAATCCTTGACCGGTCTAGACATGATGTGGAATTTCTTTGGGTCTAGCCATGGCAAGGGTGAACATGATGGATGCGGTACTGTTATTAAGCAAGCTCTATTTAAACACCAATTAGCATGCCCTCAAGAGAAATTCAATGATGCCCATGATTTTGTAACATGGCTTACAGCGAACCTCTCCATAGGTGTGCATTCAACATACAGTAAACAAAGCCTTAACAATATTGTAGTACGCAAAGTGTTCCATGAAGTGGAAGTGGATGAAGTGCAAAGGAGAAGTCGATAAGATTGTGAGAAAATTAAAGGAGTTCGTGTTTCGCACAGCATATGGGTATTTTCAAACAGCCAACTAAAAACTTTATTGTTTCTGCAGTGTGTGCATCATAGGGGATCATGACGATTGTGTGAACATTGCAACTGTGAAGACATGGGAGCGAGTTCAAGTTTTCCCTCTACGTTTAGATGGAGTGACAAACAATGGAGAGACAAATGACTTGCCATAGTTTGGGGAGAGTTTCGATGACTTCATTGAATGTTTGGAAGAGGGGGATAATTTTGCAGGTGTTGCGAATTCTGGGGAGAAAGAGGAAGATGACCCATACTTTTTACTACACTGCACAAAACCTAAGCACAAGGTTGAGGAAACATTTAAGGATAATTGGAGAACAACCTATGAGAAGTGGGATGTAGTAGTCAGAGCTTTGTGGTACAAAAAAGCATCCAAGAGAGGCCGCAATTATGAATTGCTACATAAGAGTCCACAAACATGTGTGTACCCTCATCTAATAAGAGCTATTAAGTTTTAGATACAACTTGTGTCACAATGAAAGAAGGGCAAGAGCATCTTCAAATTGGATTTAGACATGCATGAGCACATCTTGGGGTGTCTTAGAGCAGTGGACGATGGTGCCTGAGATAGTACTAAGAAAATGTATGTAGTCTCATTGCAAGGAAACAATATGTCCACTTGTCTTAGAAAATGGAATTTGTATTTGAGACTATGCTTCTTTTTAGTATATCCCAAAAGACCACCGTGTTGGTTTTATTAAATTGTTTTATAAATCCCAAGTGGTAAATCCCATGCTTGTTTTTAGTATATCCCAACAACTACCACACTAGTTTCCCATAACGAATCCATACATCCTATAAATCCATTCATCTTGTAATAGTAGAAGCAAACCACCGCACTGGTGGCTATTAATATCCTAGTGAAAACCAACCACTGCACTAGCAATAACTTATCTTGCACTACTACCATGCTATCCCTACACTACTGCCATGCTATCCTAAAATTTATTGCATAGTGCTATACTAAAACAATGCCCTTTAGACTATTTATCATTTCATTGACCGTCAGATTTCATCCTGTGCTTGTTTTTAGTATATCCCAACAACCATCGTGCTGGTTTTCCATAACAAATCCCCACATCCTACAAATCCATTCATCTTGTAATAATAGAAGCAAACCACCATGCTACTGGCTATTAATATCCTAGTGCAACCAACCATTGTGTTGGCGATAACTTATCCTTTACTAATCCTACATTAATACCATGCTATCCGTACACTACTGTCATGCTATCTTAAAATTTTGTTGGTTCTTTCGCACCGCTTCTATAGGAAGAGCAGGGTATTCTCAGTATGCAGAGTTCCAAGGCTTTTTGTCACCTACAGATATATTTGGGTTGTCGTTTGTAGTATATACACATGTAGCTTAAGACCTCGAGTCGTATTCTAGTGAGAAACGTAGGCTTAAGTGTGGTAAGCAAATATAGTGCATGCATGTGTAAAAGAAATGTGTATCATCATGGTTGAGTAATGAAGGCTTTTGCCTTCAATGGGGGTTACAGGGTTTAGGAGGAGTTTAAGGGTTAGAAGGAGGGTCCAATGTTTAGAAGGAGGGTCTAGGTTTAGAAGGAGGTTCCAGAGTTTATAAGGAGGTTCTAAGGGTTAGAACGAGGTTCCAGTTTTAGAGGGAGGTTCCAAGGTTTAGAGAGAGGTTCTAGAGTTTAGAAGGAGGTTCCAAAGTTTAGAAGAGATTCCAAGCTTAGAAGGAGGATCCAAGGTTCAGTGTAGAGTACATGGTGGAGAACTCATCTCCCTCATAGATCAAGGAGGTTAAGGGTTGAGGAACTAAGGGTTTAGGGGGAGCATAGGAGTGGGAGAGGAAGAAGGTGTAAGAGCATGGGCAAAAGAAGAGAGAGGAGGGAGGAGGAGGAGGAGGAGGAGGAGGAGGGTGGAGGAGAAGGGAGGAGAAGGGAGGAGGAGGAGGAGGGAAGAGGAGGAGGAGGAGGGAGGAGGAGAAGGGAGGAGGAGGGAGAAGGAGAGGGAGAGGATGGGTTGCAAGGTTGGAGGAGAGGGGAGGAGGAGTTGCAAGGTTAGGACATGCTTTTGGACGTGGAGTGCAAGGAAGCATGGACACTTGAGACAATTGCTTGGAATAACAAAGTAGAACTCAACACAATGCCCCAAAGAATGTGGGCTTCATTCCATTATGGGGTATTTATACAAGTTGGAGAGCTTCTCTCTCTACATGTAGGAATTGTAAGACATTCTCTCTCTACATGTAGAGCTTGCATATAGAAGTTGCATGTAGGAGTTGCTAGTTGCATGTAGAACTCGCATGTTGCATGTAGGAGTTGCATGTAGAACTCACATGTAGAAGATGCATGTAGGAATCACATGTAGGAGTTGCATGTAGGAGTTGCATGTAGGAGTTGCAAGTAGGACTTGCATGTAGGACTTGCACGTAGGAGTTGCAAGTAGAACTTGCATGTAGGAGTTGCATGTAGAACTCACATGTAGAACTTGCATGTAGAACATGCAAGTTGGATTTCGAAGAGGGATTATTTCTAGCCTTATGCAAGTACAAGCGGAGCTTTGTTGCTACTCTACACACACATTTTGTACTACCTAAGTTCATGTTGGCACATAGACAACATTCTCTCGGATCCATTTGATAACCCATCCTGGGGTTATGGCTTATTTTGATTTTTGGAGTTGGAATGCCATGCGCATAACCCAATGACTATTGAGCTTGTGGCATGTGGGTCATTCCTGATGTAATGCTTTTGCACCATACCATTTTTGGTTTGTAGTCATGGAAGCTTATCTCCTCTTGAGGAGGGGTAGATGGCTATGATTTTCAGAGGGGATCTCATTGCTGAGGCTATAGACTCTGCCATTGAATCTTCTTGGGAAGAGGTTTGGCGGGGGTCTCATTGTTGAGGCTAGCATTTCTTGCTATCTTGCATACATGTTGGATGCAATTGCACCTGGATCATTGAGCTTATAGATAAGATTGTATGCAAGTCTAATGTTTTACATTTAGGAGATGGTTGTGATGTTTGGCGGGGGTCTCGTTGCTGAGGCTAAAGACTCTTTTGCCAATTCATCTGGAGTTTTGGCATAGCTTCTTGTCCTGCTTGTGAATTCATTGCATGCTTTGAGAGTATGGAATGAAAGTGTGTGATACTATTATTGATGCAATCTATTATGTGCCTATGCAAAATTGTGTGAGTGCACGTGATGTGTCAATTAGGTAGGGACTAACTATATGCTTATTTGTGGGATTTAATAGGGAAACTAAGACTCAATCATCCTTAATACAAAATTGATTAGGTCTTCCTAAATGTGCAAAAACGTGCATATGCCAGTGAGTGTGCTATAATAATCTAGTCACAAACTATATGTGCAAAAACGTGCATATGCTAGTGAGTGCATGTGTAACAATCTAGTGCAAACTATTGGAGACTTGGGGTTCCCAAAACTTCATTATTGTTGGGGAGGGCTTGCGTGTTGATGTTGTATTGCTTCAATCGGCTCCCATTTATGGTTGTGTTGAATTGGACTCCGTCCAATGTTTCTAGCAGCATAGCTTGAACTTCAGATTCTTTTAGTGGTCTTGGCATTACTATGGGGACACTGCCACTTGTGTTATTGTTGTACTCATGCACTTCTTGAAGATCAACCTTTCATGGTGTTGAACTAGCCTAACATGTGCCATGTGTACGGGGTGGCATAGTATTATAACCAATTTGTTTGACTCTTGGAGACCTTTTTTTGGTTTTTTTTAAAGGGTGAATTCTCTTGATCGATCTTCATATGCACATGTGGCTTATACTTTTTAAACTTCTTATGCTGGGAACCGTGGGGTAACTTTTCCACTGGTAAGGTGTTTCCACCAATAGGTAAGGGTTCATTTGCTATGCATACTCCTTCCAGTCCCTTAGGGGACCATTCAAGAGGTGGTGGTTCTGATTTTGAGGGAGATGAATTTGCAAGATAGAATTTGATGATCCTTGTTTGGACTCATTCGAATTCATTGAAGTGTTTGGCCTTGGCTTTTCTACAGTTTCCTCCTTTAGCTTTCTTGCACGATCTTTTGCTGTTATTCAACCTTGGAGGTTCAACTTTTGGGAGCTCGACTACCATTAGGGCATGCATAATGGCTAAGTCATTATCAAAGATTTGATCTTCAATTTCAGCATTCTCAGCCTCAGTTTCAAGGTCCCAAGGAAAATCTGAGTCATCATTGGTATGGGTACCTTCTTCACGTTCATTATCCCACTCGCGGTTAGCCATAAAGAATGGCATCTCTAGATCGATTGGTTCTTCACGTGTGAGTGGAGGATCTACCTGTAGCACCTTAGCATCTATCTGTGAGAAGATGGGGTCTAATGAATGGTAGTTGTTGATGGTTGCCAATGTTTGTATCCAGTTTTATTGACATTGCTTTGTGAATCACTTACTATGGCATGCTGTTGCAGGGAAGCTGATTTACTTGAGATTGTTGTTGAAGATGTGTCATCCAATGCTCTAGGCACAATTGGTTTTATAGCTCCTATTCCCACATTCACCTTGACTGCGGTGTCACAATTTTGGATTGTTAGTCTATCAATTCCCTAGTCATGGAGGACTGATGCTTCTCATAACCAAGGATGTCCTAGTAAGATTTGATAGGATTTTTTGGGGAGATCCAAGATTGTGAATTGAAGGGAAAAGTGAACTCTTGCGACCTTTGTGGACCACCATTCACTATTCCCAAGGGTTTAGCTCGTGAATCATTGGCAAGGCATATGTTAAAATTAGCCTTTTGCATCGGTGGGAGACCCCATTCATTGTAGATCTCTTTTGATAGGACATTTACACCTGCTCCACCATCCTTTATGGCTTGGACTTCATTATATGCCTTGTGGATCAAGGGCACAATAATGTTGTGTATGTCATCTCTCTCGCCCATTTGCACAGGGATATCTTCGATGTCATTCATAGATGGAGGGGGATTTCCAAGTTCAATCCATCCTTTGAAACTCTCCCAGAGATTGGGACAATTTTATAGGAGGATTCCGATGGGAATTGACACAGGGCAACTCAGGATGCTAGAGAGTGCGGCTCCTTCAAGTTGAAGTGCCAGTACATTATGTTGTGGAGTCTGTTGTTGGAACAGAGGCTCGAGTACAATATCAATACTTGGTGGGGCCCAGTCATGGATTGGATCTTGAGCTTGTTAATTAGCCTCAAATTGAGCTTGTTTGTTTTGTACCCATTATTGAAGTGCCTGAAAACGAGCCTTCTCCACTTCTGCATTTGGGTATGGAGCTTCTTGTATTTGAGGCTCGGGAGCTGATGTGGATGAGCTTGGTTGCTCATTGCTTGGCGGAGGTGGAGGAACTTGTGCTTTCTTTTTAAGAAGTCGCTTTGGTTGGATTGGAATGTTAGGGTCCTTGGTGGCCTCTTTTTGCTTGTGTGTAATTACATTCACAGGTTGTGAGATTATGCTTACTGGACCCAGACTTTGATGGTCCACCCCAATGATGCCGATTGTGACGTCAGGCTTAACCTTTGTTTGTTGTGGAACCTTACTTTGTGAAGAGAGTGGGAGAGAAGGAAGGAGTCTCACTTGCAGCTTTCTCACATACACAATGGGGGAATACACACAAAGGTGGAGGCTGAAAATAGTTTTCCTCTTCTTAGTTGTGAAAGCCAAAAGAACTCTCAGTACAAAAGAATAGGTGAACCCTATATGTGGGTCTCAAACATAACTTAGCTAACTAAGGTGGCATACTAACTGAGCCACTAACTAGAGTACATAAAGATAGATGTCATCCAGCTATTATTCATGGGCGGTGTACCAACCGCATCTACAGCTAACAAGTCGGTGACATAAATGCACAATGGTCACCCTGGCATATCACGAGGGATCTTGATATCTCAACACTCCCCCTCAAGCTCAATCCCAATTCCTCCACACCAAACAGGTCTCTAAACTTGCACAGCTTCTCTGTGCCCAATGCCTTCATGAATATGTCGGCTACCTGATCCTCTGTGCTAACATAGACTAGATCAATAAAACCTACTAGAACCTTCTCCTACACATAGTGATAATGCACCTCAATGTGCTTTGTTCTAACATGATAGACTAGGTTATTTGCCAAGTGTATACTGCTCATGTTGTCACAATAAATGACAACTGGCCCATTTGTAGACTGATGCATATCATAAAGTAGCTTATGCAACTAAGCTGCCTCACATGCAGCCATTGCTGCACCCCTGTACTCAACCTCTGTGCTCGATAAGGGAACTGTAGGCTATTTCTTGCTGTTCTAAGTGACTACAGCACTCCCAAAAGAGAACATATATCCACTTGTAGATCGTCTATAAGAAATACTACCAGCCCAGTCAGCATCAGTGTATCCATGCAACTGTATCTAAACCCCAGTCTCATAAAATAGTCCATACTACAATGTGAACTTCACATACCTCAGTATGCATCTAGCTGCATCCAAATGTGGTTTCCTTGGAGCCTGCATAGACTAAATTACCAACCCAATACTATAGGTCAAATTTGGCTTGGTAATAGTCATATAAATCAAACTTCCTACTATGCATCTGTACATAGTAGGGTCTTCTAGAAGCTCACCTGCATCTGCACTCAACCTCACATTCTGCTTCAAAGGAACTGAAATAGGCTTACAGCCTGTCATCCCATATTTGGATAGCATGTCCAATCCATACTACCTCTGCAAGAGCCATATCCCACTTGTGGATCTAATCACCTCAATGCCCAAGAAGTAACGCAGCTCTCCCAAATCATTCATCTTAAACTTCTGCTTCAATAGCATTTTCACATGAAGGATATCTTCATCACTATCATATGTGATGATCAAATCATCAACATAAATGACAAGCAACATAATGCCTTTCTTTGTTTTTCTCACATAAAGTGAGAAATCTGCCTTGGAAATCTAAAAGCCAATAGTGACAAGATACTGTCCTATCTTGTCAGACCATGCTCTGGGTGCTTGCTTTAAGCCATAGAAGGCTTTCTTCAACCTGCAAACAAACTCAAGATGAACAGCATGAACATAACCTGGTGGCTACTCCATATAGACCTTTTCTTGCAAATCACCATGCAAGAAAGCATTCTTTACATCCATCTAATGTAAAGACCATCCCTTTGATGTAGCCATAGCAATGACTGCTCTTACGGTTGCCATCCTTGCAACCGGATTGACTGTTTCTTCATAATCAATGCCATATGTTTGTGCATACCCCTTGACAACTAATTCGGCCTTGTATCTATTCACAGAACCATGTGCATTGTGCTTCACCTTATAAACCCACTTGCAGCCAATTGCATTCTTGTCTTTAGGCAAAGGCACCAATTCCCATGGAGCGTTTGCTTCCAAGGCATTCATTTCTTCATGCATTGCTTCTCCCATTTTTCTTTTCCCATGGCTTGCTCAAAAGAAGTGGGTTTTGGTTCATGTATCACTTTGACCATATAGGCATAGTGAATCGCTGTAAATCCATCATATTTCAGCCTATCCACAAGATACCTAACTCTAGTAGACCTACACAAAATAGGCTCACTATAGGTACTCTCAAAACATCCCTTGCTTTCCTTACTCTAGGTGTAACAACATAAGGAATACCCAACTCATCATCAAGGCTCTATTCAGAGCCACTGGATTCACCATCCACATAAGAGTGACCTGCATTCACATTAACCATGGGCTGATCTACTTTCTCTTTTCCTTTTTGTGATACTTGCATACCACTATCTACATTGCTTTGAGGAGATCCTCCTAATCTCAATTTGCCTATCCATGGCAAAGTATGTGAACCACTACTAGAGGACACTACAAGTCCACTAATATTTTGTGATTGCTGCAGTGAATTCTCTGCAACATTACCATTTTGTGCATCTACATCATCAATCACATTTACTGGTTTATACCAGCTGCTCATCTCATCAAAGACAACATCTCTTCTCACTGTAAACTTACGAGTAGAAGGGTTACAGCATCTATACCCTTTCTATTGCAGAGAATAACCAATAAAGATGCACTTCTCAGCTTTTGGATCCAACTTGGATCTCAACTCATTTGGCACATGAACGTAGGCAATGCAACCAAAAGCTTTCAAATGAGAAATATCTGGTTTCCTACGAGTATACCTCTCCTTTGGCGTCATGCCATGTATTGCTATAGTGGGAGTCCTATTCATTATGTAGACTGCTGTAGCAACTACTTTAGCCCAATAATAATATGGCAGGTCTTTTTCGTTAAGCATGGCACTAGATACCTCTCTAATATGCCTGTTTTTCCTTTCTGCAAGTCCATTTTGTTGTGGGGTATGATTGCAGGAATATTGCTGCTTTATGCCATGCTCCTGTAGGAAACTTGCAAACTCATTTGAGAGGTACTCTCCCCCTCCATCTGACCTTAGGCATTTTATTTATAGGCCTGTTTCTTTTTCAACCATAGCTTTAAAAGCTTTGAAATGCCCAAATACTTCACTTTTCTTTTTCATAAAATACACCCAAACTTTTCTGCTGTAGTCATCAATAAAAGTGACAAAATCATGACATCCTCCAATAGATGTAGCTTTAGTAGTCCACACATTAGAGTGGATTTATTCCGATGGCCTCTTACTCTCTTGAACATGTCTAGGAAATGGTCTCCTTGCCTGTTTTCCAAATTGACAGGCTTCACATACCTTATGCATTTTTGCAACCTTGAACTTAGGCAATCCTGCAACAATATTTTGGGTGCATTAACTTAAGTCACAGTGACTGTACATTAACATGACCAATGCATTTATGCTAGACATCAATATCTACAACTACACTAGTCCCATGTGCAAACATTGCTGCACTCAATTCAGGCATGTTCGCATCCAACGTAAACATCCTGCCCTTCTTCTTCCCTTTTGCTATCAAGTGACCTTTATTTTTCATATCCTCAACAAAGCATCCATGAGGATTAAATCTAACCTGCAAGCCCTACTCAACCATTTGACCAACAGAAACTAGATGTGATATTTGGGACATGAAATACATCAGACAGGTATTTCTTTTTTCCATCTTGCATAAGCAAAGGAATTTTACAAATTTGCACAATAGGATGTGCAGTATCATCACCACTCTCCACAAATCCTAGTCTTTCCATTTTCCTTGCATCTTGCATCCATTCTGCATGACCTATCATGTGGTTTGATGCACCTGAGTCAACATACCACACATCATTGATTTCTTCTGTACTTGTCACAGAATTGGTCATGTGCTGCACCATAAGCAGATGCTCATTTCTGTCATCACCCTATCTACTAGAGAATGCATAATTGCCTTGCTACAATTTTCCAGTCATGATGTCATTCTACTTTTTATAGCAGTCTTTAACCATATGACCCATTTTACCATAGTAGTAGCATTCAACATTGCTGTTTGCATTTTGGCCTCTTTGCCATCCACCATGACCTCTTTGGCTCCCCTGCCTCTAAAGTTACCACGTCCTCCTCCATAGGACTAGTTTTCTTAAATTTGCTGCATACTGATTTTTGCCATAGTCTCCAGATCGGCTTGCTCTACCTTTGCCTCTACCTCTTCTAACATTTTAGTAGAAGATAACTTCTTTTGAAGTTCCTCCTGAAGAAGATGCACCACCATTTCTTTGCTCTTCAGAAATTAGAAGAGCAATCAACTCCTCAAAATCAGGAAAATTCTCACGGATGGCAATGGATGTCCGAAATTGTGCATAATCCTTTCCTAGGCCATTCAAGGTCATAGAAGCTAAATCATCATCTTCCACTGGTGACCCAATAGAAGCAAGTGCATGTGCAATCTTCTTCACCTTCATGTGGTAGTCATTGATGCTCATATTTTCTCTTTACACATTTTGCAACTCCTGCTTGAGTTGCATTTTCCTGGCTTGCGTATTCGTGCTATACATTTTTGTCAAAGTATCCCATGCCTCCTTTGGCATGCTTGCATCCTAAATATGCACAATCATAGAGTCTAAAATATTGATAGACAGCCAGTACATAACTGTTATGGCTCTCTCATGCTAGCCTTTAAATGCTCGCAACTCCTGTTGATTGGGAACATTAGGAATAATTGGTTCTTGTTTACCTCCAGTAATGAACTCCCAATAGCCTTTTCCCATAAGGAAATTCATCATTCTAAACTTCCATGCTTGGAAGTTATCCTTGTCAAGCTTTTCAGTGACAATCTATGAAAGAGCATTAGACTCCATTATAGAACATTGAAAAATATTTTGTCACTGTAAAAAAACACAACTTTATCCTGACAAGGGCAAATTTGCAAAACTGACGAGAGTGGTAATTGACCACACAGTCACTTCCTAATGATGATTTTGCATCAACAAGCAATAAGAATGATTTTGTCACTCCCAATATCTCTGTGCATAGGCATATGATGCAATTTTAGTGGCAACTTTTCACCGACTTGCAGAATAGTGGTCGTACAGCAAAAACAGGGCACTTTGCTGAGTGCCTATGAAAAACTTCCGCCACCAAAACGGGCCCCGAAATGGCCTCGATTCAAAAAAATAATGTCATCAAGGGCATCACCCTTGTCCCACAGCATATACTGCCCTCTTGCCACACCGCGAAGGGCATCCCAATCTGAGATAGTGCACTCTTGCACTTTCTGGCTATGCTACCTGTAGAGATTTGCTCCCAAACTTGAAAAAGAAAAGCAACACTGATCCTCTTACCAAGACACCATGAACTTGGTTTGCTTTCTTAAGCTCCTTACCACGAACTGGGTTTTGATACCATGTGAAGAGAGTGGGAGAGAAGCAAGGAGTCTCACTTGCAGCTTTCTCAAATACACAATGGTGGAATACACACAAAGGTGGAGGCTAAAAACAATTTCCTCTTCTTAGTTGTGAAAGCCAAAAGAACTCTCAGTACAAAAGAATAGGTGAATCCTATATGTGGGTCTCAAACCAAACTCAGCTAACTAAGGTGGCATGCTAACTGAGCCACTAACTAGAGTACATTGGTGCTCGATATGTGTTGGGATGTACTTGATTTGCATAGACTAGTATTAGTTTCTCTGTGCCTTCTACATAGTACATTGGGTACTCTGCTTCATATTCAAATGGCAAGTCTACTTCTTTGGCTTGTAATTGATGTATTGGAATTGCCTGAGGAGATGTATTTGGTGCTCTTGGATATGGTTGTGGATTCGGATTCCTGAGTAATTGTGGAACTTGTGTCCGAACGGGAACATGATTTAGCCTTAGAGCTAGGGGCGCTTGTGCAAGTGTTGGTTGCTTGTACATTGGCATGGGTGTTGCTTAGTATTGTTGAGGTCGCGGCGGGTTATTGCGCATGTTGAAAATGCAACTATTTTCATCATCGCCGTTGATGATGCAGATATGGCACCAGAACCTTGGCGGTGGATTTGCTTGTGCAGTGATCCTAGCTCTTAGGACCGGGCACTCATTGTGAAGATAGTGGGAGAGAGGGAAGGAGTCTCATTTGAGGCTTTCTCACAAGCACAATGGGGGAATACACACAAAGGTGGAGGCTGAAAACAGTTTTCCTCTTCTTAGTTGTGAAAGCTAAAAGAACTCTAGTACAAAGAAAATAGAAGAACCCTATATGTGGGTCTCAAACCAAACTCAACTAACTAAGGTGGCATACTAACTGAGCCACAAACTAGAGTAGATAAGGATAGCTGTCATCCAGCCATTATTCGTGGGCAGTGTACCAACTGCATCTCTAGCTAACAAGTCGGTGACATAAATGCACAACAGTCACCCTGGCATATCGCGAGTGGAGCTCGATATCTCAACACTCCCCCTCGAGCTCAATCCCAATTCCTACACACCAAGCAGGTCTCTGAACTTGCGTAGCTTCTCTGCTCCCAATGCTTTCGTGAATATGTCAGCTACCTGATCCTCTGTGCTGACATAAACTAGATCAATAAGACCTAGTAACACTTTCTCCCGCACATAGTGATAATGCACCTCAATGTGCTTTGATCTAGCATGAAAAACTGGGCCCATCTGTAGACTGATGCATATCATAAAGTAGCTTATGCAACCAAGCTACCTCACATGCAACCATTGCTGCACCCCTGTACTCAGCCTCTATGCTTGACAAGGCAACTGTAGGCTGTTTCTTGCTACTCCAAGTGATTGCAACACTCCCAAAAGAGAACACATATCCACTGGTAGATCGTCTATCAAAAATACTACTAGCCCAATCAGCATCAGTGTATCCATGCAACTGTATCTGAACCCCAGCCTCATAAAATAGTCCATACTGCAATGTGGACTTCACATACCTGAGTATGCGTCTAGCCGCATCCAAATGCGGTTTCCTTGGAGCCTGCATAAACTTACTTACCAACCCAACAGCATAGCTCAAATCTGGCTTGGTAATAGTCATGTAAATCAAACTTCCTACTATGCGTCTGTACATAGTAGGGTCTTCCAGAAGCTCACTTGCATCTGCGCTCAGCTTCACATTCTGCTCCAAAGGAACTGAAATAGGCTTACAGCCTGTCATCCCATATTTGGACAGCATGTCCAGTCCATACTGCCTCTGCAAGAGCTGTATCCCACTTGGTGATCTAATCACCTCAATGCCCAAGAAATAATGCAGCTCTCCCAAATCCTTCATCTGAAACTTCTGCCTCAATAGCATTTTCACATGAAGGATATCTTCATCACTATCACCTGTGATGATCAAATCATCAACATAAATGACAAGCAGCATAATCCTTCTCTGTTTTTCTCACATAGAGTGAGAAATCTGCCTTGGAAATCTGAAAGCCAATAGTGACAAGATACTGTCCTATCTTATTAGACCATGCTCTAGGTGCTTGCTTCAAGCCATACAAGGCTTTCTTCAACCTGCAAACAAACTCAGGATGAATAGCATGAACATAACCTGCTGGCTGCTCCATAAAGACCTCTTCTTACAAATCACCATGCAAGAAGGCATTCTTTACATCCATCTGATGTAAAGAACATCCCTTTGATGCAGCCATAGCAATGACTGCTCTTACGGTTGCCATCCTTGCAACCGGGCTGAAAGTTTCTTCATAATCAATGCCATATGTCTGTGCATACCCCTTGACAACTAATCTTGCCTTGTATCTATTCACAGAACCATCTGCATTGTGCTTGATCTTATAAACCCACTTACAGCCAATTGCATTCTTGTCTTTAGGCAAAGGCACCAATTCCCTTGTAGCATTTGCATCCAAGGCATCCATTTCTTCATCCATGGCTTTCTCCCATTTTTCATTTCCCATGGCTTGCTCAAAAGAAGTGGGTTCTGGTTCCTGTATCACTTTGACCATATAGGCATAGTGAATGCCTGTAAATCCATCATATTTCAGCCTATCCACAGGATACCTAACCCTGGTAGACCTGTGCAAAATAGGCTCACTTCTAGGTGCTCTCAAAACATCCCTGGTCTTCCTTATTCCAGGTGTAACAATAGAAGGAATACCCAACTCATCATCAATGCTCTACTCTGAGCCACTGGATTCACCATCCACATAAGAGTGACCTGCATTCACATCAAACATGGGCTGATCTACCTTCTCTTTTCCTTTTCGTGATACCTGCTTATCACTATCTGCATTGCTTTGAGAAGATTCTCCAGATCTCAATCTGCCTGTCCATGGCAAAGTATGTGAAGCACTGCTAGAGGACACTCCAGGCCCACTAATATTTTGTGATTGCTGCTGTGAATTTTGTGCAGCATTACCATTTTGTGCATCTACATCAATCATTACATTTACTGGTTTATACCAGCTGCTCATCTCATCAAAAACAACATCTCTGCTCACTGTAAACTTACGAGTAGAAGGGTTATAGCATCTATACCCTTTCTGTTGCAGAGAATAACTAATAAAGACGCACTTCTCAGCTTTTGGATCCAACTTGGACCCTCAATTCATCTGGCACATGAACATAGGCAATGCAACCAAAAATTTTCAAATGGGAAATATCTGGTTTCCTACCAGTATACATCTCCTCTAGTGTCATGCCATGTATTGCTGCAGTGGGAGTCCTGTTCATTATGTAAACTGCTGTAGCAACTGCTTCAGCCCAATAATAATCTGGTAGATCTTTTTCATTTAGCATAGCCCGAGATACCTCTCCAATATGCCTATTTTTCCTTTCTGCAATTCCATTTTGCTGTGGGGTATGACTGCATGAATATTGCTGCTTTATACCATGCTCCTGCAAGAACCTTGCAAACTCATTTGAGAGGTACTCTCCCCCTCCATCTGACCTTAGGCATTTTATTTGCAGGCCTGTTTCTTTTTCAACCATAGCTTTGAAAGCTTTGAAGTGCCCAAACACTTCACTTTTCTTTTTCATAAAATACACCCAAAGTTTTCTACTGAAGTCATCAATAAATGTGACAAAATAGTGACAGCCTCCAATAGATGCAGCTTTAGTAGTCCACACATCAGAGTGGATTCATTTCAATGGCTTTTTACTCTCTTGAACATGCCTAGGAAAAGGTTTCCTTGCCTGTTTCCCAAATTGACAAGCTTCACAAACCTTGTGCATTTCTGCAACCTTGAATTTAGGCAATCCTGCGATAATATTTTGGGCTTGCATTGATTTAAGTCGCTGTATATTAACATGACCAATGCGTTTGTGCCAGATATCAATATCTACAACTACACGGTCCCATGTGCAAACATTGTTGCACTCAAATCAAGCATGTCCGCATCCAACGTAAACATCCTGCCCTTCTTCTTTCCTTTTGCTATCAAGCGACCGTTATTTTTCATATCCTCAACAAAGCATCCATGAGGATTAAATCTAACCTTCAAGCCCTGCTCAACCATTTGACCAATAGAAACCAGGTTCTTGGTGATGTTCGGGACATGAAATACATCGGACAGGTATTTCTTTTTCCCATCCTGCATAGACAAAGGAATTTTACCAATCTGCACAATAGGATGTGCAGTATCATCACCAGTCTCCACAAATCCTGGCTTTTCCATTTTCCTTGCATCTTGCATCCATTCTGCATGACTTGTCATGTGGTTTGATGCACCTGAGTCAACATACCACACATCATTTCGTTCTTCTGCACTTGTCACAGAATTGGTCATATGCTGCACCATAAATAGATGCTCATTTCTTCATCACCCTGCCTACTAGAAGATGCATAATTGCCTTGCTGCAATTTTCCATTCATAATGTCATTCTGCTTTTTATAGTAGTCCTTAGCCATATGACCCATTTTGCCACAATAGTAGCATTCAACATTGCTGTTTGCATTTTGGCCTCTCTGCCATCCACCACGGCCTCTTTGGCTCCCCCTGCCTCTAGAGTTACCATGTCCTCCTGCATAGGACTGGTTTTCTTGAGTTTGCTGCATATTCTGATTTCTACCATGGCCTCCAGATCGGCCTCCTCTACCTCTGCCTCTACCCCTTCCAGCATTTGAGTAGAAGACAGTTTCTTTTGAAGTTCGTCCTGAAGAAGATGCACCACCATTTCTCTGCTCTTCAGAAATTAGAAGAGCAATCAACTCCTCAAAATCAGGAAATTTTTCACGGATGGCAATGGATGTCCGAAACTGTGCATAATCCTTTCCTAGACCCATTCAAGGTCACAGAAACTTTTTAATTAATTTAAATTATATATTATTTTTTTATTAAAAAAAAAAACCTAACCTAATTTGACCCTAGGACTAACCCTAGCTAGGTTAGTTTATACCTAGGTTAGGTTATATCTAACCTAAATTAGTTATTCAACTCTCAATTTGTTAGTTACAGCTAGGTTAGTTTAACTGTTAGCTAGTTAGACTAACTAGATAGTTAGGTTAGTCTAACTATACTAAAGTTATTTCAACTAACTGTGGTTAGATTAGTTAATTGTAGGCAGTTTTAACCCATAGTTAGGGCTATAGGCTAGTTAGACTAACTGGAATTAACTTGGCTCAAACCCCTCAGTTGGACTTAAAGTCCATTCACACCAACCTTAAGACTAACACCCCCCCCAAAGGCCAATTTTACCCCTACTTCAACACCAAGTATCGCGCCCGTTTGGGACCCAAACTGGACCCTGTTTGAACCAAAATTTCACACACCAAAACACCATGCTACAGGGAATTTTTCCAGCCCATTGTACACCAATTCGGCATCCCTAGCACTCGCTCAGTCGTGCCCCCGTGTGGGCCTCATTTCGCACTAATTCGCTCCTATCTTTACACTGTGACCTCCGATTGACGATCCGTCTACCCCGACACATTTCCCTACACACGTGGACAATCTTAGGCACATTATTAACACAATGGTCAAGGGAGAAAGAAATGGTTAAGAGGGATAGAAGATGAAGCAGTAAAGGAAATGGAATAGAGGAGGCTTGAGATTGCAAGGGAGAACAAACGTTTGAGAGGGATAGAAGATTAAATGGTTAAGGGAATGGAATAGCAGTTGGTAGCTTGACTACATTGTCAAGGTGAGAGCCACTGCAGTGGCTGTAGCTTGACTACTATCAAGGTGAGAGCCACCTTTGTGGTTGGCCTAAATTTTGAATAATTCAAGCTGGCAGTACTGACTTGCATGGTAATGAATGATTAGAGGTGGTGGCATTAGGATTCCTGGCCACGTCTGTGGTGGCGGCTAAGACCCACTAGGCTAGCAGTTAATTATCGACCACTGTAGTGGCCTGTAATTACTTAGCTTCTAAGATTCCCTACCACGTTTGTGGTGGCAGCTAAGACCCACTGGGCTGGTAGTTAATTACCAGCCACCACAGTGGCCTGCAATTACTCAGCTTCCAGTTACCACCACCGGGATTGCATGCATGATTACTATGAGTGCATTAAATTACCAATCACCGGGCTTGCATGCTCAAGAGAGTACTAGAGTGCATGGTAATGAGGAATTATAGATGATTATGTTTCATGATTTACTTTTGTGGGAATTACTACCTGATGGTGGTGGCTATCATTATCCACATCTGTTGTGACTACGATTCCGTCGGGTTGGCAGTTAAAATTACCAACCACTGCTCACCCACCACAGGGCTTAAGCATGAATGATCACTTTAAGTGCAATGAAAATTACCAGTCATCGGGCTCACATGCTAAGTAGAGTGCATGGTAATGAGTGATTATAACCATGTCTATCATGGCTATGATTCCACCGGGATGGCAATTAAAATTACAAGCCACTACTCACCCACCATCGGGCTTAAGCATGCATGATCACTATGAGTGCAGTAGAAATTACTAGTCACAAGGATCGCATGCTCATTAGAGAACTAGAGTGCATGGTTATGAGTGATTAGGGCTTCATGATTTACCTTTGTGGGAACTATTGCCTGGAGGTGGTGGATCTCATCAACCACGTTTGTCATGGCTAAGATTCCACTAGGCTAGAAATTAATTACTAGCCACTAAGTGGCACCACATGGTGTCTTGTTCATGATTATCAGCCCATCTGGGGTGGAGCCTAAGATTCCACTGCGGTAGCCTACAAATAATATGGATGGAACCCCAGATCTAGCCACCACAATTGCTCGAACTTTATAATATATATAAGATTTGTGGCATTTGGCATTTTATTACGTTGCTCTCATCCACTCCTGCTCAACTACTTTGCTCCACACCCCTCCTCAAGGTATTTTTCACCCCTGCTTTACTTTGCTCCCCACTCCCTCCTCCAACTTTGGTCACTCATCTACTCCCCTACTCATCTCTTGCTCACCCACTCATCTCCTGCTCACCCAATCATCTTCAGCATGCCTACTACCACCCCCCTTGATGCTCTATGATCCCAATGTTGTCTAACTTCTCATATAAGGTGATTGTGTTGCACTCACCTAGAGTAGAAATGCTAGTAGTAGTGGAGACCCTTCATTCCCACAGTCTATTCCCCACACATCTACATGTCACCACCTTAGATGCCATGCTCGCAAAGGGGCAAAGTAGAGGGCACTCCACAATGGTAACAATTAATTATTTAATGATATAAGTCATAAATTCATGTAGTTACATGTCAGTATATGCTAACATTGAGGGTTCTGAGGCCGTTACAAAAATTTCACTAAGGAGTAAGAAGCAAATATTGTGGACTCTCCACCCATAGTTGTGGCTATCCTTTTGTTGCACTACACATCTTTCATACTCTATTCTATCTACCAAGGCACCTTCCTTGTGCATAATTGCATCCATAGCAGTGATCAACTTTGTTGCTGACTTGCCTATCATAACATCTAAAAGAATCGAATGTGTGCATTGCATATGATACATAACATGGAAGTAACAACATATGTATTGTACTCTTACTATAGAAGAGTCCCATGAAATCTTGATAAACAAACACTAATTTTCAGCAAATGTTCAAAAAGACCAAACTCCAATGTGAGCTACACGAGCAATGAAGAAATCAATCAATCTTTTTTTTTTTGAGACAATCTTAGCAATGCACGAGTAAAAATAATTATGTGTTGTTACTTATGCCTCATAAGATGCCATAAAGACAACTCATGCCTTGTCCAAATTTACATGTTACAACCATTTGCAAAAATCCTTTTTGAACATGTGTTTATTGATATGTACCTTAGGGTCAATGTTTGGTCGGGTGTAGCCAATCGCAAAAATATTTTCAGGGCCATTTTGGGGCCGCGATGCAATGCACTTTTGGGTGAATATTTAAATTTTACATGGACCTGTGCTCTCACCAGAAATTTTCTCGACATCATGAAGGTGCACTGGCATAATAATGAATCACAATGTATTTATTCTGAATACCACATAGCTCAACACATGGCATCTTTGCAATGCTATGCGTAGCGTAGTCTCTAGCCTACACCGTTTGATCACTTATCATTGTGGAGTTTTTGCTACAACTTTGCCACCTATCACTGTACATCGCACCCATGCAGATGATTAAAATTGTAGGTTGGCTTGGAGAGACCACTTTGCTAGTCCTTGGTGTAATAATTAGATGCAATCTATCATTTTGAACACCACCGCAGTGCAATCTCTAGCCTGACCACCTGTCATAATGCAGCCTTTTGCCGCATCTTTGCCCGCATCCCATGCAAATCATAGGTTGGCTTGGAGAGACCACCGCGCTAGTTTTTGGCGTAATAATGAGACGCAATCTATCGTTCTAAGCATTGCTTTAGTGTAGTCTTTGGACTAATGACCTGTCATCGCCTAGAATTCAAGGTTGTCTTGGAGAGACCACCATGCTAGTTCTTAGAGTTATAGCTCCATTGCCTTTTTTTACATATTACAGGAGGAGATCTATGATGACCAGCACGCTGGCTTCTTCGACCATTCATTGCCATAGGGTATGTACCAGTCTACGATGTAGACTTGAGCCTCATTGGCCTTGATAGATCTTCTTGTCATAATACCAATTGCCTCTAATTTTATGTGAACATTGTTGACCAATGAGTATTGTCTTATCAAAATCCTCATCCACCCAAAAGGTGCTAACATATTCCTTGCAAGGTCTTATGAAACCCAACAATGAAAGTTTTTTTAGGTAGGTAGCATTGTGGGATAAAAAGCAATTCTAGCTTCCCATTGAGCCATGTGTTGTAATTTTAATTCTCAAGTTTTTTATTTTTCTTTTGTGAAGGGCTATAGTCCCTTCCAACATAACTACCCCCTTTGTCGTCTGCCTCACAACTTTCTTGCTCATGTCCATTTGCCTTCTTGATTAGGGGGTTCCACATAGGATGCCATAGCCAAGATCTTGAAGCTAGCTCCCATAGCTCCCTTGCTTCCTCTTCTCCTTCTTTGCCCCCTCCTTTTCCTCTTCCTATTCCCCACCATGGCCTCCCCTGACGATTTCATTCACGTCATTGATCTCCTCCCTCACCCCCCTTCCTCCCTCTCCAATATCCCCATCAAGGTACCCCTTCCCTCCGCGATGCCGCTCACCTCTTCAAATGCTTCATCTACCTCTCAGGCCCACCCTACTACCACTTGACACCTCAACCCCTCTGTCGTCCATGGCATTGCCTAGTTCTTGACCGAGGAGGAGTTTTCCCTACCTAGTTCCTGGATCTGATTGAGAAGGAGTTTTCCCACTACTTGAGCTTGCAGGTTGCCAACCAATGATTTGACCTAGGAGGAGTTTCCCCTACCTAGTTTTTGGATCTGACTGAGAAGGAGTTTTCCCACTACTTGGGCTTGCAGGCTGCTAACCAACAATTTGCCGATCGATTTCGACTCAACTTGCCTTCACTGTCTTATAAAATTAATATTCAAAGATGTTCATCCTCCTCTCCTTCCTCTATGTGTTGAAATGAGAGCAATAACAACCGCAATCACATGCAACAAGGATGTTTCTATTGGATCCATGTGTCTGGTGGGAGAACAGGTTCAATCCAGTGATTGTGCATTACCGTTGAAAAATGCATAAATCGAAGTTGCAGGCTCATTTTTTAGTAGAACTGATTGTTTGGATTTCCAAAATTATCACAACTTTCAGAAGCATGGAGACTGTGTGTACAATGATGTAGAGGAGGCACGATGGGTTGATATTGGAACTAATTGTTTGAATTTCTAGAAGCATGGAGATTGTGTATGGTGATGTCAAGGAGGCCCGACTGGCCCCTAGGATACAAGCGCCTCCCATTGGAATCCAACCGTGCTGCTCTGAATTCAAAAAAATCATGTTGAATTGTGATAAATTCTTGTGGTACGAATCAATGAATGAATCAATGAAATAATCAAAAATCAATCTGAGATTAGGAAAGGTTGATGCCACTGATTAAACACAATCAACCATTTGTGGTAGGTTGCTGGGACACGATTGCAAGATTAAAAAGCCACGTAAAACATTGATAAGTACTAAAAAAATTACCGCCCCTACTCCTCTCTACTACTACTACAAACGTAGCCAGGAGCTAGTCCATAATGATTTAGCAAGCAAGCAGTAGGTCAGTGAAACTTTCAACAAAAATGAGCGGGGGGTGTGTGTGTCTATTGTTCAATCGGAGGTCAAGTCAAATGGAGAATGGAAATGAAGCATTTGGAAAGGGCTATGTAATTATAAGGTGAGGAATACAAATAGGTCGGAGAGCGTCAATCCGAGGATTCAGATTTGGAGGAGGAAATTTATGACAAAGTAACAACAGTAGAATATTCTGATAGCAATGACAAAGAACTAATTCAAAATAGAAAAATTGCTTAATCGATTGAAAGATACAAAGTGATCTTTATAGATCACAATACAACGATCATGCATGTGATATTCTCCTAGAACATAGGATCTAATACATTCGGTGCACATGATATATAGTGGAGCTCTCCATGTGTTACTCCATGTGATGCATTCCGAGATGCTAGGCTATGATTAAGGTTGAGGGTCGTGGATGACCCAACATACCCCCCTTCAAACATGACCCTCGATTCATGAGATGGTGAAAATAGGTTTGAGTAGATTCGTTTATGTGAAACCTTGCTATGGAATGGTTGATACGCCGAGAGAAGATTGGAGCAGTTGGAAAAGTGGTCAGGGAAGAGGCTTAGTGAGAATGCCTACTAGCATATCAGATGTAGGTAGATAATGGACCATTAGAATTTGATCACGTACATGATCTCGGAGATAATGATAGTGCAAATGGAAGTGTTTTGTTCGTGAATGCAATACTGGATTTTTAGTCAAAGCAATGGTGCTTTGATTATCACACCAAAGAGGTGTGGGAGTGGAATTTGGAAGTTTAGAAAGATCCTTAAGTAATCGATGAAGCCAAATGATCTCCCGGGATGCAGCAAAGGTTGCAATGTATTCTGCCTCAGTAGAAGACATTGCAACCACTTTCTGAGGTTTGCTGAACCAATTGATCGCAGTGCCATTGAGAAGAAGACAACATCCAGTGATGGATCAACCGGTATAAACATTTGTACCCCAATTGGCATCTGAATATGCATGTAGTTCAAATGAAGAGGAGGGCTGGCATCGAAAAGTGAGACCAAAAGCTTGAGTACCACAGAGGTAGAATAGGATACGCATGAGTAACTGCCAATGGATGGGAGATGGATTGGAAGTGTATTGAGAGAGAGAGAGATGACAGCAAAGGCTACATCAAGTCTGCAGCAAACCATAGTATAGAGAAGGCTTCCAAGTAAGCTGCGAGAAGGAAATTGAGGAGAAGTTTGATTAGAAGTGGGAGTAGTAGCATTGAAGATAGGGATGTAACTAGGATCCATTGGAATAGAAGTTGAATTACATTGAGCCATGTTATACTTGGATAGCGAATCATGAACATACTTGTGCTAAGAGAGGTGGAGGATACCAGCATCATGATCTCGAAAAATTTCCATGCCCAAGAAATAACCAATCTCGTTGAGAGCAACCATTGCAAAATGAGTATGGAGACTATATTTAACTTGTGCCAAAGTAGTGACATTGTTGGCAAAGAGAATAATGTCATCCACATATACAGTAAGCAGTACAATGGCAAAGGATTCATAAAAAATGTAAAGATTGGAATCTGCAGAAGAGGAAATGAATTTATGAGTGTAGAGATAAGAGTCAATTTTTTAAAACTAGGAACATGATGCTTGCTTCAGTCCATAAAGAGACTTGAGAAGATGATAAACATGGTGTGGATGAGAAGAGTCTCATAGCCCGGTACTTGAAGCATGTAAATTTATTCCTGAATGTCACCATGCATGAATGTTGTTTTTACATCCATCTTATGGATATCAAGGTCCTCCTATGTAGCATAAGCAAACAAAACTTGAATGGTACTTAGCTTGACAACTGGAGAAAAAGTATCAAAATAGTCGAGGCCGGCAACCTAGGAATACCCTTTGGCCACTAGTCGAGCTTTGTATTTAGAGAGAGAGCCATCTCCATGAAATTTCTTTTTGTATATCCACTTGAAAGGAATTGGTGACCTCTGAGGTGGTACTTTAGTAAGCATCCAAGTGGAGTTGCGAATGAGAGAAGCATATTCTTCGTCCATAGCTTGTTTCCAATGTTGTGCTTCCCGGCCATTGATAGCTTCATCAAATGAAGTTGGTTTGGGTCCATTTTCAAGATGACAATAGGCTTGAGCTTGAAACCAAGGGCACTCTCCTACATAAAAATTTCGAGCATTCTCGATTACCTTAGCAGATGGTTTTCGTGATCAAGGAGGAAGACAACTAGGTGGTATAGCATCGGGCTCTACTTAGAGAAGATCATCCATGTCATGGTAAACATCATTAAAAGCATCATGAATAGGGGCAGGAGAATCTGTTGCTGAGCTTGATGGAATGGAGGAGGAGACTTCAAATGAATCAAGGGAAGAGGAAGCATCAAAGGAAGCCTAGTTAGGAATTGAGGATTTGACATGAGCTATAGGGGTGTCAGAATGAGATTCCTTAGGCAACGAAACATCATCATCATTTATGGCAAGATCAAGAAGATCATCGTTATCAATGAGCTGAATGTCATGAAGTTCATTACAAGATGGAAGAGCACAATCGAGAGGTACGCTTGGAAATTCAAAATGGGAAGACTCATCACGACCATGCATTGTACCTGCTGGGAAAATATTTTCAAAGAATATAACATCAGTGCTCATGATCATGCGCACTGTAAAAGGATCCCAAAGCTTATAGCCACATTGGTCTGTAAGATACCCAACAAATATGGCTTTGTGGGCTGTGAGGATCAAACTTTGAACATTGTGAAACTGGTATATTAGCAAAAGCCTAGCAACCAAATACTCAAAGTGTAAAGATATCAGGTATGGAACCATGCCACTGTTCATAGGGAGTTGAATTGGATAATGCTATAGTGGGTAATCGATTCTGCACATAAATGGTTGTGTGAACTACCTCTACCTAGAAACTTGCATCTAGATGACTTTCCACCAACATGGTTCAAGCTACATTATTGGAAGTCTAATTTTTTCTTTCAGTGACTCCATTAACTTGTGGAGTATATGGTATAGTGAGTTGGCACTGAATGCCTTCTTGTCTCGACAAAACATCTAGAAATCATGAGCAAGATACTCCCCTCCATTATCTAATCGTAATGCCTTGAGCTTTCTACCAATTTTAGTTTTGCCATGCTTTTGTACTGCTGGAAGCATTGAAATGCTTTTGATTTTGCCTTCGAAAAATAAACCTCTGTCCACCTACTTGCGTCATCAATAAAGTTCATACAGTACTTGCTGCCTCCTTTAGAAAGAATTAAAATAGGTCCACATAAGTCAGAGTGTACTAAATCTAAAACATTTGTAGAATGAGGAGCATGATGATGAAAAGAGCATCTGGAATGCTTTTCGATGATACATGATTCACATGCTCCCAATCGTGGACTTTCAACAAGTTCTAAACCATTGGCTAACTGTTTCTTGTGCATGTGATGAATAGTCTTGAAGTTCATGTGAGCCAGACGCTTGTGCCATGTATCAGTGTTGCTTGTGCTTGTAGCTAAGAGAACAATCTTTTGAATCTCAAAGGTATCCGTGAGTGTACACAATGAATGACAATGTATACCTTTAGCTACAAGCTCACATGTGTCTTCCTGGGTGAATGAGACATTCATTACTGTGAATTGACATGCCCATCTCTGTCAACCTTGCTATTGAAATAAGATCTCTTTTTAATTTTGGAACATAAAGAACTCCACACAGTCAAAAAACATCACCAATGGCTAATTGAAATTCTACATTACCTTTTCCTTCAATATAATGTTCAGTGTCATCACCCACTTGAATTGTTCTTTTTGAATGACAATGCTTGAAGGAAATGAACCAATCAGAATGAAACATCATATGCTGATTTGCACTAGAATAGAGAGTGAGATTATCTATTGCTTGTACCTTTGATGGCTGACATGAAGACAGTACCTCTTGAACATTGTGCATGCGAGGTTTGTCAAATGAAGAAGAATTCATAGTAGTCAGCTCCTTGACTCATTTCTCCAAATCAACAAGCTTTCGTTTGCATTCAAATTCAAAGTGTCCATCTATGTTGCAATAGTGGCACTTGCCTTTTCGTCGATTGCTTCTGAAGTTTGAGGGAGATCTCTGTGTTCTTGTCACAAGGTACTTCCAAAATGATTTCTCTTTTGGGCACATTATTGGGTCTTATAACCTTGGTGAGGAAGTGTAGTAACTCTTCCCCCAAATAAATGTGTGGTCATGTCCTAAATGCAAAGTATTATGTGAAAAGCGTAAAGTGCTATGTGTTGAATACAAATTGCTATGTGCCAAATTCAAATTGCTATGTGCTGATTCAATTTTCTAAAACAATACATGTGGTTATATGCTAAAATTACAACATACAAGTAAAAACTATTCTCTTGCCATCAATACAACTACCTGCCCGGATCTAGTTAATTGGCTATATAGTTAGTTCATATTGTGCCTAGCCTTTCTTGTAAGAACTGAAATATAGACATTTTAGTATGTAAAACTTTGAGGAAACCGATTGTGTCTAAAAGTAACCTTTGTTTCATCAAATTATTTTTTAAACCTGTGGTTTTGATGGAGAGCGACGATGGAACGGACTATTTGCTCGATAGTACATATGGTAGGAGCGATTTATGACCTTGAGACCAATGCGACATGGACAGCGGGTGCTCCGTGTCGGCAGCAACTGACTACAATTCAACTAAACGAACATGTATTTGAGAGCGATAAGACATTTGGTATGGCTGGTTATCTTTGCCAGCTGCTCCTGCGCAGACGCTGTCACACCACAAGTTACAACAATTGGTAGTCACATGCAAAGCTGGAGGTTTGTACAATGCATAGGCCCGATTATCGCTGGAATCTAGCAATGCATGCCGACTACGGCGTTTTCCGATTTGATGTCATGACAAGACGCCGTGAACCTCCAAATCGCAGGTAGCCACTGGCAACACTGCACCGCAAAAACCGGTCGATTACAGTTGCATCTCCTCGTCTGCCGAATCCTGCAGCGAGCTAGATTTGGTTTCCTGCGGAAAATGTTACGTTGCGCGTAGAGTACTAAGCGAACATCGTGAGATCGGCCAACCGGGCAAAGCAATGCTCAATCAAGATTTAAGAGGATTGCAAAGATCTCTTGGTTATGTGGAATTCTGACTGGCCTCCGCTCTGTCTACGCGAGAGTGACGAGGTTACGTCGAGGTATACATAGCATTCTCAGGGAGACAGGAAACTTTAGGTACGTGAAGTGTCATTCGGTTCCAGTACTGCTGGGTTGGCACGTACTTGTGGTGCATAAAATATAAGCGCTAGGCTCTAGCCGTGCTAGTGTACTGTTGCCCATGTCTTACATCCGTGGGGCTGAGTCCGACTAGATCGAGACACGCAATCTTCGATATGACTTGATCCTCGTGCAATCTCGCCTATATATATAGGCCGGCCTGGAACAATCTATTATCGTCCAGTTTATGAGTGCGTATCCCTGTAGAACACCTTATTGCTCTTATTTTGGAGATTTTGGCCTTTGCTATAGAGTTCTTTCTTAGATATGATCGCGCCTCCTTAACTTGGCATCGATCGAGACTTCAAATCCCGGCCCCCAATAACTCTGCTTTCAGGCTCATCGTTGTCTACGGTTCATGGTGAAGAAGTATATCCGCGCCTGAATTCCGTTTTTATTCCCCTTTCCATTCGGTCACTGGGCTCAAGACTCCTTCTATAGAACAGAACGCAAGTTGTTTTCTACGAGCATTGATGTTTTGCATACTCATGTTTCTAGGAGGATAGGCACGTTATTTTCTCGCTAACGCACTTCTAACCTGCACTTTGGACATTTTGCATCACAATGGACATGTTCAAAAGATCTTATAGGATCCTACGCACGATATTTTCTCGCGAACGCACCTTTAACCTGCAGTTTGGACGTTTTGCATCGCGATGCTGACATTGTTAGTTAACTCTGTGCACCAAACGAAGGCGACGATTTCTCACTGGTGAGCGCTGATCTTTGTGTAGGTGCCACGGCGTATGGAAGTGTAGCTGATTCGACTCCGTTGGCTATGAACCCGGCGAAAGATAGGGAGAGGTAAATGGGAGCTCCCTCCAGTCCAACCCTGGACAGTGTGGAAGATGAGCAGCTGCTGACTCATTCGCTCGCCTGGATTGCGGGGTTCGACACGCCAATCAGCCGCGTGAATGATGCAGGAGCCGTCCCTTCTCACAGACTCGCCGGCCTTGGACTGAAGGGAGCTCCCTTGAACCTTCCTATTTGTTTGCTTACCAATTGCTTGTCAGTTGAGCGCTATATACACGATAGGTCCAAGTTGAGGGGAATCTCTCTTACCAATTGCTTATCATCTTGTGTTACTATGCAGGATATAAACAATTGATCCTAATGGGATTAAAATAAAGCTTGAATGGCCCGAGGCTGATTTTGGAAATTCTCAAACGTTGGAAAAACCCATTAAGCTTCCCTAGAAGTTTGTATTCATCGCAATTCCTTGTATATCAAAAAATATTTTACCTTTCTAAAGAGATATTATCCTCTATGTTAACCTATATTTCCTTCACTTATTTTCTCTTAACATGCATCCATGTAACCTACAAGTAGACACCCAATTAAGAATAAGCATGTGGGAGGGATATACAAAAACATGCACACGCTTGCATACTTGTGTATTTTTGGGTGTGCATGTGTGTGCATGCTTGAGCTTGTGTGTGTGTGTGTGTGAGAGAGAGAGAGAGAGAGAGAGAGAGAGAGAGAGAGAGAGAGAGAGAGAGAGAGAGAGAGAGAGAGAGAGAGAGAGAGAGAGAGAGAGAGAGAGAGAGAGAGAGAGAGAGAGAGAGAGAGAGAGAGAGAAACTTCTCCACAAAAGATCACTTTTGATAAATTAGATCAAGGTAGAGAAACTTGAATAGTTGCATACAAACACATACACATAATTTTTAAAAATACCAAAACGAGAACATATCTCATTAGGGCAAGGAGAGTTTGACCACACATTTCTTTTGGGCAAAACCAGCCATACATTTTCTTTTGGGAAAAACAACAAATCACGTCATGATTATTGTACTATGACATTATTAAGCTTTGACCACATTCCATATCAACATCCTCTTAGTTAAAATTACATAATAAGATATAGTCAAGCCCTCCCTTGATCTTCTTTTATAAATTCTTTTACTAACAACAATGTCATCTCCCTCTCTCATCATTTGGAATGTTTCGTGATCCTCAACCAATTTTGTGTAATTGAGAAGGTAATCTTTGAGTATCCAGCTTTAATATAATACTAGCACATTTAGGCTTGTATTATGGAGAACTCATAGGCCAGGACTAGGTTCAATTTGCTCTTGCTACTAGTTCACACATAAATGATGCAATTGTACTAGTAAAATTACAACTCTTAAGGCTTATGGATGTAATCCTAATGCATGACTAGTCTCTTGAGTTTGATACTTTGGTATTTGGTTCATTGTTTCAAACAATTCACTCACTAACCTCTAGAGAATGTTCTTTCACACTAGAACATGACATTTTCCATGTTGATTATTAGTGTAACCTTTTCTTTTTTCAATTTTTATACTTGACCATTCATATATGTCGTAGAAAACAAAACACTTTGATCATTCATATACCTCATAGAAAAATGAGGATATGGAGGGATCTTCAAGAGTACTTAGGATGTAGTTAACACTACAATAAAATGGGGCTATTTTAATGCTATTTCGAATGTGTTGCACTTATATATTTTGTTAAGAAGTGGGAATCTTTGTTGATATTAGTGTGGGTGTATAAGGAACTAAAAAAACACAAAAGAATTAAGCATTGACACTAGCATCGAAATATGGATCGTTATCGCTCTAATACATTTTTGAGAAGTAGACACTTTTGTTGATATTAATTTCGGTGTAGGAATACAAAATATTACATCAAATAAGCATTGACATTGGCATTGAAATAAGGGTTGTTATTGCTCTAATAAGCTTACAAATGTTTTTGTTTCTTTAATAAAACATTTTACAAAGATTGGGGGATTGCCCTAATTTGCCTATATATGCTGATATATTTACTTTGTATGTATTTATGTAGAGTGTCATTGTAGTAAAATATTCTTGTGAATTTTTGTTTACTTTGTATGTATTGTATATAGAGTGTCATTGCAGTAAAGTATTCCTCTAAATTTTTGTTTTACCAAACACCCAACAAATCTCAAAATATTGTAATTTTCATGCAATAATGTGCAGCAAAGGGAGAAAGAAAGATATGCTAAATGAAAAGGGGTTGAGAAAATATTTTCTTAATTGAGAAGAAAATTTTGTGTTTTACTAAGGGTTTGAGAACAATTTTAGAAGAAATATTTGAAGACAAGCTTGTTAGATTCTCTCCTTTTGGCTATGTGAAAAAGTCTAAAGAAATTGATGATAATAGAAAACAAGAGAGATCCTTATTAAATGTGGCATGCAAGGGAAATATTTACATCTATGTTTATATTCTAACTTATATTTATGTTCCCATTCAAATTTATATATGCATATAATTTTATTAAGTGGGAGTGAGCTATGCATTCTAGTAGGATAGGTAGCTTTATTAAGTGGGGGTATGATACACATTTCATTAGGATTGATTGCTCAATTTACACAACTTGATTGGAGACACAACAAGACAAAGCACCTACAGATGCGCACACAAATGTGTCTACTCAACAAAAAAAAAACTTATGGGTGCATCTATTTGCACGTCTATTTGTGCATCTAGAGACCCACGTCTAAAGCTGGCACATCTATATAGCAGACAGACGTGCCTATAGACGCGCATATAGATGCGTAAATAGATGCTCTCCTAGAAAATTTAAAAAACAGACAGACACATCCTTAAACGTGTTTATAGATGCATTTATAAACGGTCTTGTAGATGCCTTTATAGACATGCAAATAGACGCTCCTCGAATAGATAGACACGTATATAAACAGTTTGATAGATGTGCTACATAATATTTTTAAAATTTGTGTGCTTGAACAGAATGCTGTGTATGTTGTGTATGCTATGTAGTTATAGGAATCCCATTTCTACATTGTGTAATTCAATTCTTACAGCCAACCGCATTTTAATTAGCACTCTTGCAAGTACGTCTATAGCTAACAATTACAATTCCAAATAAAACATTACAACTTCAAAACGTTTAGTTCACAAGGCATTAATTGATAGAACATTGCACAAGAAAATTAAAAGCCAAAAAAATAAGAAGAGTATATAAATTCATAGCTCAAAAAGTACTTGTATGTACATATAGCATGAAGCTAAGCCACGTCCTATGGCTTTAAGTACCAAAAATAAGAGGCAGAGTGTATATACAAGAGGCAAGAAGCCAAGCCAGTGGCTTTAAGTACAAAAAAGAGTAGCTAGCACTACTTCTACGACTAATCTAAGTTCTCCATGTCCTCGCTCCCTTCTACGCTCCCTTCTACACTCCCTTCTCTGCCTCCTTCCTTGTCTTCTTGCTCGTCTTCTTGTGCAAGGGCCTGTAAACAACAAGGGACAACATATATCAATGTATGAAAAATCAAATCTTTACTTATAATATTAACATTATTTAATTACTTTCAAATACCTTGGGGGGCGCTCCAGTAGCCCGGATATACTGCTCCTCAGTAATCAACCCGTGATTATAGAAGTGCTTCCATGTATCTCCTCTGCGATGGTGGTGGTGCTAGGCTATCTCGATAGGAGTAGGGTACCTGCCCATGATATCAAGCTGCAAGATGACACAATTTGCGGCGGGGTTAGTACAAAGAAACAACCTCCTAATAAACTACATAAACAATATAATTTGAGATCGATACTTACAAATTGGGCCTCCCATGATTCAACACCCCTTGCTCCAAAATGCACACTTCCATATTGCTCCATTTGGATCCTTCATGCCTCCACATGCTGCAGACTGGGTTCCTCCCTCGCTGACTTCATTTCTTTCTTCCACTCGCACTTATGAGTGGTGTGGGATAGGCCCCTTGGTGGTTGACCTCCCTCGAGCCTGGCAAGCTCCATTAGTGCCTGCCTCTTAAGCAAAGATCTTTTATTGCCAAGTATCGTAACAATCTTTGACTTGCCCCATTTATCTGTGAACTAAACATTGGGGGGGTTAGGATACCTAGAGTGCACAACAACAAGGGTCTCATTAGCCAACCTCTTTGGATGGTATTTGTAGTGGATAAAGCAATCTCTGTAATTGTTAGCAATTACAGAGTGCATGAAGGCCATGATGTCCTTCCCCCGTGCATCCATCAAGATGCCTCTTGTCTGAGTGATGTCATAGAAGATCGTACCATCACTCGGAGGCACCTCTAAATCATCTGAATCATCCTCATCCCCACCACCACCCCTCCCAAAGCACTGTGCCCTGCATCCCCCATCGCTCTTCCTACTACCACGCCTGCTATTGTGTCGTGTCGAGCTAGTACGCTGGCCACTTGTAGCTGGAGACTGCATGGGACTACGTGGACCACTCGTAGCTAGAGAACCGAGTCTCGACTGCACAAGAGTACGTCGACGGCTCTGTGAGACAGAAGGACCTCCTGACGACATGGGGGAATGGGCATAAGACGGCATGGGGAAAGGGGCTCGGCTGTGTAGTTGGCTGGGCTTTGTTGACTCCGCTGGGGTAATCTCAGCTCGTGTAGGGTTGGGGTGGTTTGGAGTCTGTAGTGCGGACTCCTGGGGGGTGTTAAGAGTACCCGTCATGTAGCCGTATAACACCCCAGGACTGGGAGAGTGCCCCAAAAGGTTATACAACTCCCGAAAGATGGTCTCTCGAAGATCAGGTGAGCCTGAAGAGCTTCCTGGCCACATGATGAATTGAAAAAAAGAAAAAAAGAAGATTACTCATGGGATGAGAAGAGAAAAAGAGAGAAAAAGAGAGAAGGAAAGAGAGTAGAAAAGAGAGGAAAAGAGAGGAGAAAAGAGAGGAAAAGAGAGGAGAAAAAGAGAGAAAAAGTGGGGATAAAAGAGAGGAGAAAGGAGAGGAAAAGAGAGGAGAAAAAGAGAGAAAAAGTGGGGATAAAAGAGAGGAGAAAGGAGAGGAAAAGAGAGGAGAAAAAGAGAGAAAAAGTGGGAATAAAAGAGAGGAGAAAGGAGAGGAAAAGAGAGGAGAAAAAAAGAGAAAAGATAAGAGAGAAAAATTACCACGAAAAGAGAGGGAAAGAGAGGATAAAAGAGAGAAGGAAAGAGAGGCAAATATAGGAAAAGAGAGAAGAAAAGAGAGGCAAATCCTTTTCTTGGAAGTGGAAGTGGAAAGGGAAAGGGAAGAGGAAAGAGAAAGGAAAGGAAAGGGAAGGGAAGAGAAGGGAAGGGAAGGGTCTAAAACTGTCAGAGCGTGTCTATTTTTGCATATAACAGCACGTCTATAGACGCGGCTATCTATTTTTGAAAATAGAGTAGACGCATCTATAGACGTGCTCATAGACGCGATTTTAGACATGCTCTCAGATGCATCTATAGACGCGCTCTGACAGATGGACTATTCTAAAAACTCAAAAAGGACGTGCTCGATACAAAAGCACAACACTAGTATCAAAAACATTCGTTTCTTGGATACGACAAAGGACGAATCCAAAGAGAGCAACTTTCAAAGGAGATCAACCGTAAAGAGACTTACCTTGGATAGAGGTATGGAAGCTTCTTGTCCTTCTTTAAAGTTGCTTCTCTTTCTTCTCTTCCTTGTTCACCCTCTTCTCTTGTGTGCTTGGAGATGATTGCATAAGCCTGGAAGTAAGTGTGGGTGCTTGGAGATAAGTGTGGGTGCTCGGAACTGTCTGTTAATAGCAAATCAAGCCGCGTGAAGCTTAAAGTATGTGAAGAAAAGCAAAGCAAGTGCACTAAAAGTAGATTTGAAAACCGCATCTATAAGCGCATCTAATTGTGCATCTATACATGCGTCTAAATACGCGTGTAATTACGCATGTAAATACACAGAGCAGATATGATTTTAGATGTGCCTATAGACATGCATCACAGAACAGACAGATGCAGTTTTAGACGCGACATTAGATGTGCTACAGAGTTTTAAGATTAAATATTTGATACAAGAGCAAATTTTTTGGGTTGTTTATTTGGAGGATGTCTTCATCTTCAACAAGTAGCTCCAGTGAGGATGAATCCCTCCGTATCCATCATCGTGAAATGTGGTTGGAGCAAAAATTCAAATGTATGTGTGATCGATGTCAAGGAAACATGTATCGTGCATGCAATATTACACTCAATCACATCTCAAAGTATGGAGAATCGGATGCGACCGTAAACATGGTAAGTGTTAAAGAAATAAGGTTGATTGAGATACCTATGGGTGTCATATGTTAGAGTTATGATCCCATTTTAATTTGATATAGGATGCAGTGCCACACCTGCATATGTTGCCTTATGCTCGTCGTGAGGAGGCGAAGCATCGACAATATGAGGTGGGATCTTCAGGAGGGACCGTTATGGATGCATGGAGTGATGGTGATAGTAGCCCTCTGCCATTACCTCATGAAGCCATGGAGGAGGAGGTGTTTGATGATATGGTGTGGGATTTATATGTCCATCAATCCGAAGGGAGGGATGATAGCATGGAGCAGGACGATCTTTTAACCGCAACATCAACTCCACTGTTTGAGGGGTGCACATTCTTTGTTCTACGTGCCTCCCTTGAGTTGCCAAACTTGCAAACCATCTATGGATGGAGCAATGCAAGTTTGAATGCATTACTCAAGTAAGCTTTAAAGTCTATTTTGCAAACATGGTGAATTATGCTAGTGGGTCAATTACTTGAATGCTTTTCCTCATTTATGGTCTTCACGTGCAGGCTATTGTGTAAAATGCTTCCAAGGGAGAATAAATTATCAACCTCAAGAGATATGGCAAGGCAACATGTGACCTCGCTTGGAGGATTATATTACAAGCACATCCATGCATGCATCAACGATTGCGTTTTGTTTTGTTGTTGACTACATAAGGATGCAAGAGAGTGTCCTACTTGTGGAGAGGCAAGATATAGAGCAGATCTCAAAACTTTGGACGTGCCACGTAAGGTTCAGCGACATTTTCCCATAATCCCTCGCATCCAACAAATGTTCAAGTGCAAATCCATTGCAGAGCTCATGTTATGGCATTCCTCCCATCGATCAACCGATGGCAAGTGGAGAACTCCCATAGACACTCCTGCATGGAAGCATATTGAAGACACTGTGGGGGTTAAAGGTCACTGTGCCTTAACCCCGGTTATGTACAATACTCAAACACATATATAAATGAATGAAAAAGAAGATTAGGGTGGTTCTGCACCCACCAAAATTGTGTGGCTCTCTGTCTCTCTCTCTCTCCTTCTTCCGTTCTTGCTTCCGTTGAGAGCACTCTCAACTGGTATCAGAGCCCGGGTGATATAGCTAAGCGTGCGTGAATGCTTGAAGCTCAGCAGCTCTGTGGGAGGAAGGAGAAGCTTTGTGGGTGACTTTACTTGCATCCGAGTGTGTAGAGTCCTTGGAGGAACCTTTAGAAAAGTCACTTTGGCTTTGCAAAATGGTTTTGAGAGCCTGTTAAGAGCTTTCAAAGAAAAAGTCGTTTTTTGAGCTTTTTCCTATTCCGTTCGATGACAAAGACTCCATATTGACTTGTAGAGGCAACTATTGCTTGCTTTTGGTATCCACATTACTTCAGGAGCTTGGAAACACCTTCATTCTTGAATCTGGGATCATTTCAGTGGATTTCTGACTCATTGTGTCAGTTCCTGCGTTTTTTGCCCGGGTGTTGGAACTCAAGTTTGGAGCAACCATTTGCAGATCTGTCAGTTCCGGTGGACTCAGGAGGTCCTAAAACTTCTATGTTACTCATCATTCACACTCTGGTGGAGTTTACAAACAGCTCTGTTTCAAAAAACGTTTTTCAGCCTGTGTGTTGGACCCAGTGATTGAGAGCACGGTTTCCAAAACCGTCTGTCCCATTGCGTTTCGGACGCCCAAAAACCCCTACCTGTCAGTTCTTGCGCGATTCGGTGGAGGATTTTCAGAGTTATAGATCTCTGTGTATTCGATTTCGTCTCTCTGTTATGCATTTTTCATTCTAAGGTTTTGAAACCTTAGATTTATGCCACATGGCAGTGGATAAGTGTTGACTCCCATTTCTCACTCATCGGTTGGGATTTTGGAGTTCTGGCAGAGAGAGATATTTGCAGATTTTCTTGCTGATTTCGATTATGCAATGGCGCCCATGTTTTGAGGCATCTCAGGTTCTATTTTCAGTAGCGCTCATTATCGTGGGACTATGATTTCTTGAGCATACCTTATGCAGATCACTCTGGTTGCAGTTTGAGCAGTGTGCACTCATTCGTGGTGTGCATTGGGTTGCAGTGGATGATTTATAGGCCATTTGGATGCATTGCGGTCCTTATTGGATGCGCTGATAGGCCCAAATTGCCTTGTGGGATGCTATTTTTTATGGACGCTTTACACATGGATGCTATTTTAAGCTGAGGGACAGCTTTGACACATTGCAAGTGATGCACTGATAGTGCTATCTCTCTTGGATGAGATATTATTGATGCATATGCCAGTGGACGGTGTTTATGCTTGAGTCATTTGGCACTTATTGGCATTTTCTTTTGGGCCAGATTTGCTCATATGGATGCATAGTATATGCACATGAGTCAGATGCATCTTTTGATGCTTTGAGCTTTGAATTTTGGTGATATTTCACTCTATTGTGGCATACACATTTGGGTGCACCTAGAATTTGTTGTGATTCTCTCTTGCAGGCACTAGCATTTGGGATTTTGCTTTATTTGCATCATGGCATCCTCTTCCATGTCTGAAAAGGAGTTTTTCAGCATTAAAAAGTTTGATGGGACAAACTTTTCTTTGTGGAAAGAACAAATAAGGGATGTGCTTATTCAAAAGAAGCAGATTAAACCCTTGGCAGGGATTGAAGCTAAGCCTGCAAATATGTCTGAGGATGATTGGAATGAGTTGGATGCATTAGCAAAGTCTACTATTAGACTTCATCTTGCAGAGTCAGTTTATTTCACAGTAGTAAATGAGCAGACTACAGAAGATTTGTGGAAGAAACTGTGTGCCACTTATGAGAAGGAAACTGCCTCTAATAAAGTTTACCTCATGAAGAGGTTGTTTGAGCTACAGATGAAGGAAGGGGTCTCCATTGCTTCTCATTTGAATGAATTCAATATTATTTTCAGCTAGCTTCAGGCTCAGAAAATGAATTTTGATGCGGAGACTAAGGCAATATTTCTCTTATGTTCATTGCCATCCTCATGGGATACCTTCCATATAGCTGTCAGTAACTCTGCACCTGGTGGAGTACTGAAATTTGATGATGTTGTGGGTAGCTTGTTGGCCGAGGAGATTAGACGGAAGTCTATGGATGGCAACAAGCAGGATGCAGCCTTAAATGTGCAAAGGGGTAGATCACAGTTCAGGGGGAAGTCCCAAGAAAGAGGGAAGTCTCGTAGCAAATCCAGGGCACGGAACATTGAGTGTTACCATTGTGGCAAGAAGGGCCATATGAAAAAGGATTGCTACAAGCTGAAAAGAGAGCAAAAGAATAAGAAAAAGAATGCAAATTGGGGTGCAAATCAAAAGAGGAAGAGAGTCCAAGGGAGGACAAAGGAAAAGTGAAGATCGAGGAGATCAATGCAGTCACACGTGATAGTGACAATGATGTTCTCTTCATGTCTAGTTTATCTGCAGAGTTGCTTACCACTTCAGATGATGCATATTCCCAGGATTGGATTTTGGATTCTGGTGCTTCATTCCATGTTACTCCCCATAGGGAATGGTTCTCCACTTATGACAGTGGAAAGACAGGTTATGTGCATCTTGGAAATGACTATGCATGTGACATAGTGGGAGCAGGTGACATAAAGTTTTCTTTTGCAAATGGGTCTGCATTTGTTTTGAAACATGTGAGACATGTGCCTAAGTTGACCAAGAGTCTTATTTCAGTGGGTCAGCTAGATGATGCTGGTTTTCACACCACTTTTGGCTTTCAAAGGTGGAAAATTCAAAAGGGCTCTATGCTTTTGGCTAGGGGTGCCAAGTGTGGGACTTTATATCCCTTACATGTATCAGGGGTATTTGATCATGTTGTTGCAATAACCGAGCAGCCAAGCACTTCTTTGTGGCATTGCAGGTTGGGGCACATGAGCCAGAATGGAATGAAACTCTTATGCCGTTTGGGTTATGTACCGCATTTGAGTTTCTCTGATTTTGAATTTTGTGAGCACTGTCTCTATGGGAAGCAGACTAAATCAGCCCATAAAAGAAGGGGAAAGAAAGAGTTTGAAATGCTTGATTTGGTGCATTCAGACGTATGTGGTCCCATGCCTACACGGTCATTAGGCAGGGCTGAATACTATGTGACATTCATTGATGATGCAACTAGGAAAGTGTGGGCTTATGCTATAGCTCGGAAGAGTGATGTGTTCCAGGTATTTCAGAAATGGCTGGCCTTGGTTGAGAATCAGTCAGGTAGAACGCTTGCCTACGGACTGACAATGGTGGAGAGTATCTCTCTCATGACTTTCAGCATTTCTGTGATACACGTGGGATTAAGAGGGAGCTCACATCCCCTCGTACTCCAGAGCAAAATCTAGTTGCAGAAAAGATGAACCATACCATTCAAGAAAGGTTGCAATGCATGCTTTCCAATGCAAGTCTTTCTGGTGGTTTTTGGGCTGAGGCAATGAAGACTGCAGTGCATGTGATCAATAGATCACCTAGTAAGAGTTTGGATGGTGGTATTCCTGAAGAGGCATGGAGTGGCAAGAAGCCCTCTTACTCTCATTTGCGTATATTTGGGTGTGAGGCATATGCACATGTGCCAAAAGAGCTTCGAAAGAAGCTAGATCCTAAGTCTAGGAAATGCATCTTTCTGGGTTATGGTGAAAGTGGAGAGATGGGCTATCGTCTCTGGGATCCAGAAGCAAAGAAGATCATACGCAGCCATGATGTGGTCTTCAATGAGAAGAAGATGCATAAGGCACCCATGAGGGATGTGGAAATGAGGAGAATCACTTTCCAGGATGTGAATCCACCTGCATATGTTGATAGACAGCAAGCTGTCCATGCACCAAATGTGCAAGAAATGGTACCACCAAGTACTCCCACAGGTATACAATCAAGGGTAGATGATGGATCATCTATTGGTGGAAATGATGAGCCAAATGTGGCTGATATGCAAGTGGGACAGCAAGCTGAAATGCCCTTGAGAAGATCATCTAGAGTGTCTAGACCGCCTGACAGGTTTGTTCCAGGGGTAGACTATGTGATGCTTACTGATTGCGGGGAGCCTTCTTGCTACAAAGAGGCTATGATGCGTGAGGATCAACGCAAGTGGGAGTATGCTATATGCAATCAGAGATGAGTTCACTTATGAAGAATAAAACTTGGGACTTGGTTTCTTTGCCACATGGAAAGAAAGCATTGCCATGTAAATGGGTCTACAAAATGAAGGTCACAGGTGATGATGTGCCTAGGTACAAGGCCCGTTTGGTTGCTAAAGGGTTCAAGCAAGAGAAGGGTGTGGACTTTGATGAGATATTCTCTCCGGTTGTGAAGATGACCACACTTAGATGCATGCTTGGACTAGTGGCAGTAGAGGATATGGAGCTTATGCAAATGGATGTCAAGACAGCTTTCTTGCATGGGGATTTGCATGAGGAAATTTACATGGTGCAGCCGGAAGGCTTTGAAGAAAAGGGCAAAGAGCATTTAGTTTGCAAACTGAAGAAGAGTCTCTATGGTCTTAAGCAAGCACCTAGAGAATGGTATCAGAAGTTTGATGCTTTCATTCGGTCCCAGGGTTTTAGAAGGAGTGAAATTGATCACTGCCTCTACACTAAAAGGGCTAAGGATAATAGCCTGATAATCTTGGCACTATATGTGGATGATATGCTATTGGCTAGTAAGAATACTTATGAGCTAGATGCTTTAAAGGCCAAGTCGCATGAGGCCTTTGATATGAAGGATTTGGGACTTGCAGGTCATATTCTTGGTATGCGCATCACGCGTGATCGGAGTAGGAAACTCCTTTGGCTTTCACAAAAAGAGTATGTTACAAAAGTATTGCAGCGTTTCAATATGGAGGGGGGGAAGGCAGTGAGTACTCCATTGCCTCCATATGTGAAACTGAGTCATACAGATAGTCCCAAATCAGATGAGGAAAGGGCCATGATGGCTAAGGTTCCTTATGCATCAGCAGTTGGGAGTCTTATGTATGCTATGATAGCTACTAGACCAGACATTGCATTTGCAGTGGGAGTTATTAGCCGGTATATGGCTAATCCAGGAAAGAGGCATTGGGAGGCAGTTAAGTGCATCATGAGGTACATGAAGGGTACCAAGGAGATGTGCATTTGCTTTGGTAAAGGAGACATGCGTGTACTTGGGTACACAGATTCAGACTATGCAGGGCATGTGGATAGTAGGAGATCCACTTCTGGTTATGTGTTCACCTTTGTAGGTGGTGCAGTGTCGTGGATGTCTCGTGCACAGAAGTGCATTGCTTTGTCTACCACAGAGGCTGAGTATGTTGCAGCCACAGAGGGTTGCAAGGAGACTATATGGCTTGATCGGCTAGTGGGAGATTTGGGGATTCATATAGGTGTACCGACATTGCATAGTGATTCCATGAGTGCTATTCAGCTAGCACGGAATCCGGTCTTTCATGCAAAGACCAAACACATTGAGGTCAGGTACCATTTCATCAGGGAGGTACTTGAGGACAAGCGCATAGAGCTTGTCAAGGTTCATACAGATGATAACCCTGCAGATATGCTGACGAAGAGTCTACCTAGTCAGCGGTTTGAGTATTGTCGTGTATTGATGGGCATTGGATAGTATGCTCACTGGTTGTTCTCCCTTAAAGGCACATTGTCCTTTAAGTGGGAGGTTGTGGGGGTTAAAGGTCACTGTGCCTTAACCCCGGTTATGTACAATACTCAAACACATATATAAATGAATGAAAAAGAAGATTAGGGTGGTTCTGCACCCACCAAAATTGTGTGGCTCTCTGTCTCTCTCTCTCTCCTTCTTCCGTTCTTGCTTCCGTTGAGAGCACTCTCAGACACATGGCCAAGCTTCAAGGAAGAACCTAGGAGCTTGAGACTTGGATTGGGTATGGATGATGTGAACCCATTTGGTCTCAAAAGCACCTCTTACAGTGTATGGCTAGTGATATTGGTGAATTATAATCTTCCACCCTCTATGGCGATTAAGAAAGGACATGTTATGTTATCCCTTCTAATTCTAGGAAAACATAAAGTCAAAAATCTTGATGTTTATTTGGAGCCTTTGATTGATGAGCTAGAGATACTTTGGAGAGGTATCGAGGTGCATGATGTGAGCAGGCCTCCCTCGTCACGAGACTTCAATTGGAAAGCAATCTTGATGTGGATGATGCATGACTTCCCAGGCTATGGTGAGTGTTTAGGTAAGCATTTCACTTCTAATTATGAGTAGGCAAAGGATGTGGCACCCTAAACCCACCTTCAACTCTTAATTGTATCTATTGTTCAGGTCTCACTACATCGGGTTACCAGGCATGTCCTATTTGTGGTCCTGCACTTGTTGCCTCACGTGCAGACGCATTGAATAAGGTCATCTATCAGAATCACCATCGATTTCTACCACCTGATCATCCTAGATATGTTGCCCCTAGGATTGAATTCCTCCCACAATCACTCACTGCGGGAGATTGGATGAGAATTTGGGACGACTCCTCCAGCACTTGGTATGAGCCGGTAAGGGTTTGTAACTATTGTGTGCTATATTGGCTGGAAATAAAGATTGCCTGCTAACACCAGCTTTTGTTTAGATACTCCATCTTTTATCGTTTACCATATTGGTCCCACCTCAAAATCAATCACTTGCTTGATCCCATGCATATCTTCAAGAATGTGGCATCTACCATTTGGGAGCATTTGAATGGGACACGAGATTCCACAGGCATAAGGGAGGATCTATGTACCGTAGGGAGGATGCCTGAAGCTTGGCCACAAGAGAGACCAAATGGGCGTGTTTTTTTACCTCATGCACCATGGAGGTTATCAAAGCTAGAGATGGTGGCGGTGAAGCATGCTATTACTACAATTTGTACTCCCACTGGATGCATGAGGTGTTTGAAGGGGGCCTTTACAAAGAGCAAGAAAAGAGGTGTAGAGCCTTTATATGGCTTGAAATCTCATGATTGGCACAAGATCATCCAAGTAAGTATTTTATGTGCATAATATCTTTTTCCTTTCAAATTTGTGAGTGAATTAGAAGCAACTAATCAACCACCTCCTCGTGTGTTCAGTTCATACTACCTACTAGCATTTCTCGTAGTGCATTGAAGGACGTGAAGGCTTTGTGAAGGATTGTATTTACAAGATTGGTGAGCTTGTGAGGTACTTTACATGATACAAAATTTGATGCATATCAATGCCCCATGCAAGGTGTTCATATTGCTAATATGGTGTACTTTTTCATTTCTAGGTATGTGAGCTCAAAGCAAATAAATCCCACCACGCTTGAGAATGCTCGAGTTATGTCAGTGGAGGTGGTATGTTTAGTGGAGGAGACATTTCCACATTCTATTCTCATAAGCCAACTACATCTCATAGTGCATTTGGTGGATGAGATTACTATATGAAGTACTATACATGCACGATGGTTGTTTTTCCTTGAGCGCTTCATGAAGACCTTGAAGGGCTTCATGAGACAAATGCAAGACCCAAAGGTAGCATGGCCGAGGGTTGGTTGGTACAAGAGTCACTTGTATATATTTCTGAGTTTCTTGTTGATGTAGATAGCTCTCTCCCACGACTATGGAGAGATGATGAAGACCTAAGGATGACCTCTATTGTGCTTCAAGGGAAAGGGCACAACAAAGTAATAGACAAGGAGTTGCTTAATAATATCAACCTCTATTGCGTGCTTAATAGTGATGTGATGAAAAGATGGGTAACAAGATACGAGGATGCAAAGGCAAGAAGACAAGAAGAAAGGGCCCTCTTTCGTACACGCCATGTATCTCATGTGCCATACCCTCAGTATCTAAGAGCACTTCCAAAGGATATTCAGATCCTCACCCAATGTCTGTATCTTGGCATACCCACTACAACACTGGGGGAGCTATTGGACACTCTGCTATTGGGGGAGCTATTGGACACTCTGCTAGACACTTTGTGGGCATAGCCTATCCTCTTCATATCTCTCAATCCACTTTTGCATCTCTTTGCTATTGAGGATACAAACTTGAATTTCTCCTTTTTCTCTTTTCTCATCTTTCTTTCAATCCCTTTTCCTTGGGGAATCTCGGTGATGAGACAATCATCATCCTTGATATTCTAGGCATGTGGCATGTTGGGATCCATGGATGCAAGAAACTCCATGATATGTACTAATGACTCTTGCACAAGCCAAACCTCTACTATCTTTGCTTCAAGGGTCTTTCTCTTTGACTTATGGATCCCTTCAAAGCTTTCATTAACCATTCAAGGAAAAACATGAAACAACTTTGAATGGTTTCTACAATGGAAACCTCATCAACTATGTGTATAGGCAAGTACACCTGAGTCGTCATAATGCTTCATGGAAAGTGGTTCTCCAGCAAGCAAATAGCTTTGATGGACTGTTAGCTTTCTTGATGCTTGATACAGAGATCAATTTTTGAGAGATCCACCTATTTCATCTGCTCATGTAATATCTAAAATTTTCTATCGATCATTTAAAATTGAATGAAATATAATCAAGGTGACATGATAGTAAGCATACCTCACAATGCCACTGATCTTGTAGATAGCTTTTCTAACATCTTTTAATAATCATCCTTTCATTGCAATTGGAAGGATAAACTACCCAAGCAACAAAGGAGTTATAACAATGCATCACAATCATAGTTATACTAATGCATCACAATTGCAGTCCTAGTAAGCATTCAAGCATGTAGGATACCTGTATAAGACCTTGTGCCAATCATGGGAGGCTAATTAGCTTGTTGCCCTTTGTAAATGCTCCTTTCAAGCAATTCATATGTCCCGCCTGTATTTAAAAAGAGGCAATGTCTACCTTCCTCTCTTAAAAACATAATGGAAAGGATCCATGATATTTTTAGGAGAACACATCTACGACCATGCTCGTGGGGCCACAAGTGAGGCATCCTATCCATGGCTCACAAGTCTTCTCACACTCTTCTTTTGTCTTTGAGTGTGTCAAAATAGAAGCCCCCACATTCTGGAAGATATGCATGGGGTCCAAGAGATGATTGATTTGTAACTGACCCCCATATGGAAGTTTGTGAATGACCGATAGCCAAGACATACCATAAGGATGCACCTCTCCATTCACTCTCCAAGACCGAATCACGAATCACTTGCCTTCATAGGGGTTCGTGGTGGATCAAGTTGACCTTCATGCATAGGATGGTCAAGTGGAAGGTATCCGACATGACCTTCATAAACTATTTTCCTCATATGTTTAGAGTGTTGTGCATTCAAACTAGGACCAAAAATAGGACAAGCATGGTAGCGACTTATTGCAAGTCCTACATGCATGCATTAAATGGTCATTAGACATGCATAGATCACATCACAAAGCATAAAAGTTTCATCAGGCATGAACAAGCACATATGTATGCACTCCCCATATCCTTGAAAGTCATGCATGGTCCACATCAAAATTCCATGGATGGAAATGTCTGCGATATGCCTGAAAGCTCTAGAAACATAAAAGACATGTATACCTTTCCATAGGGTCTAGAGCTCCTCTATCAAAGGTGCCATGTACATGTCCATATTTTTGGCCTTGAACTTCCCTGGACATTAGGGGAGAATTGGGGTCTCAAAAGGGCCTCCAATTAGTGTTTCCTAATTTCAAGGGATTAGGGAGTGATTTGAGGTGTAGCAATGAGAGTGCTAGAGGGTCTGGGGCAATGGTATGTTGAGGTGGAGGCTGGGCAGGCCTACAAAGAGCCCCTATTAGTTGCTCCCCCTTACACTAGGGACCACCCAAACCATCGCTCCCCTCTTAACCCATGTTTGACCCTCCTACCAGGTGCACCTCCTCCACATGAGCCCAAAATTGCCTTTAATGGGATGGTAGGGCCCTTGTGGCAAAATTTTCTTCTCCCCTTCCTCTTTCTAGGACCTCTGCCCCCCATTGTTCTGGTCCAACCTACCAAATCACTCAGATTTGAACCAAATCCCATGCATTTTCCCTCTTCCCCCTCTTTCTCTGCTCCCTTCTGCTCTGGCTTACTTGCTGTAGCTCCTCTCTCTCTCTCTCTCTCTCTCTCTCTCTCTCCCCTCTCCCTCTCTTGTGCCTTTGTTGGAGCTGCTCTGTCCCTCTTCTTCTCCCTCTCCTGTGCCTCTATTGCTGTTGCTCTGTCCCTCTCCTTCTCCCTCTCATGTGCCTCTGTTGTTGCTGCTTTATCCCTCTCTTGTGCATCTGTTGCTCTTGCTTTGTCCCTCGTGCCTCTATTGGAGCTGCATTACCTTGTGTAGGAGTCCCATTCTTGCTGTTGCAACCTTTCCAAGCATGGTGAGGAGAAAGGCTACAAGACCACACAATGCTGTGGCCTCTTGTGTCTTCCACAACACCAGAAATGCATTGGATGAGTGGATCCCTTGCACCTATAGCTTAAATGACTGGATAGTGATGAAAGGATTAGCCAAAGGTCCACATAAGCTTCCCAAGAGCAAGAGAGGTGACATCTTGCATGAGTGGAAGGGGTGCATCTTGAAGTTCAAGTTTGGGAAGAAAGGATGGCTCACAAAAGTGCAGCATGTTTACATGGGAAAAGATATGCGGCTTCCTCCATCATTCAATCAATCTAGGATACCATCACACTATGAACATTTCTATCTATGTACCTTTTTCACTTGTAAGTGTAATGAGTCCATTTGGAAAATTTGTGTTTGGTTTCTAAGAGCTCTTATTCATGGTGGTAGATGTTTTCCCTTTGAACCTCGAGGAGTGGGAACCAGTTGAATCACTCATAAGCAAGTTCACTGCGATTCATGAGGATTTAGGTAAGCAAATGCATGTCGGGGAGAAGTTGGCCTCCTTGCGAATGAAGAATGAGTATTGGTATAATGCAACATACATCACTCCAATGACATCATCAAGTTATGGCCGTCTGCAAACCATTGCACCACCACAACTTCAAGACATGGATTGCAGCAATGTGGACTCGAGGACATTGCAATTGTACAAGGACAAGATTGCAAAGGACGTGGGCATGGCCATGAATTTTACATTTGGATCCAAACGGGCAAGGTTATCTTGGTTTATGCCTCCACACATTTTTGCTTCTTTATTTTGGAATATACATATGCATAGAACAAAAACTATGTGGTCCTGCAAGCGTGTAGATGAAAATGCTCTTGAAGATTTACTTGGGATGAATTGGGGAACCAGGTCAGGTGACCAAAAGGGTGATGTGTTTCAATGTCACGCATGTAAAGAAAATGTGGTTATTAGATACCATTTGTCATGTCAAATGTTGTATTTAGCTTTTCAGTACAGGCGTTGGAAGAAAACAAATGGCCGTTGGCTTCCCCTAGACTCTAATGATGAAGACAATACAGGGGTAAGTTTGTCTATTGATGTTGAAGAGGGAGATGTCAAGAATGTGAATGTCACATCGCAATGGACTCTAAGGGATGTGTGAGAACACCTATTGGTCATGGTGGTAAGATCAGTTGCCATGTGGAGAAGTGCATGCATAGTGCCAATTTCATTGCTCCTGCAACTTTGAAGATTGCTAACAATGTGTTTGACCAGTGCAGCATTTAATTTTTTGTATGTCAAATCCTAGTTATTGCTTCAAAAGATGGACAATTAAATTAAAATGTTATTTCTTTTAATGTTTTCTCCTTTTAGCTCATGGTGGTAAATGTTTTTCAAAAAATTTGGGGATTTTATGATTAATTTTAATTTTTAGGGTTTTGATATATATTAAGGGGTAAGAGCCCCTTTTACATCACATTGTCACTTTCACATTTAGAGAGCCATAGAAACTCCCATCCTCAGAAGTTACTCCCTCCATCAACTGCTATTTGCCATGGATTCAGCTAGAACTGCGTTCCATGACTTCATCTCACAAACTGCATTTGAAGATCATGAGGAAGAGCTATTTTTAGTGTTTGATAGGACTTTAGATGTCCTAGGCACAGATATGTGAGCCAAGGATTACTTCTCAGATCTCATCCTTTACATGCAAGATAATTTCTCAAATTTTGCCTATACACTTGACCACACTTCAAAGAGATGGGTTCCCATAGATTACATAAAGTATTTGTTTGTAGAGGAACCCAAGTTTGTAAAGCGCTTGGCCCACTTTTGTGACAACCTTACAGATGAAGGGTTTAGGATAGTAGTCGAAGTTTAAGACATCCTAGATGCAGGGATCATAGGAAATACAGGCACCAAATTCCTTTCATGGGAGATGACATTCATATTCCTTCTCTAAGAAGGAAATTTAGAGGAAGAAGCCTCATCATCTAGCACCCCCTCTATTAGAATTGCTAATCTGGTCATCCCTAGACTAGACTTGGACATCTACATGGAAGAGAGTCTTGACGATTCAATAGAGGAGATGGAAGCAGCTCAAGCACTGAGCCTACTTCAAGAGCCCCTAGTAGAGCAAGAATCTGCATCGGAGACCGTTACCCAGACTCAGAATTATGGTCCTTGTCCCCCCTCATCATCGATGGAGAAGAGTACGCATTACTCCATGACATAGAGATTCTTTTTGGACTACGAGAGGATGAGGCACTCAGAGTCCTATCAGGGTTTGATGTTGACACAAGTGTCAAAGATCTCGGGCTTTTAGGTACTGAAGACTAGACAATGGAAGACTTTCTCTTAACGATGTTGGTTTTAGTGAGGGATGTAGACATGTACATATACGATGCACAACCATCTCATGCAGAAGCTTCCACCTCCAACACAGGTCAGGAGAAAGCATCTACCTCCCAAATGGAACATCACACATCACTTGGCTCCATCAACATTGCAAATGAGAAAGGGATGGAAGCCGACGACATTGTAGTGGTAAGTTCGCACGATATTTTTTATTTTGATGTTCTTTCAGTATAATTTGTTTTGTCGGTCTTCTAATGTTCATTGAATTGTTGCAAGATGCATTCAAGCTTGATGAATTCTCATCTCGACGGGGTAATGTTCGCAGCACATTTGGGCGAGATCATTCTTTGGCCCATTACCTTGGCAAAGTCGCAGAGCATATCGGGGTCTTTCATAGCAAATTTTCTCCTCGAGGTCCTTCAGAGCTGCTGAAGTGCAAGGCATTGTCGCGTGCTATCGGATACTCCAACATTACTTGGAATGCCGACAAAGTCATTTTGGTATACGGCTTGGCTGCTATCAATGCCTTTAGATTGAACATTCATGGCAAGGCATTGATGGCAATGGCTATGCCTTTGGCAGTAGGAGAGGAGGATGTTAGTGCTATTGCGGCTAGATTTATATCTAGGAATCCACTAGGGGATTCAAAGACCCCTATTCTTGATGTACTCAAACTAGCCAAGAAGAAAGATAGCTTGTGAGGCCTTTTGTATATATAAACATATATTTAAATGGATATTTCAATGGATATATGACTACATGTCTTTATTATTTGTTTAAAGTTATCATTGCTCGTCATGAATTCCATTGTATTTTGTTTAAGTCGATGATATATTTTCTCCATCATTTTAATTGTGTTAATTTCATAAATTTCTAGCCAATTTAGTATCATTTTCACCAATTCTAGGAATCAAGTGTTCATTTCTATCAAATCCTGAAGGAATTTCACTGTCGTGCAGAAGGGAACAGTGTCCGACACATCGTCAAGACCCCAGAAATGTGAAGAGAGTGGGAGAGAGGTAAGGAGTCTCACTTGCAGCTTTCTCACACACACAATGGGAGAATACACACAAAGGTGGAGGCTGAAAACAGTTTTCCTCTTTGTAGTTGTGAAAGCCAAAAAGAACTCTCTTAGTACAAAAGGAATAGATGAACCCTATATGTGGGTCTCAAACCAAACTCAGCTAACCTAGGTGGCATACTAATTGAGCCACTAACTAGAGTACATAAAGATAGCTGTCATCCAGCTATTATTCATGAGCAGTGTACAAACTGCATCTACAGCTAACAAGTCAGTGACATAAATGCACAACGGTCACCTTGGCATATTACGAGTGGAGCTCGATATCTGAACACTCCCCCTCGAGCGCAATCCCAATTCCTACACACACCAGACAGGTCTCTGAACTTGCACAACTTCTCTACACCCAATGCCTTCATGAATATGTCAGTTACCTCATCCTTTGTGTTGACATAAACTAGATCGATAGAACCTACTAGAACCTTCTCCTACACATAGTGATAATGCACCTCAATGTGTTTTGTTCTAGCATGATAGACTAGGTTATTTGCCAAGTGTATACTGCTCATGTTGTCACAATAAATGACAACTCACCCATTTGTAGATTGATGCAAATCATAAAGTAGCTTACGCAACCAAGCTACCTCACATGCAGCCATTGCTGCACCCCTCTACTCAGCCTCTGTGCTCGACAAGGCAATTGTAGGCTGTTTCTTGCTACTCTAAGTGAGTGCAGCACTCCCAAAAGAGAACACATATCCACTGGTAGATCGTCTATCGGAAATACTACCAGCCCAATCAGCATCAGTGTATCCATGCAGCTGTATCTGAACCCTAGTCTCATAAAATAGTCCATATTACAATGTGGACCTCACATACCTCAGTATGCATTTAGCTGCATCCAAATGCAATTTCCTTGGAGCTTGTATGAACTGACTTACCAACCCAATAGCATAGCTCAAATCTCGCCTAGTAATAGTCATATAACTCAAACTTCCTACTATGGGTCTGTACATAGTAGGGTTTTCCAGGAGCTCACCTGCATTTGCGCTCAGCTTCACATTCTACTCCAAAGGAACTGAAATAGGCTTACAGCCTGTCATCCCATATTTGGATAGCTAGTCCAATCCATACTACCTCTGCAAGAGCCATATCCCACTTATGGATCTAATCACCTCAATGCCCAAGAAGTAACATAGCTCTCCCAAATCCTTCATCTCAAACTTTTGCTTCAATAGCATTTTCACATGAAGGATATCTTCATCACTGTCACCTATGATGATCAAATCATAAATAACAAGCAGCATAACACCTTTCTTTGTTTTTCTCACATAAAGTGAGAAACCAGCCATGGAAATCTGAAAGCCAATAGTGACAAGATACTGTCCTATCTTGTCAGACCATGCTCTGGGTGCTTGCTTCAAGCCATACAAGGCTTTCTTTGACCTACAAACAAACTCAAGATGAATAGCATGCACATAACCTGGTGGCCGCTCCATATAGACCTCTTCTTGCAAGTCACCATGCAAGAAAGCATTCTTTACATCCATCTGATGTAAAGACAATCCGTTTGATGCAGCCATAGCAATGACTGCTCTTACGGTTGCCATCCTTGCAACCAGACTGAATGTTTCTTCATAATCAATGCCATATGTCTGTGCATACCCCTTGACAACTAATCTTGCCTTGTATCTATTCACAGAACCATTTTCATTGTGCTTCAACTTATAGACCCACTTGTAGCCAATTGCATTCTTGTCTTTAGGCAAAGGCACCAATTCCCATGTAGCATTTGCTTCCAAGGCATCCATTTCTTCATCCATGGCTTTCTCCCATTTTTCTTTTCCCATGGCTTGCTCAAAAGAAGTGGGTTCTGGTTCCTATATCACTTTGACCATATAGGCATAGTGAATGGCTATAAATCCATCATATTTCAGCCTATCCACAGGATACTTAACTTTGGTAGACCTGCACAAAATAGGCTCACTACTAGGTGCTCTCAAAACATCCCTTGTCTTCGTTACTCCAAGTGTAACAATAGAAGGAATACCCAACTCATCATCAAGGCTATGTTCTGAGCCACTGGATTCACCATCCACATAAGACCATGGGCTAATCTACTTTCTCTTTTCCCTTTCATGATACTTGCAAGCATACCACTATTTGCATTGCTTTGAGGAGATTCTCTTGATCTCAATCTGCCTGTCCATGGTGAAGTATGTGAACCACTGCTAGAGGACACTATAGGTCCACTAATATTTTGTGATTGCTGTTGTGAATTTTGTGCAGCATCACCATTTTGTGCATCTACATCATCAATGACATTTATTGGTTTATACCAGGTGCTCATCTCATCAAAAACAACATATTTGCTCACTGTGAACTTATGAGTAGAAGGGCTATAGCATCTATACCCTTTCTGCTGCAGAGAATAACCAATAAAGATGCAGTTCTCAGCTTTTGGATCCAACTTGGATCTCAACTCATCTGGCACATGAACATAGAAAATGCAACAAAAAACTTTCAAATGAGAAATATCTGGTTTCCTACTAGTATACCTCTCCTCTGGTATCATGCCATGTATTGCTACAGTGGGAGTCCTATTCATTATGTAGATTGCTGTAGCAACTACTTCAGCCCAATAATAATCTGCTAGGTCTTTTTCGTTAAGCATGGCATGAGATACCTCTCTAATATGCCTACTTTTCCTTTATGCAAGTCCATTTTCCTATGGGGTATGACTGCATGAATATTGCTGCTTTATGCCATGCTCCTACAGGACCTTGCAAAATCATTTGAGAGGTACTCTCCCCCTCCATCTGACCTTAGGTATTTTATTTGCAGGCCTGTTTCTTTCTCAACCATAGCTTTAAAAGCTTTGAAATGCCCAAACACTTCACTTTTCTTTTTCATAAAGTACACCCAAACTTTTATGCTGTAGTCATCAATAAAAGTGACAAAATAATGACAGCCTCCAATAGATGCAGCTTTAGTAGTCTACACATCAGAGTGGATTAATTCCAATGGCCTCTTACTCTCTTGAACATGTCTAGGAAATGGTTTCCTTGCCTGTTTTCCAAATTGACAGGCTTCACGTACCTTATGCATTTCTGCAACCTTGAACTTAGGCAATCCTGCAACAAGATTTTGGGGTGCATTAATTTAAGTCGTTGTACATTAACATAACCAATGCGTTCATGCAAGATATCAATATCTGCAGCTACACTAGTCCCATGTGCAAACATTGCTAGACTCAATTCAGGCATGTATGCATCCAACGTAAACATCGTGCCCTTCTTCTTCCCTTTTTCTATCAAGCGACCTTAATTTTTCATATCCTCAACAAAGCATCCATGAGGATTAAATCTAATCTGCAAGACTTGCTCAACCATTTAACCAACAGAAACCAGGTTCTTGGTGATATTCAGGACATGAAATACATCAAATAAGTATTTCTTTTTCCCATCCTGCATAGACAAAAGAATTTTACCAATCTGCACAATAGGATGTGTAGTATCATCACCAGTCTCCACAAATCCTGGTCTTTCCATTTTCCTTGCATCCAGCATCCATTCTGCATGACTTGTCATGTGATTTGATGCACCTGAGTCAACATACCACACATCATTGCTTTCTTCTTCACTTGTCATAGAATTGGTCATGTGTTGCACCATAAACAAATGCTCATATCTGTCATCACCCTGTCTACTAGAGGATGCATAATTGCCTTGTTGCAATTTTCCATTCATGATGTCATACTACTTTTTGTAGCTATCTTTAGCCATATGACCCATTTTACCACAGTAGTAGCATTCAACATTGCTATTTGCATTTTGGCCTCTCTGCCATCCACCATGACTTTTTTTACCCCCCCTGCCTCTAAGGTTACCATGTCGTCCTCCATAGGACTGGTTTTCTTGAATTTGCTGCATATTCTGATTTCTACCATAGCCTCTACCTCTTCTAGCATTTGAGTAGAAGATAGCTTCTTTTAAAGTTTCCCTTGAAGAAGACGCACCACCATTTCTCTGCTCTTCAGAAATTAGAAGAGCAATCAGCTCCTCAAAATCAAGAAAATTTTCACGAACAACAATGGATGTTCAGAACTGTGCATAATCCTTTCCTAGACCATTCAAGGTCACAGAAACTAAATCATCATCTTCCACTGGCAACCCATAGGAAGCAAGTGCATCTGCAATCTTCTTCACCTTCATGTGGTAGTCATTGATGCTCATATTTTCTCTCTGCACATTATGGAACTCCTGCTTGCTTCCTGTCTTGCGTATTTGTGCTATACATTTTTGTTAAAGTATCCCATACCTCCTTCGGCGTGCTTGCATGGCGTGCTTGCATCCTGAATATGCACAATCATAGAATTTGAAATACTGATAGATAGCTAGTACATAACTTTCTTGGCTCTCTCATGCCAACCTTTAAATGCCTGCAACTCCTGTTGATTGGGAACATTAGGAATAATTGGTTCTTGTTTAGCTCCATTAATGAACTCCCAATAGCCTTTTCCCTTGAGGAAATTCGTTATTCTAAACTTCCATGTTGGGAAGTTGTTCTTGTCAAGCTTTTTAGTGACTATCTGTGAAAGAGCATCAAACGCCATTACAGAACACTGCAAAAATATTCTGTCACTACAAAAAACACAACTTTTGCCTCACAAGGGCAAATCTGCAAAACTGACAAAAGTGGTATTTCACCACACAGTCACTTCTTAGTGATGATTTTGCATCAACAGGCAATAAGAATGATTCTATCACTCCCAATATCTATATGCATAGGCATATGATGCAATTTCTGCGGCAACTTTTCACCGATTGTGAAAGCCAAAAAGAACTCTCTCTGAGTACAAAAGAAATAGATGAATCCTATATGTGGGTCTCAAACCAAACTCAACTAACCTAGGTGGCATACTACCTTAGCCACTAACTAAAGTACATAAACATAGCTGTCATCTAGCTATTATTCATGGGCGGTGTACCAATCGCATCTGTAGCTAACAAGTTGGTGACATAAGTGCACAATGGTCACCCTGGCATATTATGAGTGGAGCTTGATATCTCAAAAAGAAAGCCAAAACCCGCCATGGCATGACTTTGGGCATTCTGGCAAGTCTAGAATGCCCAAATTCGTGCCATGGTGACAGGTCGTCAGGACCCCACAGCACAAATTTGGGCATTTTGGACTTGCCAGAATGCCCAAATTCATGCCCTAGTGGGTTTTGGGATTTCTAGGGTCCTAGAAACATGCCGGACACTTTTCCCTTCTACACGATGGTGAAATTCCTTTAGGATTTGACAGAATTCAAAATTTAACTTAAAATGGTCATTTACTGCAAGCATTGAAATGGAAAATATACAACGCCGCGATAGTGTAGAGAATGCTGATATATTTTATTAAAAAAATTTGACCCTTGGGTCTTAGATACAAGATAGTGCCTTCAAGGGCAGGGGGTGGTCTAAGTCCTAAGAGTGGGTTGCAAGAGAATCTAGGGCTTGAAACTTGGGTCACTCCATAGCCGCTTCGCTAGAGCCATGTCCTTGTCCATGACGGTGATGTGCTTTGCATGGATGGCACAGAAGTTGGCATCCTCAAACAGAGCGATGGTCACTTGCTCTGTAGCCTCCTAGAGCGCCCCCATAGCTCCTGTGCTAAAGCGCACATCATCCTTGTATCCCTGTGTGATCTCCTATACCACACATTAGAAGGGAGCATGCGGGATCAAGTTGTCAGTGGTCTTTTGCATTTGCTCGATCTCCCTTAGGGCCCGTGCTCTTGGTTTTGCTCGATATAGCTTCCTAACTCTTGGTGGGGGCCTTAGAGGTACCCGAACACCTTCCCACGAGCTCATCTACTTTGAACTTCTTCCGTTGCTTCTGTTTGCATTGGTCCTCCTCTGAGTCCTCCTCTCGCTGACGTCTCGAGCTTTTGCCTTGTTTGGGATGGGGCTTCCTCGGAGTCTACTTTACCCTCCTCATGGGCACAGGGGTCATCTCTGCCATGGGCTATATCTCCGGGAGAGGGAAGCTGATGCTCTTCCTGGCAGTCTGTTGTCCCTCAAGAAGCCTATCTATATCCGGGAGGTTACCAAACACATTTTGTTCAATCAGGAGAGGGATCTCATGGGGAGGGGAAGGCCGAGGGGAAGGTTGAGGGAAAGGCTGACGGGAAGGCTGAGGGTCAGGCTGAGGGGAAGGTTGAGGGTCATCCTGAGGCTAAGGCTGAGGGAAAGGCTTGGGAGAAGGCTGAGGGGAAGGCTCATGCTCTTGGGCATGGGGAGTGGGCTCACGGGACTTGGGAGGAGAAGAAGGCTCAAGAGACTAGGGAGTGGGCTCACGGGACTTGGGGGAGTTGGAGGAGGACTCACGAGATTCACGGGAGGCACACCCAGATAGGTTCATGTGTGCGGATGCCATGGAGGTGGTGGAGCTAGAGGAGGAAGGATGGAGGCAGCATCCAATGGGTCTAGCAGTGTTCTTCACTCTTGCCATTGAATAATGAGAGTTAGGGTTTTTTAAAACTTTTTATAAGGGCCCATCATGTTTTGACATCCCTTCTAATTACATTTATGGTTTCATCATGCCCCGTGCCCCCGTCCTAACCCCTCCAACCCCCCCCATCCTCGTCGCCCTCCCCCCCTTGCCCTCCCCCTACTTGCCCTGCCCACACCTCCGTCGCCCTCCCCCATACCCCCATCCCCCCCTCCCCCCACCCTTGCTACCACTCCACCCCTCCCCTTGCCCTGACCCATGCCCCTCCCTTCTCTCCCCCCTCCTTCACCATGTCTCCACTTTCCCCAACATCGTGTGACTACAAAAATTGCAGTCAAAATAAGTTAGATATTAAAGAGCGAGTACACAAATTGTGGTCAAAACAAGTAATATATTTATTTCATATTTGTATACAATTACACCATAGCTTTTGTTGGTGGTTGGACCCATCTGCTCCCTTCTCTCACTCTAGCTTGCAACCAACGTGTGACTCCTTGACTCCCTATGGATGCTTTCCAAGCACTATGCCTTCTATTCTTTGATACAATTTGAACTGATTTTGCAAGTTCTGATGCCTTTGCCTTTTCAGACTTCAAAGTCCTTCCTAGTAAAATCTAAAAAACCAATCGAACATCTCATGCAATGCATTACTGTGAGTGACACCACCACCTTGCCTTGAGTTCTTGAAGTAGGCTACCTTGGCTCTATAGTGTGACTTCTCCATGCCTTGTGTATTCCAAATTGACAAAGGACCCCAATTTTGTACAAACCATGGTCCATGTGCATAGAGAATATGCTGCAAACAGGATGAGAATCAAATCAACAACAAAAACTATTTATAAAGCAAGTGTTAAATATTATGATGGTGTCAAGATTACCATGTAATGCAGAATGTGTGACTCCCCCCATGCTTTCACCATTAATTGCATAAACTCTTTCACAGCCATCCTAAACCTTTCATTTTACATCTCATCGATTTGAACCTGGTGAAGCAATTTTATCAATGCATCTACCTTTGTCCATACTTTAACTCTCAAAGTTGCTACTTGAGGATGAGAAGCCTTATTGGTCATGCATTCACACAATGCTTTCAAGTATTCCCAACCCAAACTACTTTAAGGCAATGTATGTTTGTCTTTGTCAAGATTGTGGTTCGATAGGAATCTGCTTGCCTTCCCTCAACCCATGGACACTTTTGCAGGAAGATTCTGTGTTGCCCCAGACATTTTCCTATCCTCCTTAAGTTTGACATGTCCTCCATGGAATCCCATCTCTGACAACAACTTCTCAGCTTTTGCAATGCACTGTGCGGATACTTCTTGCGAAATTAAATTCCAAGCATAAACAAGATGCAAATACAATAACTTATCAAGTACGCGCAGTTCTGCATGTAAAGTACATATGTGTACTCTCTCAAGTGGGATGGGCAAGATGGGATCCCACTTTGGATCCTTCTTGTCATGATTCGAACCTTGCGTTTGGCTGCAAGATAGAATGCCATTCTCCCATTGTAAGCCAGCCTTTTGCTTACATTGTGAACACATGCAATAAAGGCATGTGTACATTGCATTTGCCCCTGTATCACAACCATGCAAGCACTTGAGGGTTTTCAAATCACCAACAAGAAGCCATTCAACTTGAAAGGTTCCATGGCCATCGACTATCAATGTTTGCCCTTCCTCTTGTCTTCAAATGGTCGATGGGATTCCTATTCTATTTAGAACCCACTTCAATGTCTCATAGCACTCTTTCGAAGTCTCAAATGCTACAAGCCACCATATATCTTTCTCTAATTGCACTGAAAAATCTTGCTCTACTTCTTCATCCCCTTGAACAAAGGCTAAGGCTTTATTCATAATGTAGATGCTGACTCTCTCTAACTTGTGTTCTTTCACCAATTGAGCTTCATCCATTTTGATGACAAATATGAGCTTTCCATTGCAATCTGTACAACAAAAGAGAAAAATTATTAGGATAAACATGATATAGAAAATGAAATAAGTAAAGTGTAATGCTATAATGGATTTCCTCTTACCATCCTCTCTCATACCATAGAATTTGACCATTGCTTGTTGCAGTTTCTCAACATCTAAGTAGACATTGTTCAAAGCATTCATCTCAAAGGTTTACAAGCCAGATTTGTTTTTACTCTTCCAAGTCATTGTGCCACCTACGCAATGGTACCCTCCAAGCATTTCTCTTGCACATTGGTTTGTTTCTCGCCATGCATGTCTCACAGACCAAGGTGTGGGTAGGGGCACTGTAGACTTCTTATACTTTCCCACAATAGCAGACTTGAAAATTTTGAAAACGGATGTGTAAGCTTCACGACTTACACCGGTATTATCACAAGCTGCAAGCATCTCCTTTGCATCCACAATATCCTTGAAGTCCTTCATCATCTCCTTAGCAACTTGCACGTGTAGGTGCTTGTGTCTTGGGTCCTTTAGTATCCCAACGACATCGCTTGACTTCAATAAACTAGCTAGACCATATGAACAGTCAATATCATCCCCGTCCATTCTTCCCATTACATCTTCCATGAAGTTCCTAAAGAAGAACACAATAAAAACTTAGTCACAAATAGTGTAGAACAAAAGAGTGTAATCTCATTGGAACATTTGATAACCAACCTTGTAGCCCGAACTCTCGAACTAGGGAGGTTGCCTCTTTATAGCTATGAGGGCAGTAGTCAGATCAATGTAGTCAGTGGAGTCGACTAGTCAACCTAGTCAGTGGAACCGACTAGTTGTCCATGGAATATTCAAGGAATATTCCCTATACCATTGCCTTAGGGGCTCTCACCCCTGAACCCCCACTAGGGGGGCTAGCTAGCCCCCAAGCCCCAACAAGAATAAGGGGCTCCCACACAATCACCTTTCTACCATCAACGGTCTCATTGATAAACCTCATCTGACATGCAGGTCAGGATCCATCCAGTGTCCCAGGCTCACACATGGTTTCTCCTCATATGGGGGCCTTATAACTTGAGCACTTTGGACCATTGGTGGTTACAAGGAGGGTGGGGCATCGAGCATATCTAACACCCCCCCTCAATGTCCACCCATAGGTGAACTACCTTCTTGGCCCAATGCTGAGTCTCTGAAGATGACCCTGAAGCTGATCCTTCCCGAGTGGCTTGGTGAAGATATCTGCTCCATTTTGCTTTGTTGGATAGTAGACCAATTCCACTATCCCATCCTCGATCAAATCACACACATAGTGATACTAAATCTCTATATGTTTTGTGCACACATGAAACATTGGATTTTTAGCAATGGCCATGCAACTTTGATTGTCGCACCTCAACACAGTTACCTCATCCTCTTGCACTCCCATGTGCCATAAGATCCTCCTCAGCCACACTGCTTCACATGCAGCAAAACATGTTTCCTTCTACTCAGCCTTGGTAGAAGACAATGCCATTGTTGGTTGTTTCTTACTGATCCAAGAGAAGATACTTGAACCTAAAGATAAATAATATCCAGAAACTGATTTCCTGGAATCAACATCTCCATCCCAATCTGAGTCACAATGACCAGCCAAGGAGTACATGTACCATAGGTGATGCCATAATCAAGAGTGCCCTTCACATACCTGATCACCCGCATCCCTGCATTCCAATGATTCTCTCGAGGCTTATTGGAGAACCTGCTCAAAATGCCAATAGCAAAATTGATGTCCGGTCTTGTGTTGCATAGATAGATGAGACTGCCGACCAACTTCCTATACCTCTCGATGTCTGCTAGTGGTGAGGCATCCTCCATAGATGACCTTGCATTTACCTCCATAGGTGTAGCTATCTCTTTGCACTCGGACATACCAAATGCCTTCAAGATCTCCCTTGCATATTTTTGTTGAGAGATGAAGATTTTTCCTGGCTCTTGCCAGACTTCAATCCCCAAATAGTAGTGCATCAAGCCTAAGTCTGTCATCTCAAACTCAATGCTCAATGCCTTTCTTATCTACTGGATCATGTCTTCATAGTCACCTGTAATGGAGATCATCCACATATAGAACAATAATAGCATATTTTCCACCTTTCTTGTACACATACAAGTTAGCATCTGAGGCACATCTTTTGAAGTTTAATTTATGAAAGAATTTGTCTATCCATTGGGACCATGCTCTTGGGGCTTGTTTCAACCTCTACAGAGCCTTTTTCAGCTTACATACCTTATTCTCAGAATGGGGGGCGTGAAACCCAGGTGGTTGAGCCATGTACACCTCCTCCTTGAGGTCACCATTCAAGAATGTTGATTTAACATCCATTTGATAAATTGGCCACTTTTAATGAGCATCCACTGATAGTACTGTGTGAATAGTGGTCATTCTAGTAGTCGAAGCAAAAGATTCTTGAAAATCAAACCCTTCAACCTGCAAAAATCCTTGTGCAACTAATCTGGCTTTGTACTTTTCCAAAGTCCCATCGACCTTGTACTTTACCTTCCAAACCCACTTGGTGCCCAAAACCTTTATGTTAGGTGGTCCATCTACAAGCTCCCAAGTTTTATTCTTCATGATGCTATCATATTCTACTTGCATAGCATTTTTCCAATCTCAGTCTGCAAGTGCTTCCTCCAAACTCGCATGCTCCTTTACTTCTGCAATAATCTCAGCCATCAAGGAGATATTGACTATGTGAGTAGAAGCCCTCCTTTGCTCCTCGATTCTCTGAGACTGCCTTGGTCCATTTGCATGCTACTCAATAGACATAGGCATCTGGTTATCATGGTCATAAAGTTGCCTTACCCATCATGGCAATGGCTTTTCCGATGGTGTAACAACAGGTTGATGACTTATACCTTCATCATCTGATATTACCTGCTCCTTTATAGCTCTTGGGATAGGTCCATAGTGAATTACCTCTTCACTTGATGATAAAGTGGAAGAGCTCTTCTCTGCCTTCATTGCATGTGGCTACTCCCTAAACACCACATTGCAGCTCACTACGATCTTCTTTGCTTCTTGGTCATACAACTTATAGGGTTTCTTCTCATCACAATAGCCTAAGAAGATACATTTGGTGCTTTTTGGTTGTGGCTTGTTTCTCTCTTTGTCTGGTACATGCGCATAGCATTCACATCCAAATGTTTTGAAGTGGGAGATAGATGGCTTCTTACCACTGTAAGCCTCATGTGGTGTTTTACCTTTGAGTGCCTTTGTATAGCTATGATTAAGGATTTAAACCATAGTATTGACAACCTCAATTCAAAAGTGGTTCCGTGCACTCCCACAATGGAGCTTAGATGGCAACCTAGACAGATACTAGGTGAAGAGCTACTAGCTGGAAGATTTGATTTGATCTGAATTGATCTAATGCAATGGAATGGGGAGGTCGCCTCTTTATAGCTATGAGGGTGGTAGTTGAATCATTGTAGTCACTGGAGTCGACTTGTCGACCTAGTCGGTGGAGCCGACCAGTCAACCTAGTCAGTGGAACCGACTAATCGTCCATAATATATTCAAGAAATATTCCCTATACCATCGCCTCGGGGGCTCTTGCCCTATGTAGGATGGGAAAAAGAAATACCTGTCTGATGTATTTCATGTCTCGAATATCACCAAGAACCTAGTTTCTATTGGTCAAATGGTTGAGCAGGGCTTGCAAGTCAGATTTTATCCTCATGGATGCTTTGTTGAGGATATGAAAAATAATAGTTGCTTGATAGCAAAAGGAAAGAAGAAGGGCAGGATGTTTATGTTGGATGCGGACATGCCTGAATTGAGTGCAACAATGTTTGCACATGGGACCGGTGTAGTTGTAGATAGATATATGGCATAAACGCATTGGTCATGTTAATGTACATCGACTTAAATCAATGCAGGCCCAAAATATTGTTGCAGGATTGCCTAAATTCAAGGTTGCAGAAATGCATAAGGTATGTGAAGCCTGTCAATTTGGAAAACAGGCAAGGAAACCATTTCCTAAACATGTTCAAGAGAGTAAGAAGCCATTGGAATTAATCCACTCTGATGTATGGACTACTACAGCTGCATCTATTGGGGGCTATCATTATTTTGTCACTTTTATTGATGATAGAGCAGAAAAGTTTAGGTGTAATTTATGAAAAAGAAAAGTGAAGTGTTTGGGCATTTCAAAGCTTTTAAAGCTATGGTTGAAAAAGAAACAGGCCTGCAAATAAAATGCCTAAGGTCAAATGGAGGGGGAGAGTACCTCTCAAATGAGTTTGCAAGGTTCCTGCAAGAGCATGGCATAAAGCACCAATATTCATGCAGTCATACCCCACAGCAAATGGACTTGCAGAAAGGAAAAACAGGCATATTGGAGAGGTATCTTGGGCCATGCTAAATGAAAAAGACCTACCAGATTATTATTGGGCTATAGCAGTTGCTACAGCAGTTTACATAATGAACAGGACTCCCACTACAACAATACATGGCATGACACCAAAGGAGATGTATACTGGTAGGAAACTAGATATTTTTCATTTGAAAATTTTTGGTTGCATTGCCTAGTATGTTCATGTGCCAGATGAGTTGAGGTCCAAGTTGGGTTCCAAGTTGGATCCAAATGCTGAGAAGTGCATTTTTATTGGTTATTCTCTATAGCAGAAAGGGTATAGATGCTATAACCCTTCTACTCGTAAGTTTATAGTGAGCACAGATGTTTTTAATGAGATGAGCATCTGGTATAAACCAGTAAATGTGATTGATGATGTAGATGCACAAAATGGTAATGTTGCACAGAATTTACAGCAGCAATCACAAAATATTAGTGGATCTGCAGTGTCCTCTAGCAGTGGTTCACATACTTCACCATGGAAAGGTAGATTGAAATCAAGAGAATCTCCTCAAAGCAATGTAGATAGTGGTATGCAGGTATCACAAAAAGGAAAAGAGAAGGTAGATCAGCCCATGTTTGATGTGAATGCAGGTCACTCTTATGTGGATGGTGAATCCAGTGCCTCAGAACAGAGCATTGATGATGATTTGGGTATTCCTTCTATTGTTACACCTAGAGTAAGGAAGACCATGGATGTTTTGAGAGCACCTAGAAGTGAGCCTATTTTGTGCAGGTCTACCAGAGCAAGATACCCTGTGGATAGGCTGAAATATGATGGATTTATAGCCATTCACTATGCCTATATGGTCAAAGTGATATAGGAACTAGAACCCACTTCTTTTGAGCAAGCCATGGGAAAAGAAAAATGGGAGAAAGCCATAGATGAAGAAATGGATGCCTTGGAAGAAAATGCTACATGGGAATTGGTGCCTTTACCTAAAGACAAGAATGCAATTGGCTGTAAGTGGGTTTATAAAGTCAAGCACAATGCAGATGGTTCTATGAACAGATACAAGGAAAGATTAGTTGTCAAGGGGTATGCACAGACATATGGCATTGATTATGAAGAAACATTCAGTCCGGTTGCAAGGATGGCAATCGTAAGAGCAGTCATTGCTATGGCTGCATCAAAGGGATGGTCTTTACATCAAATGGATGTAAAGAATGCCTTCTTGCATGGTGATTTGCAAGAAGAGGTGTTTATGGAGCAGCCACTAGGTTATGTTCATGGTGTTCATCGTGAGTTTGTTTGCAGGTTGAAGAAAGCCTTGTATGGCTTGAAGCAAGCATCTAGAGCATGGTTTGACAAGATAGGACAGTATCTTGTCACTATTGGCTTTCAGATTTCCAAGGCAGATTTCTCACTTTATGTGAGAAAAATAGAGAAAGGTATTATGCTGCTTGTCATTTATGTTGATGATTTGATCATCACAGGTGATAGTGATGAAGATATCCTTCAAGTGAAAATGCTATTGAAGCAGAAGTTTGAGATGAACGATTTGGGAGAGCTGCATTATTTCTTGGGCATTGAGGTGATTAGATCACCAGGTGGGATACAGCTCTTGCAGAGGCAGTATGGATTGGACATGCTATCCAAATATGGGATGACAGGCTGTAAGCCTATTTCAGTTCCTTTGGAGCAGAATGTGAAGCTGAGTGCAGATGCAGGTGAGCTTTTGGAAGACCCTACTATGTACAAGCACATAGTAGGAAGTTTGATTTATATGACTATTTCCAGGCCAAATTTGAGCTATGCTGTTGGATTGGTTTGTCAGTTTATGTAGGCTCCAAGGAAACCGCATTTCTATGCAGCTAGACACATACTCAGGTATGTGAAGTCCACATCGCAGTATGGACTATTGTATGAGACTAGGGTTCAGATATATTTGCATGGATACACAGATTCTGATTGGGCTGGTAGTATTTCTGATAGACGATCTATCAGTGGATATGTGTTCCCTTGTGGGAGTGCTACAGTCACTTGGAGCAGGAAACAGCCTACAGTTGCCTTGTCGAGCATAGAGGCTGAGTATAGGGGTGCAGCATTGGCTGCATGTGAGGTAGCTTGGTTGCATAAGCTACTTTATGATATGCATCAGTCTATAGATGGGCCAATTGTCGTTTATTGTGACAACATGAGTAGTATACACTTGGCACATAACCTAGTCTATCATGCTAGAACAAAGCACATTGAGGTGCATTATCACTATGTGCAGGAGAAGGTTTTACTAGGTCTTATTGATATAGTTTATGTCAGCACAAAGGATCAGGTAGCTAACATATTCATGAAGGCATTGGGCGCAGAGAATCTGCACAAGTTTAGAGACTTGCTTGGTGTGCAGGAATTGGGATTGAGCTCGAGGGGTAGTGTTGAGAATATATCGAGCTCCACTTGTGATATGCCAGGGTGACCATTGTGAATTTATGTCATCAACTTGTTAGCTGCAGATGCGGTTGGCACACTGCCCATGAATAATAGCTGGATGACAGCTATCCTTATGTACTCTAGCTCGTGGCTCAGTAATTAGTATGCCACCTTAGTTAGCTGAGTTTGGTTTGAGACCCACATATAGGGTTCTTCTATTTCTTTGTACTAGAGTTCTTTTAGCTTACACAACTAAGAAGAGGAAAACTATTTTCAGCCTCCATCTTTGTGTGTATTCCCCCATTGTGTATGTGAGAAAGCCGCAAGTGAGACTCCTTCCTTCTCTCCCACTATCTTCACATATGCTGACATGGGGTGTGTTGATGTTGTCATTTCACTATTAATTGAAGATCCAAAGCCCATGGACTGGTTTATCATCCAATAAAGAATAGCAGACCTTCCACATGAGATGTGCCAACAGATTCTCAGGCATAATCCTTATGTAAACCAAGACACACCATACACTAGGCCTTGAAGGCTAGATTGTAAAGGACTTGTACATTGATGAATACAAATGTTGTTACTTTCTAAATACAGACTTGTACTAGTTACTTTGTAAGATAGACTTTGCTAGTTACTTTGCTGATAAAATTAACGGTGAGTTGATAAATGTACTGGTGTTCTTACATGGTATTGGTGCTATTAAATGGTACTGGTGTTTGCTGTGATAAAAGTACTAGGTGAACCATTGTTTTAACCAGTGCTAGCCAATGTCAATGCAATAAAATATATGGTCCTTTTTTATATGTTATCTTTTATGCTCAACCATACAGTACCAATTTTGGTTTTGGATAAAATAATACTAACTCTTAGTCAGGTCTAAGCTAAGGAATCATGTGTCATGCCTGTTATGGTGCTCATACAATTGGCTATTTTTGATTGGCATTATAGCTCCATCAATGTGTAATAGAGCTATACACTCTTTTGTTCTAGAGCCACGGGATGGAATTGCAAAAAGGGATGACAACATCTTCAGAGACCTTAGAGATGTAGGGTACGGCCCAGAAGAAATAGCAACTTTTGAATACATTGAAATATGGAGCCAAGCTCTCCATTTTGCTGCTCTCTGGATACTCGTCCCGAACAACATCCCAATATGGCATACATATACTACAAGGCACAGTACCTTTTCTGACAGAAATATCGACCTTTTTTACACTAATTTAAAAAAAAAAAATAGGCACAAGGTTCAGTATTTACATCTCTATTAGCATCAAAAAAGAACGGTCTCTATATAAGCACCACTATATAGCGACATTAATAAATGTCACTATATAGCGACACTGGAAAACATCGCTACACTACTACACATGGATCCTATTGCGAGGTTTACGTACCAATGTTTAGCGTGTGTAGGGCGCTAATCATCGGTATGAAAAGAACATCTCGTAAAGCATCACTATATAGCGACTTTATGCAAACGTCGCTATATAGCGACTATTACAAAGGTGGCTATATACTGACTTTTAAGTATTGCTATATAGTGACACTGAGATACTATTTTATAGCGATGTTTTCCAAAGAGGTTTTTAACTCATAGAGGCCTTAAAAGTTAGTTTTTTCGAATGACAAATTTTTGATCTTCTAAACTCTACCCAAAATTCCCCTAACCCCAGAAGCCCACATGGCTACTCGATACATTGCAAACTATAAATAAAACAACAAAAAAACTAAAAGCTTGGTAAAACATTTTTAGACAAATATCCAATACCAAACACCAAGCACAAAGCTAGATGTAAGTATGCCAAAGAAGGCATGGGATACTTTAGCAAAAATGTACATCACAAATACGTAAGCCAGGAAAATGCAGCTCAAGCAGGAGTTGCATAATGTGCAAAGAGAAAATATGAGCATCAATGACTACCACATGAAGGTGAAGAAAATTGCAGATGCACGTGCTTGATGATGATTTGGTTTCTGTGACCTTGAATTGTCTAGGAAAGGATTATGCACAGTTCTGGACATCCATTGCTATCCATGAAAAATTTCTTGATTTTGAGGAGTTGTCTGCTCTTCTAATCTCTGAAGAGCAGAGAAATGGTGGTGCATCTTCTTCAGGAGGAACTTCAAAAGAAACTGTCTTCTACTCAAATGCTAGAAGAGGTAGAGGAGGCCGATCTAGAGGCCATGGCAGAAATCAAAATATGCAGCAAACTCAAGAAAACCAGTCCTTTGGAGGAGGACATGGTAACTCTAGAGGCAGGGGGAGCCAAAGAGGTCGTGGTGGATGGCAGAGAGACCAAAATGCAAATAGTAATGTTGAATGCTACTATTGTGGTAAAATGGGTCATATGGCTAAAGATCGCTACAAAAAGCAGAATGACATTATGAATGGAAAATTGCAACAACGCAATTATGCATCTTCTAGTAGATAGGTGATGACAAAAATGAGCATCTGTGTATGGTGCAGCACATGAACAATTCTGTGACAAGTGCAAAAGAAAGAAATGATGTGTGGTATGTTGACTCAGGTGCGTCAAACCACATGACAGGTCATGTAGAATGGATGTAGGATGCAAGGAAAATGGAAAGACCAGGATTTGTGGAGACAGGTGATGATACTGCACATCCTATTGTGCAGATTGGTAAAATTCCTTTGTCTATGCAGGATGGGAAAAAGAAATACCTGTCTGATGTATTCCATGTCCTGAACAACACCAAGAACCTGGTTTTTGTTGGTCAAATGGTTGAGCAGGCTTGCAGGTTAGATTTAATCCTCATGGATGCTTTGTTGACGATATGAAAAATAACGGTCGCTTGATAGCAAAAGGAAAGAAGAAGGGCAGGATAATTATGTTGGATGCAGACATGCTTGAATTGAGTGCAGCAATCTTTGCACATGGGACCGGTATAGTTGCAGATATTGATATCTAGCATAAACGCATTGGTCATGTTAATGTTCAACGACTTAAATCGATGCAGGCTCAAAATATTGTTGCAGGATTGCCTAAATCCAAGGTTGCAGAAATGCATAAGGTATGTGAAGCCTATCAATTTGCAAAACAGGAAAGGAAACCATTCCTTAGGCATGTTCAAGAGAGTAAGAAGCCATTGGAATTAATCCACTCTGATGTGTGGACTACTAAAGCTGCATCTATTGGAAGCTGTCATTATTTTGTCACTTTTATTGATGACTACAACAGAAAAGTTTGGGTGTATTTTATGAAAAAGAAAAGTGAAGTGTTTGAGCACTGCAAAGCTTTTAAAGCTATGGTTGAAAAAGAAACAGGCTTGCAAATAAAATGCCTAAGGTCAGATGGAGGGGGAGAGTACCTCTCAAATGAGTTTGCAAGGTTCCTGCAGGAGCATGGCATAAAGCAGCAATATTCATGCAGTCATACCCCACAGCAAAATGGACTTGCAGAAAGGAAAAATAGGCATATTGGAGAGGTATCTCGGGCCATGCTAAATGAAAAAGACCTTCCAGATTATTATTGGGCTGAAGCAGTTGCTACAACAGTTTACATAATGAACAAAACTCCCACTACAGCAATACATGGCATGACGCCAGAGGAGATGTATACAGGTAGGAAACCATATATTTCTCATTTGAAAATTTTTTGTTGCATTGCCTATGTTCCTGTGCCAGATGAGTTGAGGTCCAAGCTAGATCCAAAAGCTGAGAAGTGCATCTTTATTGGTTATTCTCTGCAGCAGAAAGGTATAGATGCTATAACCCTTCTACTTGTAAGTTTACAGTGAGCAGTGATGTCGTTTTTGATGAGATGAGCAGTTGGTACAAACCTATAAATGTGATTGATGATGTAGATGCACAAAATGGTAATGCTGCACAGAATTCACAGTAGCAATCACAATATATTAGTGGACCTGCAATGTCCTCTAGCAGTGGTTCACATACTTCGCCATGGACAGGCAGATTGAGATCAAGAGAATCTCCTCAAAGCAATGCAGATAGTGGTATGCAGGTATCACGAAAAGGAAAAGAGAAGGTAGATTAGCCCATGTTTGATGTGAATGCAAGTCACTCTTATGTGGATGGTGAATCCAGTGGCTCAGAATAGAGCATTGATGATGAGTTGGGTATTCCTTCTATTGTTACACCTGGAGTAAGGAAGACCAAGGATGTTTTGAGAGCACCTAGAAGTGAGCCTATTTTGTGCAGGTCTACCAGAGCAAGATACCCTGTGGATAGGCTAAAATATGATGGATTTACAGCTATTCACTATGCCTATATGGTCAAAGTGATACAGAAACCAGATCCCACTTCTTTTGAGCAAGCCATGGGAAAAGAAAAATGGGAGAAAGCCATGGATGAAGAAATGGATGCCTTGGAAGCAAATGCTACATGGGAATTGGTGCCTTTGCCTAAAGACAAGAATGCAATTGGCTATAAGTGGGCTTATAAGATCAAGCACAATGCAGATGGTTCTATGAACAGATACAAGGCAAGATTAGTTGTCAAGGGGTATGCACAGACATATGGCATTGATTATGAAGAAACATTCAGTTCGGTTGCAAGGATGGCAACTGTAAGAGCAGTCATTGCTATGGCTGCATCAAAGGGATGGTCTTTACATTAGATGGATGTAAAGAATGCCTTCTTGCATGGTGATTTGCAAGAAGAGGTGTTTATGGAGGAGCCACCAGGTTATGTTCATTCTGTTCATCCTGAGTTTGTTTGTAGGTTGAAGAAAGCCTTGTATGGCTTGAAGCAAGAACCTAGAGCATGGTCTCACAAGATAGGATAGTATCTTGTCACTATTGGCTTTCAGATTTCCAAGGCAGATTTCTCACTTTATGTGAGAAAAACAGAGAAAGGTATTATGCTGCTTGTCATTTATGTTGATGATTTGATCATCACAGGTGATAGTGATGAAGATATCCTTCATGTGAAAATGCTATTAAAGCAGAAGTTTGAGATGAAGGATTTGGGAGAGCTGCGTTATTTCTTGGGCATTGAGGTGATTAGATCACCAAGTGGGATACAGCCCTTGCAGAGGTAGTATGGATTGGACATGCTGTCCAAATATGGGATGACAGGATGTAAGCCTATTTCAGTTCCTTTGGAGCAGAATGTGAAACTGAGCACAGATGCAAGTGAGCTTTTGGAAGACCCTACTATGTATAGACACATAGTAGGAAGTTTGATTTATATGAGTATTGCCAGGCTAGATTTGAGCTATGCTCTTGGATTGGTAAGTTAGTTTATAAGCTCCAAGGAAACCACATTTGGATGTAGCTAGACGCATACTCAGGTATGTGAAGTCCACATTGTAGTATGGATTATTTTATGAGGCTGGGGTTCAGATACAATTGCATGGATACACTGATGCTGATTGGGCTGGTAGTATTTCTGATAGACGATCTACCAGTGGGTATATGTTCTCTTTTAGGAGTGCTGCAGTCACTTGGAGTAGCAAGAAACAGCCTACAGTTGCCTGGTCGAGCATAGAGGCTGAGTACAGGGGTGCAGCAATGGCTGCACATGTGAGGTAGCTTGGTTGCATAAGCTACTTTATGATATGCATCAGTCTACAGATGGGCCAGTTGTCATTTATTGTGACAACATGAGTAGTATACACTTGGAAAATAACCCAGTCTATCATGCTAGAACAAAGCACATTGAGGTGCATTATCACTATGTGTAGGAGAAGGTTTTACTAGGTCTTATTGATCTAGCTTATGTCAGCATAGAGGATCAGGTAGCTGACATATTCACGAAGGCATTGGGCACAAAGAAGCTGCGCAAGTTCAGAGACCTGCTTAGTGTGCAAGAATTGGGATTGAGCTCAAGGGGGAGTCTTGAGATATCGAGCTCCACTCATGATATGCCAGGGTGTCCATTGTGCATTTATGTCACCGACTTGTTAGCTATAGATGCGGTTGGTACACCACCCACGAATAATAGCTGGATGACAGCTATCCTTATGTACTCTAGTTCGTGGCTCAGTTAGTATGCCACCTTAGTTAGTTGAGTTTGGTTTGAGACCCACTATAGGGTTCTCCTATTTTCTTTGTACTAGAGTTCTTTTGGCTTTCACAACTAAGAAGAAGAAAACTGTTTTCAGCCTCAACCTTTGTGTGTATTCCCCCATTGTGTATGTGAGAAAGTCGCAAGTGAGACTCCTTCCCTCTCTCCCACTATCTTCATAGTTTGATCTTTTGAGAGAATAAAAATATGAGAGCATGTACATCAAGCCTTTGAAGCTCATATATTCACGTCCAAGTTTGAGGCAACTGTGGTAAGTCTACTTCTTCTCATTTAATGTATTGTTCTATTTGTTTTACTACATATTACATGCAACTTATCTAACTCTGACTCTCGTAAATTGGATCCACGGCAACCTACAATGGGTATTCTTCCTACAGATGCAGAGACGCGATGCGAATTTCGCATAGGAACGAAGCCGTGGTTTATTGAGTAAGAGGCAATGGGAGTGAGGGTCGATTGGGTTGAGGTGGCTGCTAGCACGGTATAAGACTACTCCTACTTGTAATCTCACTTTTTAAATTGTTTATTCTTTAAGTTCTAATCTAGTTTTCAATTTATATGGTTCACTCTTAGGGTCAACCCATCACCAGAGGCGAGCGATCACTAGGGCCAGGGATCAGATGCACGTGACGAGGATCAGGGAGAAGGCGTAGCTCACAAGGACCAAGGATCAGGCCAACAAGATGAGGACGAGGACGAGGATGATTCGAATGAGTAGTAGTAGTAGTTTGCATATACTTCACCATGTATGTCATTTTGTATATCCACTCGTTTGATCAATTTTGTATCACCCTTTTCGAAAGGGTAATTTTGTAACAAACAATGTTGTATATGTTCGACATGTATATGCTTTTGTTGCTCGATCATTTCATTTAAGCGATTTTGTATCACCCTTTTCGCAAGGGAAATTTTGTACTAAAAAACTTTTTTTTTATAATTACAAAAAAAAAAGCATTAGTGGGGCAAAACAGGACTTGCTATGGCCCTGTTTAGCCCCACTAATTTTTTTTTTAAAGTTCTATTAATCGTCGCTATATAGCGACGTTTACCAGTGTCGTTATATAGCAACAATTATCAGTGTCACTATATAGTGACATTTATCAGCGTCGCTATATAGCGACGGTTTATAGTGACGATTCTTTTTCGATGCTTATAACGACTTTAATAACGACATTTGCGCTCGTTTAAAAAAAAAATTTTAATGTAAAAAGCATCAGTATTTTCATCAAAAAAGGGCCTATGCCTTGTAGTGCTATATAGCGACGCTGGTAAACATCACTATATAGCGACGATTAATAGAAGCTAAAAAAAACATTAGTGGGGCTAAACAGGGCCACAGCAAGCCCTGTTTTGCCCCACTAATGTTTTTTTTTAGTAATTATAAAAGAATGTTGTTTGTTACTAAATTTACCTTGTGAAAAGGGTGATACAAAATCATTCAAATGAGCCGAGCGATAGAAGCATATACATGTCGAAGATATACAACAATATTGTTTGTTACAAAATTACCCTTTCGAAAAGGGTGATACAAAGTCACTCAAACGAGCTGACATATAGAAGCATATACATGGCAAAGTATATGCAAACTACTCCTAATAATACTACTACTACTGCTCATCTGAATCATCGTCCTTGTCCTTGTCCTCATTGCACTAACTTGATCCTTGGCCCTCATGAGCTACACCTGATCCCTAGCCCTCGTGAGCTGCACCTGATCCCTTGCCCTCGTCGAAGCCGTGTAAGCCTAATCCCTCATCATCACCGCTCACCTCCATTGATGGGATGTTTGAGCTTTGATTTTAAGAGAAACCATATTAATTGGAAATTAGATTGGAACTTAAAGAATAAAATAGCTTAAAAAGTGAGATTACAAGTAGGAGTAGACTTATACCATGTGAGCAGCCACCTCAACCCAATCACCATCGCTCCTAGCATCTCTTGCTCAATAAACCACAGCTTTGTTTTTATGCGAAGCCTGCATCTCATCTCTGTGTCTGTGGAAAAGCGACCCATTGCAACTTGCTCTGTGGGCCCAATTTTTTAGAGTTAGATAAAGTGCATGCAATATGTAGTAAAACAAATAGAACAATACATTAAATGAGAAGAAGTAGACTTACCACAGTTGCCTCGAATGCCAACTGTCCGGTTGCACCAAAGTGCAAAGTACCCTACGGAGTCTAGCCGTCTCCTCACAGCCCTCCTTTGACCCTCAAATAGTTTGGGATGGTCCCTGTACTACTTCTTGAAAAACTTCCAATCAGCTTTGTTTGCCCAGTTGGGTTTAGCCTTCCCCTTTATGATAGAAGTACACAAGGTTGACCTACGATGCTCCAAGAGGACCCCCATGTGCTCTTTCATGTAGTTCAAATTGAACTCCCAATTTGGGGTGTTAGGATATTGTCTTTTCAATTCATCGATGACTACCTGCATCTTTTGGTCATCTTGGTACCGCTAGTCAGTAGCTATGCCGCTCGTGAAGTGGTGGCTCATCAACCGCCTCATGGTGGCCATCACTGCTACTGAGCCTTTTTATTTTCTATTATCTCTCCAACAACTGTGATTTCATAGGATAGGTCCTTGACCGGGTAAGGAGGACTCATGGTAGTGCTGGCAGAGTCAAAACAAGTGGTGTCACTACTGTGAGCACTTATGGAGTGAGGAGTAGTAGTGGAGTAGGAGAAGGTAAGGGACCTAATTGGTACTGGGTCTCAGGACCAAGTGGAGACCTGTAGGGATGTGAGTGTGCTAACTCTACATCTCTCGACTCAACAAAACATAAGCGACCCCGGTGTAGGAGAGGGATTTGCTGAGGTCCTCTAGGATAGTAGAGAGAAGAATCTTGCTACCTCCTCATTGGTCATCTGTGTGACAAACTCGTCAGGAATCCTGACAAAGCCATGGGCTGCTAGTAAAGGAGTTCCCCAAGGGATAGTCACAGTGCTAGGTCTGAGAGGAGTCGGGCCACACTACTACACACGGATCCTATTGCGACGTTTAAGTACCGACGTTTAGCATGTGCATGGTGCTAATCGTCGATATTGGAAGCGCGCCTCATTAAGGGTCGCTATATAGTGACTTTACTCAAACATTGCTATATAGCGACCATTGCTAAAGTCTCTATATAGCAACTTTTATCAGAATTGTAAGTGTCGTTATATAGTGACTCTGAGATACTTTTTTATAACGACATTTTACAGAGAGTTTTTTTTCTCATATTGACCTTAAAAGTTAGTTTTCTCCAATGGCAAAATTTTTTTAATTTGCATACATGTTTGATCTTTGGAGAGAATAAAAGTACGAGAGCATGTACATCAAGCCTTTGAAGCTCATATATTCATGTCCAACTTTGAGATGAAAAAAATCAATGAAGAGCATTTACATCAACGGTTTCCTTGAGCCAAGTCTAATGCGCCAAACAAGTCTATCTCTAACTCTATACCGAGTTGATCTCCTATATCATCATCGTACTCTAGCATCGTACGTTCACCTAAAAGTCCTTGATCATCTTCTTCAATAAAGTGTGGTGATTCTTGATGATCATTGTCTTCTTCTTCAATATCATGATCTCCATCTTCCTCCCATGCAATGTCATTATGCGCATCTTCCTCTTGGCTCATATTGTGATCTTCATCTTCTTCGCTAGATTCATCTGGATCAATTGGATCCGGCATTGGTAGTGGCATCTCCATATCCACATCTCTATCTTCAAAAATTTGCTTACTTCATGGTGCAACGAGGGTGCAACTTGGATCATGTACCACCATCTTGGATCAGAATGATTCGGATAAAAAACCACCTATATTGAAGATGGGTGCCAAATGTCATCAGTTATATATATGAAATTATGCTTAAGTACATGTATCAATGGATCTTTAAAAACAAAAGCTTCGATTAATTAAGTCATTAGTATGCACCTGCTCATAGTGCTCGGGAAGAACAAAAGTATCACTTTGATCGGTCCAAAGTTTGGTGGAGTCTATTGCAAAGAAACTGCTACTATCTTTTGTCATTGTTGCATGTGGACCATTGTAAATAGTTCTAAACCATTTTACATCAAGAATGAAAGTACTAAATCGTTTGAAATCAACTTCATAGATTTCGCGTATGGTTCCACAATAATCCAACTGTGAGGAAAGAAGATTGGTATCCAAAGCACTTGCTCGGCTATCTCTTGTGAAAATAGCCATGACTCCACAATCATATGTGACTCTCTTTGAATCAATGTGTTCCATGCAAAAATGTCGTCCATATGACCATAATGCATTGTACTTTTTGTACTGCAAAAGAGCATCATTAAAACAATGAAGATGCATCTATTTTATAGCATATATTGCCACAAATAATTACTTAATTATGTCAAGAGGTAAGAAACTTACATGCATCATACATCCGGATGATAACTCTCGCTCATGCTCGTTTATTGTCTCTCCATCATGTTCGACTTTATGTAGAGCCAGTTGTAGCCAATCAAGTGACATATGAGTAGGGAGAAGAGCCAAATCCCGTGGATATGGTTGCGATTTCCTATACATTACTCTGAATCTCGTCCTTGCATTTATTCTTTCTGCTTTGGCGGCTTCATGTCTCTCAATCCACTTCTGCATCTCCTTGCTATTGAGGATACAAAACTTATTGAATTTCTCCATTTGCTCTTTGCTCATCTTTCTTTCAATCCCTTTTCCTTGGGAAACCTCGCCAACAATGCAATCGTCATCCTTGTGCCAAGCTTGCGGCATATCGGGATCCGTGGATGTCAGAATCTTCATGATATATACTAATGACTCTTGCACAAGCCATCCCTCTGCCATGCTTGCTTCTAGTCTTGCTCTTTGTCTTACAAATCCCTTCAAAGTTTTCATAAACCACTCGAGAAAAAACATCCACCGACTATGAACGGTACCTGCAATAGCCACCTCATTAATTATGTGCACAAGCAAGTGTACTGGAGTTGTCATAATGCTCGAGGGAAAGTGCTTCTCAAGCAAGCATACGGCTTCAATGGATTCCAGCCTAGCCTTCTCGATGCTCGATATGGAGATCTCTTTTTGAGATATCCACTTATTTCACATGCCCATGTAAGTTATTTTCATAATCAATCTATAGATTATTTAGCTTATATTGAAGAAACTGCAATCAATGCGATTTGATAGTAGGCATACCTGACAATACCACTGATCTTGAATATAGCATTTCTAACATCTTCTTGTAAGCACCCTTTTATTGTAATTGGGAGGATGAACTATCAAAGCAACAAAGAAGTCATGTCAACAATATAACATAATCATAATTACGCTAACGCATCACAATTATTGGTACACTAATCCTATAGCTTTGAATACTTGTAAGACCTTGTGCCAATCATGGGACTTGACCCCACTAAGCTTATTGTCCTTTGAAAATGCTCCTTTCAAGCGATGCATGTACCCTATGGGTGTTTGAAAAGAGGCAATGTCTGCCTTGACCGCTACCTCCTCCCTTGTAGATAGGATCCATGTTGCTTTTGGGAGGATAACTTTTCCCGAAGCATGCACTTGGGGCCACAAATGAGACATCCTATACATAGCATGCAAGTCTTTTCGCACTCCTCTCGAATCTTTGGAACCAACCAAGTGTGCCCAAATAGTAGGCCCCACATTCTTGAAGATATGCATGGGATCCAAGAGATGATTGATTTGTAACTAACCCCAATAAGGAAGCTCGTGAAAGATCGATAGCCTCTTCATACCAGGAGGAGGTTCCTCTCCATTCACCCTCCAAGCCTGAATCCAGTTACTTGCCTTCAAATATGATGGTGGTGGATCAAGCTAACCTCCACGTGCGAGATGGTCTAGTGGAAGGTATCGAGCATGACCTTCATAAACATTTTTCCTCATATGTTTGGAGTATCATGCAAGCGATTTCAAACTTGGTCCACAAACACGACAAGCCTGGTACCCACTTGTAACAAGTCCTACACACGTGCATGAATATGTCTCCTTCTCCTCTTTTCCTCTCTCCTTAGCTTCCTTATGTCGTCGGGCAAATAGCTTCCTAAAATTTAGAAATTTGGAACAGGACTGTTGTCAAAGTTGAAGGGAATCGGATTTTGCATTCGCCCAAACAAAGAGCAAATGTTTCGCGATTCGATAAATTCCCCAAATCATCAAACATAAGATTCTACATTACATTTCCTGCAACCAACACCCACAGTTTTACTCAAATTGAATTAGCATGCTCGATCTCTACATTTCCTACTTTGCCTTGGCAGCGAGACCATGTAGAAACTAGTTTTGCCAGCGAAACTAGTCTTCACAAACATGTTTTGAAGACCATGTAGAAATTGGGGTTCTAAGAAGGATTCTATAGGATGTGGATGCTTTTCGCGAATGCTTATGCAAGATTTTCATTGAATGGACATGGTCTCGAGTGCTCTCTTAAGTTGCAAGCTGCACTCATGCACCAACAATCTTTACAGGCAACTGAAGGTCAAGCAGCTCAGGTCACCGGTGCAGAGAGGAGACAGAGTGGGCGCTAAGCCTAGTTGGGAAAGTCGCCAAACTAGTTGAGAGTCAAAAAACCAGTATTGCGGGAATAAAAGCAGAGACTATGCCGGGCCCGGTGCAACGAGGGTTGGTGCAGGGGCAATTCGACGGTAAAAGTGTGGATAAGGATGACAAATGGCTGACGATCATCTCTCACTCACTCTGTCTCCCTCTCTCTCTGCATGTCCTTTCCAACTGAAGGAGCGGCTGAGCGCAAGCAGCACTTGGCTTCCCTTCAACAGCCTCTCCTGCTATAGCTTTGAGCATGGGACTCCAAAGCCTTCTCCACCTTCATATTCTAGCCAGTCGTCATCAACTATAACAGACGGCTCCAAACGACAACCACCACCTCGCAAAATGACCATCTATAGCAATAGAGGGCTCAACTATGACTCCTTCACCTTCAACACCTTCAGCTAGCTGTTGTCCAGCCGTACTGACCGAGTGACCGTTTATTCGTAAAGAGCTCCCCCACAAGCTTAAAAAGAAGGCAACTTTTAACTCTATACTAATTCTCACCCCCTTCAAATGCAACAACCCTCCCAATCGAGAGGAGGAAGTCACGTGTACCAGAGTCTAATTCGTAACTCCAATGAAGAAACGACCTAGACTATAAAGCAGCAAAAAAGTAGATGCCCCAATTCTGAAGAATTGACAAACAACCCTCCTCTACAAGCGTACAGGCAAGGGAGAAGGCTTGATAAAGTGGATGGTCTGTGTTAGAGATGTTTATCTGATGCTGCACTGAACTTAACGATGATAGCCAAAAGAAGTGACGTTCACGTAATGCCATAAACCAAACTGAGGGGAAATCCTTTCACAATGTCCGCAAATCTAAAAGCAACACTGACGTACTCCGGCTGATACTTTGCGAGAGACGAGTCGTACCTTTAAAAAAAACACAGTGAACACAGTGTTTTTTTAAAGCGTGGCAGTGAACACAGCGTGGCAGCTGTAGCACCCGCATTGTTGAACTCTTGTATTGTATCACAGTTGCCAAACAAATCCCTAGATCGCTCATTGGTCCGTCAGCAATCCGAGTGCGGCCCGGGAATGCCGAGAGAGCTATTCGAAGAGTAGATGTAGGGAAAGGAGGGCGCAAGCAGAGAGAACATGGGGGGAGAGAGCGGGGTAGCGACAAGGTGGTGCTTGGGGAGGGGGGAGGGGCAGGAGGAAGAGATGATAGGGGTACCTTCGATGTTCATGCCGGAGAAAGGAGGGGGGGAAGGGATGGCGGAGGCAAAGGAGGCAAACTTGGAGGGGCTATAGAAACGGGGAAAGTGGTGCAGGGAGGAGGATTCAAGGGGGGTGGGGTGGGGGTGAATGCGGTGGTGATGGGGAGGAGGATGAGGCAATAGCCGCTGCACTGCGGCTAAGACATGCAGATCGATCAGGGACCGTGCGAGGTTGACCGGCACGAGCTTGGAGGTGAAAGAGCAAAGACGAAGGGAAAGAGAGGGACGCACAAAATCGGAAGGACTACAGAAGGAAAGGAGAGAGGAACCTGCAGCTTCTGGCTGTGAAGGACGAAATGAAAAAGACGACAATGGTGAAAGAAGGGGAGATCGCGTGCTCGGACAAAAACCTGAATTCCACCTCCCTTCTGCCACTGCTCTTCAATCAGCCAGGGTTGAGCGTTGAAAGTTGAAGCTCGCCCTGAATTTTGTTCAAGTCGGAGTTGCTTCCTGTCAAAGGGTGTGAGAGCATTGAAGCAGGCTTGCTCTAAAGCATGGAGGGCGATTCCAAGAAAAGGAGCACAGCTTGAAGCTCTCTGTGTTGAGAGATATGGTGCCATGAGCACATAGATTAAAGGGCTAAGGTATGGTATAGGAAAGAATTAAAGTAGCCACCCTAGGATGTGGACTACAAGATGTGAAGATGTGGATTGAGGATATCCACAAGGAGAGATGTGGATGAGAGGATCCCACATGGTTTGACTATTCTAAAGGCTCTCTCTATATAAGAAGTGTTGAGATATCAAGCTCTACCCCCGATATATCTCCTGGATGACTATCATTTATGTCACCGCCTATGTTAGTTGTACTCGTGGTGTAGTTAGACTACCACGTATGTTTTTGGTTTGGGTTCACATATGAACCACGTATTCTAGGTTTTGACATATAGGGTATTTCCCTCTTCTATTGTATGGTTGTTGTGTGCAAAAGTGAAGAAAGGCTTCACCCTCCAACCTTGTGTCCTCTCTCTTTTGTGTGTTGTGAAGAAAGCTGAACTTGAGTCTCCTATCTCTCTCCCTTATTCTTTACATGGTATCAGAGCCTTGTTCGTGGTAAGGAGCTCAAGAAAGCAAGCCAAGTTTGTGGTGTCCTGGTAAGAGGACCAGTGTTGCTTTCCTATTTCGAGTTTGGGAGCAAATCTCTGCAGGTAGCACAACCAGAAGTGCAGGAGTGCACTGTTTCAGATTGAGAGGCCCTTCGCGGTGTGGCGAGAGCGCAGTTTCGGGGCCCATTTTGAAGGCGCAAGTTCTTCGCAGGCACTCAAAAAAAGGCCCTGTTTTTCGCTGTGCGACCACTGCGCGGCTAGTCGGTGGAAAGGTGCCACAGAAATTGCATCGTATGCCTTTGTGCAGAGATATTGGGAGTTGCAGATTCATGCCTGTTGCCTGTTGATGCAAAATCGTCACTAGGAAGTGACTGTGTGGTGAAATACCACTTTTGTCAGTGTTGCAGATCTGCCCCTGTGAGGCTTTTTGCAAAAGTTTTGCTATTTGCCCTTGTGAGGCATTTGCTGTGTTTACAGGTTGGTGTTGCAATTCATGATTTGTAAAATGTCTGAGAATCTGTCTACCATTGTCAGTGAGAAGCTTGACAAGAACAACTTCCAAGCATGGAAGTTCAGGATGACAAACTTCCTTATGGGAAAGGGAGTTTGGGAGTACATCAGTGGTGAAACTGCAGAACTAGTTTTGGGTACTGCTCCCACTCCTGCTGAATTGAAGGCCTTTAAAGAATGGCATGAAAAAGCCAGAAAATGCCTGTATTGGCTGTCTGTTAGCATTTCAGATTCTATGATTGTGCATATACAGGATGTAGAGACACCTAAGGAGGCATGGGATACATTGGTGAAGCTGTATAGCACAAATACCAAAGCACGAAAGATGCAGCTAAAGCAGGAGTTGCACAATGTGCAAAGGAAAAATCTGAATATAAATGAGTATTCCTTGAAGGTGAAAGGCCTTGCAGATTCTCTTGCCTCCATTGGAGCACCTGTTGATGATGAGGACTTAGTGTCCGTGACCTTGAATGGTCTTGGGAAAGATTATGCACAGTTTCGGACATCCATTGGAGTCCGTGAAACATTTCCTGATTTTCAGGAACTTATTGCTCTCTTGCTGAGTGAAGAGCAAAGGAATGGTGGTTCAGCCACCTCAACTTCTCAAGAGACTGCTTTCTACTCGAATACAGGTAGAGGCAGGGGTAGAGGAAGAGGCCGTTTTGGTGGCCGTGCAGGAAATCAGAACCAACAGCAACAACAGGAAAACCAGTCCTATGGAGGAGGACGTGGTAGTTCTAGAGGCAGGGGGAGCCAAAGAGGCCATGGTTCATGGCAAAGGAACCAGCAAATAAACAGCAGCACAGAATGCTATTATTGTGGAAAGCCTGGACACAAGGAGAATACATGCTATAAAAAGTAGAATGACATCAAAAGTGGGAAGTTGCAGCAAAGCAACTATGCATCATCAAGTGGGCATGGTGACGACAGATATGAGCACCTTTTTGTGATGCAGCATATGGTTAACTCCATGTCAGGAGATGCTGCAGCTTGCAATGATGTTTGGTATGTTGATTCAGGTGCCTCTAACCACATGACCAGTCATGGTGAGTGGTTTCATGATGTTAGAAATTTGGATAAGCCAGGTTATGTTGAAACAGGTGATGATACTGCGCACCCAATTACGCAGGTTGGTAAAGTGCCATTGGCTATGCAGGATGGCAAAACGAAGTACTTGGCAGATGTACTTCATGTTCCAAAAATCACTAAGAACCTGGTTTCAGTTGGCCAGATGGTTGAGCAAGGTCTGCAGGTTAGATTTAATCCTGATGGATGCTTTGTTGAGGACTTGAAAAATAAGTGCCGCTTGATTGCAAAAGGCAACAAAAATGGTAGAATGTTCACCTTGGATGTTGATATGCCTGAGGTGAAAGCTGCTATGTTTGGGCATGGGAGAGGTGTCATTGCAGATATTGAGATATGGCACAAGCGCATTGGGCACGTGAATATACAAAGAGGCTGAAATCTATGCAAACAAAAAACATTGTTGCAGGTTTGCCTAAATTCAAAGTTGAGGGAATGCAAAAGGTATGTGAAGCATGCCAAATGGGTAAGCAGGCCAGACATGCATTTCCCAAAAATGCTAAGGTGAGCAGAAGACCTTTGGAAGTGATCCATTCAGATGTTTGGACAACCAAAACTGCTTCTATTGGTGGATGCCATTATTATGTGACGTTTATTGATGACTACACTAGGAAGGTGTGGATTTATTTTATGAAGCACAAAAGTGAAGTGTTCAGCCATTTCAAGGCTTTTAAGGCCATGGTTGAAAAAGAGAAAGGTGTGCATATTAAAGTGCTAAGATCTGATGGAGGGGGAGAGTACTTTTCAGAAGAATTTTGTGAATATCTGAAAGAACAGGGAATTCAAAGGAAGTACTCATGCAGGTCTACCCCTTAGCAGAATGGGGTTGCAGAGAAAGGAAGAACAGGCATATTGCAGAAGTAGGACGGGCGATCCTAAATGAGAAAAACATGCCTGATTATTTTTGGGCTGAAGCAGTAGCAACTGCTGTTTATATTATGAACAGAACCCCCACTGCAGCTGTCCATGGCATGACGCCTGAAGAAATGTATACAGGCCAAAAACTAGATATTTCTCACTTGAAGGTATTTGGTTGCATAGCTTATGTTCATGTTCCTGATGAGAAGAGAACAAAGCTGGATCCAAAGGCTGAAAAATGCATCTTTATTGGATATGCTCTGCACCAGAAAGGGTATCGCTGTTATAACCCTTCCACCCGCAAAATGCAAGTGAGCAGAGATGTTGTTTTTGATGAAATGAGCAACTGGTATGCACCAACTGTTATGGTAGGAGATGCAGATGCAGGAAATGGGAATGCTGCAATAAATGCAGAGCAACAATCTCAAGCCTTGAGTGGACCCAGAGAGTCCTCTACTAGTGGATCTAATGCATGGACAGGGAGATTGAGATCTAGTGAATCGTCACATGGCAGTCCTGATAGTGTTGTGCAGGTATCACATAAGGGAAAAGAAAAAGTAGACCATGCTCCAGTGTTTGATGTGTCTGCTGGTAGCTCTCATGTTGATGGAGAGTCAAGCGGCTCTGAAATGAGCCTTGATGAGGAACTTGGGATTTCTTCTGTTGTTACACCTGGTGCAAGGAAAAGCAGGCATGATTTAAAGACGCCTGCAACTGATCCAGTTGTACGGAGGTCCACTCGTATTAAGTATCCAATTGACAGGCTGAGATATGATGGGTATATAGCACATCACTATGCTTATATGGTCAAGGTTCTAGAGGAGCCAGAGCCCACATGTTTTGAGGATGCAGCAGGGCATAAAAATTGGGAAGCAGCTATGGATGAAGAGATGGCTGCCTTGGATGCAAACCACACTTGGGATTTGATGCCTTTGCCTCATCATAAGAAGGCTATTGGCTGCAAGTGGGTTTACAAAGTAAAGCACAATGCTGATGGGTCTGTTAGCAGGTACAAGGCAAGATTGGTTGCCAAAGATTTTGCGCAGACATATGGAATTGACTATGAGGAAACTTTCAGCCCAGTTGCAAGGATGGCAACCGTGAGAGCAGTAATTGCTATGGCTGCTGCAAAGGGATGGTCTTTGCATCAGATGGATGTGAAAAATGCCTTCTTGCATGGTGATTTGCAGGAAGAGGTTTATATGATGCAGCCAGAAGGTTATGAGGATAATTCACACCCCGATTTTGTATGCAGGTTGCGCAAAGCCTTGTATGGCTTAAAACAGGCGCCGAGGGCATGGTCAGACAAGATAGGGCAATATCTTGTCACTATTGGATTTCAGATTTCCAATTCAGATTTTTCACTTTATGTGAAAAGGATAAACAGAGGGATTGTGCTTATAGTCATCTATGTTGATGACTTGATTATTACAGGTGACAGTGATGCAGACATTAATGAAGTGAAGCTGCTATTGAAGCAGAAATTTGAGATGAAGGATTTGGGAGAGCTGCGTTACTTCTTGGGCATTGAGGTTATTAGATCCCCGAGTGGGATATGGCTGTTGCAAAGGCAATACGGTTTGGACATGCTGTCCAAATATGGGATGACAGGCTGTAAGCCTATCTCTATTCCATTGGAGCAGAGTGTGAAGCTCAATGCAGAGACAGGTGAGCTTCTTGAAGATATTACTATGTACAGGCGCATAGTAGGTAGCTTGATTTACATGACTATAACCAGACCAGATTTGAGCTATGCTGTGGGGCTGGTAAGTCAGTTTATGCAGGCACCGAGGAAGCCACATTTGGATGCGGCTAGGCGCATACTGCGGTATGTGAAGTCCACATTGCATTATGGACTGTTTTATGAAGCTGGGTGTGCATTACAGGTACATGGATACACAGATGCTGACTGGGCTGGTAGTGTCTCAGACAGGAGATCTACTAGTGGTTTTATGTTTTCCCTTGGGAGTGGTGCCATTAGTTGGAGCAGCAAGAAGCAGCCAACAGTTGCCTTGTCGAGCACAGAGGCTGAGTACAGGGGTGCAGCAATGGCTGCATGTGAGGTAGCTTGGTTACGAAAGCTACTTGCAGATATGGCACAGAAAATTCATGCAGCAGTTGTCATTCATTGTGACAACATTAGCAGCATCATGCTTGCTAATAACCCAGTTTATCATGCTAGAACGAAGCACATTGAGGTGCATTATCACTTTGTGAGAGAGAAGGTTCTAGCTGGTGAGATTGATCTTGTCTATGTCAGCACTGAGGAGCAGGTGGCTGATATTTTTACAAAGGCATTGGGTACCGAGAAGCTTCGCAGATTTAGGAGCTTGCTTGGTGTACGTGAGATGGATTTGAGCTTGAGGGGGAGTGTTGAGATATCAAGCTCTACCCCCGATATATCTCCTGGATGACTATCATTTATGTCACCGCCTATGTTAGTTGTACTCGTGGTGTAGTTAGACTACCACGTATGTTTTTGGTTTGGGTTCACATATGAACCACGTATTCTAGGTTTTGACATATAGGGTATTTCCCTCTTCTATTGTATGGTTGTTGTGTATGGTTGTTGTGTGCAAAAGTGAAGAAAGGCTTCACCCTCCAACCTTGTGTCCTCTCTCTTTTGTGTGTTGTGAAGAAAGCTAAACTTGAGTCTCCTATCTCTCTCCCTTATTCTTTACAAGAAGCCTATTATGTATTGTTGAATGTAGAGATTTCAATAGATCAATTGTTTCCTATCCTATGTCTCTCTCATGGTGTTACGATCCTCCTTGACCCCTCACTTTGTCATGGTATCAGAGCTTAGGTCTAGCTCTCCTAGATTAGTTGTTAGATTTTAGACTGAGAAAGAGTGATCTTCACTTGAGCTCTTCATTCGGTGCATGCTGTCTTATGAGAGTATTCTTAGAGAGAGAGAGAGAGGTAGACTATCTTCAAAGTCCTATCCTTATTACAAGCCGACGGACCTCTACAGCAGCTACCCATGCCCACCTTCAACTAGCCTCTACAGCCTTCTAAAGCCTAAGCTTAAAAATCCAAGAGGGATAGAAGCCTGTTTCCGGCGTCGATGCAGTTAGGTCGTCTCTGCATCTAAAGGTTGTGAAGCAAAGATCGAAGCTAGCGATGGTGATGACAGAATGGAAGCTTGTGTGGAATTGCAAGTGATGAAGGTGGTGATGTCAGATACCTACAGGCGTCTCCAATGAAGCATCTACAACGTGACTCAGCATCGACTCCTACGAGCAACCAACAACTACGAGCTAGCCTCTGTAGTGACACGGCGTAACTACCTACAGCCTCCACTCACACACGAAGCAATGCCTTTTAACTTGCTGCTCTAGAAGACTCCCACGACCTTTATCATCTTCCTTATAAAGTGCCACAGTGTATGAATCACCGCCCGTCCTACCTAAAGCCGAGGATCAGCGTGTTGGCTAGGAGAGAAAGATGCACTTGCAGTTCTCCTTAAAAGCATGCCTGCAGAGTATAGTGCATTGACAACCACTTTGAAGAATTTGCCAGATCCAAAGTTTGAAGAATGTGTATCCTCTCTTCTTGAAAAAGAAAGAGAGTTGAAGGCATCGACATCGACATCAACACTCAACAGCTATAATGAAGAACAAGCACTATTCAGTAAAATATCAGTGAAATGCTACCATTGCGGAAGGATGGGTCACTATCAAAGTGACTGCAGATTGAAGAACAAACCAAAGTGTCACCATTGCAAGAAGCTGGGACACAAGGAAGAAGATTGCAGATTGAAGAATCAACAAGTCAACTACGTGGAGTCGTCATCAAGCCATGAGCCAAAAGGTGACATCAATGGAATGTATTGAGAAACAAAAACCCTTGCCAACCTTGCCTATATGTTTGTCATCAAACCTGACCACCTGAGAGTAGCTATGAAAGCACCCAGGGGAGGTATTGACATGTAAAATCCACACTTGACCACCTTAAGTAGCAAGGTATGCACTAAGGGGAGGTGATGGAATGTAACTCACATCTGACCACCTTGCAGTAGCCAAAGGATCATGGCACCAAGGGGAGGTGTTGAGAGATATGGTGCCATGAGCACATAGATTAAAGGGCTAAGGTATGGTATAGGAAAGAATTAAAGTAGCCACCCTAGGATGTGGACTACAAGATGTGAAGATGTGGATTGAGGATATCCACAAGGAGAGATGTGGATGAGAGGATCCCACATGGTTTGACTATTCTAAAGGCTCTCTCTATATAAGAAGCCTATTATGTATTGTTGAATGTAGAGATTTCAATAGATCAATTGTTTCCTATCCTATGTCTCTCTCATGGTGTTACGATCCTCCTTGACCCCTCACTTTGTCACTTTGTGCCACTGCGGTTCAGGATTTCCTTGAACTTCAAACTTGTGAAGTAGAATATGATGCGTAATGCAGCTTCTTGTGAAGCGTCGAAAGACTACACGGTCAGTAGTTTGATCTGAAGCATTGATGGAGTGATGGAGAGCGAGGGAGTGATGGAGGCGTAGGTGGAGATAAAGGGGCCGGAGTCGAAACTAGTCTTCACTAGTTTCGCCAGCGAAATTAGTCTTCACTAGTTTCGCCAACGAAACTAGTCTTCACTAGTTTCGCCTCTTTCTCTGCCTCTGCCTCCCCTTCTCCCTCTCCCTCTCCCTCTCCCTCGGGGGGGTCACTCATCATATGTAACCCTATCACGTGAGTTCAACAGAAGGATATTTTTTATTTCTAAAATTTACAGAAATAAATATACATAAGGGACTATTTAAAATAGTTTTGGGAAAAATTTACAGATTTGTATAGAAAAGGGGTACATTTTATTAATGAAAAATTTACAAATAAGGGATTTTAGAAATAGGCCTTGAACGCACGTGGTATAGAGGGTTTATACATAGTGACCCCCCCGAGCCCTCTCCACCCTCCTTTCTTCCACTTCCATTTCCCTTCGTCCTTCCTCCTTCACTTAGTTTCGTTTTTTCCGCCCCGTTTAGTTTCGCCAGTGAAACTATAGTTGTGAACTCCAAATGAAATGGCCTCCAATAGTGTTTCACCAGCGAAACTATGATGTCTTTACTTTTTCCTACCACCTTCAATCCATTAACCTTCTTGAGCTCTATTATTTCATTAGATCTAATGATGGCATCATGTCCATGATTTTTCTCTCACAACTATTCCATCCTTTGGTATGATTGTTTTTAGAGTAAAAATTATACTAGGGATACACACCCATTTAAGGCCTCTTCGGCAAAGGTATCCTAAAGATGATGTTTTCCATTGTTTAAAGTAAAGTACTGACATTTTGATATTTTTCATTGCTCAAAACATTGGGCATGAGATTTCAAAATATTATATGATTGAGAGCCCTAATTTGGCCCTTATTCCTTTGGGCATTGGATACTACTCGGTGCATTAGTACTTGTCAATCGCAAAGAGTCATTAGCCTTAGCCTACACAATCTATTAACATAATTGATTAGAACACACATAGCATACATCCCTTTAGTGCTATTCAAAATGGTTTAAAAAATGCCCATAGCATACTACTTAAATTTTGTCGCCGAAACTGTAAGAGATATAAGCAACAGCTCCCATAAACTTGAAACTTGCTAGTGTATTTAAATTGACAAACCCTCCATCCAAGCTTCCGTCAGCACCTCCCATCCATTCTTTGAGCTAGTTGCATCTGCTAATATAGTTTCGCCAGCGAAACTAATTTGTAGTGGTTCTTTTTCGTGTGCATTAGCCTTGGAAAAATCAACCTTGAGTAACATGACTCTTTTATGACTCCCCATCCTCTCCATCCTAGAGAAAGTTTCAATGAATGATAAATGGGGTGCCAACTTGAGTGCTTGGAACGTGGGCGGTTAGACTGAATGTTGTGAATTGATTATATGAGTAGATTCTTCTGAATTGGCGGTTACAAGGACTTGTGTGCTTGGGACGTGGCGGTGGCAATGAATGTGGTTATATTATGAGTTTGATCATCTAGCTGATTTAGTATCAAAGAACAATGATGGCCTCTTTCTATGCTTTTGCACTACAAGTGCAGAGTTGGTCAGTATAGAGTTCGAAAGGAGACAAGTGCGTGAACTACTGTTGCTCACATGCTTACTCACTTGTGCCTCGTTTGCTAGCAATAGATCTCAACACTGGTAATGACTAATTTTCCTTTCACTTGAAGGAAGGGAGATTGTGTTCCACAAGCTCCATGGATTTTGCAATTGTGTCCAATGACAATAGGTCGAAGACACTGCAAGTTGCAACAACTAATGGTGTTGCACGCATTAGTAGGGAATACCTTCACTTAGCATTTGGACTTTCAACGAGCTCAATCTCTTTGCATCAACTACTTGATAGCAAGTGTGACGACTTGTCCTTTGAGGTTCCCTTTGTAGGTGAGGAGTCCTTGTTTCATCTTGACACTCAGTTTGGAACCACCTTCATTGTTAGAGGTGTAAAGCTTTTGACAGAAATCAGTAAGGAAGTGTCGGATAAAAAACAAGTAGATGAACAATCCGATAAGACCATGAGTTTGGTTCCTCTCTTGAAAAACCTTCCTGCAAGAAGTGCACTCAAAAAAGCTATGGACATTGTAACAACAATACAAGAAGTTGATGCACTTCCAGTAAAGTATGATGGCAATATTTTGTTTGAGCTTCCCGCTTCGGACCTCCCTAACCGTGCTGAGGGGATAGAAACCAAATACAACAGCCATGTTTGGACGGATGATATAACAAGTAATATGATAGGATTTGATGGTTTAGTTAGAATTCGAAGATGTGGTGGGCATCTACAATGCAAAAACATATTTTGTCCTCACTTGGAGAGAACCAAAGAGGCCAATGAGAAGCATTGGCAAGGGAGACTTTCACGAGTGTGTCCTCAAAGATCATATGTTGGCGAAAATAGTACTCTTAAGTGTTTGCATTGTGGTGCTCATCCTTTCTACGAGCAAGAGTGCCCATGCAGGCTATTCTTATGTTACACACACCCCAAGGGTGATACACAATTTAAGAGGTGTGTTATACACTCAGGGTATCATTTGCATCCCGTTGGTGAAGGAAGTTCTAGAGGTGCTGTGAAGGAAGTTAAGGCTAGGTTGACTAAGCTCATACAAAGAGATGGGATGGGAAGACCTAAAGCCTTGCAAAAAACATTAGCAAAAAAAATAATATTGGATGCGATCATTCAAGATGATCCGAAAGCCATGAGTGATGCTGAATTGACATCATTACTAGAGAAGATTACTCCAACTTTGGACAAGAGAAGGTATGTGCATACTTGTCCTTTTAATGTGATTAAAAGTACTCAAGTTTTTATGAAAAATAAGTAATGGGATTTTGATGCTACATGTTCTTAACTGTAGGCTCGCACGTTGGAAAAGGGAGGCCCAAATTGAAAGTGGATCCTTTGCAAATGGTTATGATGCTCTTTTACAACTGAAAAGAAAGTGTGTATATGATTATTTTCAGAGCATGGTGTTCCCTGGACAACTTGAATTTTCTTCATTTGAAAGATGTCATGTTTTCAAGATGTCTACCAAGGGACATGGTAGTGGTGTTGATCTAGTGAATAAGATGAGGCCAGGTGGAGAGTTAGGATCGTGCTGGGTTTGCTTTGATTTTGTCAAATGTATGCATGATTGGAATACAATGGCATGCCATGTTTACAACCCTTTTGTTCAAGAGCTACAAACTATTGCTATTGGGGATTTCAAGGTTGAGGATACAGAAGCCCAGATCCTTTTTTGGGAAATGTTAAATAGAGTCATGGAGAAGGAGGGATTCCCAAAGCCTCAATTTAAAGGGTTTATGGCTGATGAGGCACAAGCAAATTGGCATGCAATTAGAATGGTATTCAGTGGTGATGCCAATAAGGTGCTCAAAGAAAAAGAGAGATCTTGCTTATTCCATTGGGAGAAAAGCTTGGAAAACCATGCTAAGTTCCTTCCATCATTTGATCGTGAGGATTTCAAGCTAAGGTGTAGACAGTGGAAGAATGCTCCATCTCAAGAAGCTGCAGACATCGAGTTGAAAAACCTCCATTCGTGGTTCAAGCATCATGCACATAAGAAGGACATCTCCACTTTAGAAACATGGATTGTGTGGTGGCATGCAAGAGTGGCTCATTGGGGAGAATACATTCTCAAGGTAGGTCTATTGTTATTTCATTCACAACTTTATTATTTTTTGATTATTGGAAACTAATCTATGTTGTGGCACAGGGCATGGAGGGATCTAACCAGTTTTTAGTTCCTAGAGCCAACCTTGCAGAGTCAGTCCATGGAAGTTGGTTGGCATCGAATGACGGAGTGAAATATGTCACACTAAAAAATGCTTGTGAGACAGATATGACGGGTGCTTTGCTGCAAATTGCAAGATACACAGAATATCTAAAGGGACTACACTTGGGTTGTGGACCTAGTTTGGAAAAGCTATCTCGAAGGCACTCTTATGGGGACATAGGGAGAAACTCATGCAAGTTCATTGATCTCAATAATGAGGTGGCTAGCAAGGTGGATGCAACTATTGGAGGTCAAGATTGTATGGGTGATTTGAAGACTGTGAGAAGGAAGCGGTCAAAGTCTTTCTCAGAAGCAGTGTATGCAAATGATTCACATCGTCCAGAATACCAGTATGTAAATCAGCCAAGAAAGAGAAAACAAAATACCACACCAATCTTGAAAACAAATCAATATGTTGAAGAAGAGGTAGTACACAAGACTATGTGGGCTATAAGAAGAACTAATGCAGGTAGTGAGGTGAGGTGTCAAGGATACTTAGAGGACAAAGGAATCAAATGCCACAAATTGATAGATCACAAGGGTAGGATGAGGGTAGGATGGGAAAGAGAGGTGTTCTTGCACCTAGATTTTTTGGGAGAATCAACACCAAAGCAAGCATTCAAAGGCAATTGATTTGGTTTTGTGGGGATAACATGGACACCATCAAATTGCATTGAAGGAAAACCACCTGAGGTGCCGAGGGAGTGGCCTATTGAGAAGGGGACAAGCCTGGATGAGGAAGAAATGAGGTTATTAGTAGCTGGAGGATTTAGATTAAAAAAGCAATGCACTAGGGCCAAATCTGCTGATTTAACAAGTAGACCGAGCACAAGGGATGGCATGGTTGTGAAATGGGTAACTGAGGTGACATGTGAAATGAGAACAAGGATAGCTAAGTCTATTTCCTTGGAATGTGTTGTTCACAATGTTAATATAGTTGTCCCTAGAGAGCATCTGGAGTACCTAGTTTCCACTCCAGGATCACATAGAAAAGGGAGCAAGTACAATATTGTGGTTTCAGTGTTTCCATCATGCACATGTCTAGACTTTATGGGCCATTCTCAAGGGCAAAACAGATATATCCCATGCAAACATCTATATTACATTTATATGCAATACGTGGGTCTAGATGAGAAGATACACATGTTCATTCACCAATCTGCACTAAGTAGGCAAGAACTCTACCAAGCTCTACCTGCTTGCTAAGAAGGGCGTTTATCTCTACTTGTGGTTATATCAAAGGAACTTGCATAGGTGCATACAAATATTTATGACCATTGTAGCTTGTGTTGACTTTTTGGGTGCATTTTGATAGTCATTTGCTTGACACAATATAGCTATATGTATGTAAACAATATTTTGTTGCCCACAGCTTCTTTAAGAGTTGTGTATGAACAATGTATTACTCACCACACTATAGTTTTCGGTGACCTTTTGGTGTGTTTGAATGGTCCTTTTATAGAAATCTATCCATGTCTCTCAATTCAATCTTCCTGAGATTCTAGACCATTTGACTATAAATTGTTTGGAAGAAATATTATTTTTACTTTATTTTTTTGCACATGATGTTTATTGAAAAAATATATATATTGAAGGTATCAAATTAGACTTAACTAAAGGTCCACTGCTCAGATCGCTCGTACGTTTTTGCTCGAAAAATGCTCGTCCCCGCATGTGAGTAGGGAGAAGAGCCAGATCCCGTGGATATGGTTATGATTGCCTATACATTACTCTGAATCTCGTCCTTGCATTTATTCTTTCTGCTTTGGCCACTTCATATCTCTCAATCCACTTCTGCATCTCAGGGCTATTGAGGATACAAAACTTATTGAATTTCTCCATTTGCTCTTTGCTCATCTTTCTTTCAATCCCTTTTCCTTGGGAAACCTCACCAATGATGCGATCATCATCCTTGTTATGCCAAGCTTGCGGCATATCGGGATCTGTGGATGCAAGAAACTCTGTGATATATACTAATGACTCTTGCACAAGCCATCCCTCTACCATGCTTGCTTCTGGTCTTGCTCTTTGTCTTACAAATCCCTTTAAAGTTTTCATAAACCGCTCGAGAAAAAACATCCATCGACTATGAACGGTACCTACTATAGCCACCTCATCAACTATGTGCACAAGCAAGTGGACTTGAGTTGTCATAATGCTCGAGGGAAAGTGCTTCTCAAGCAAGCATACGGCTTCGATGGATTCCACCCTAGCCTTCTCGATGCTCGATATACAGGTCTCTTTTTGAGATATCCACCTATTTCACATGTCCATGTAAGATATTTTCATAATCAGTCTACAGATTAATCAGCTTAAATTGAAGAAAATACATTCAATGCAATTTGATAGTAAGCATACCTCACAATAACACAGATCTTGAATATAGCATTTCTAACATCTTCTTGTAAGCACCCTTTTATTGTAATTGGGAGGATGAACTATCAAAGCAACAATGAAGTCATGTGAACAATATAACATAATAATAATTACGCTAATGCATCATGATTATCGGTACACTAATTCTACTTAGAATACCTATAAGACCTTGTGCCAATCATGGGACTTGAGCCCACTAAGCTTATTGTCCTTTGAAAATGCTCCTTTCAAGCAATGCATGTACCCTGTCGGTGTTTGAAAAGAGGCAATGTCTACCTTGACCGCTGCCTCCTCCCTCGTAGAGAGGATCCACGTTGCTTTCGAGAGGACAACGTTTCCCAAAGCATGCACTTGGGGCCACAAACAAGACATCCTATTCATAGCATGCAAGTCTTCTCGCACTCCTCTCGAGTCCTTGGAACCAACCAACTGTGCCCAAATAGTAGCCCCCACATTCTTGAAGATATGCATGGGATCCAAGAGATGATTGATTGGTAACTGACCCCAATAAGGAAGCTCATGAAAGATCGATAGCCTCTTCATACCAGGAGGAGGTTCCTCTCCATTCATCCTCCAAGCTTGAATCCAGTCACTTGCCTTCAAATATGATGGTGGTGGATCAAGCTGACCTCCACGTGCAAGATTGTTGAGCAGAAGGTATCGAGCATGAACTTCATAAACATTTTTCCTCATATGTTTGGAGTAGCGTGCAAGCGATTTCAGAGCCGGTCCACAAACAGGACAATCATGGTACCCACTTGTAACAAGTCCTGCACGCGTGCATGAATGTGTTATTACAAGACATGTGTGCGAAAGAGAGTCAAAAAAGCATAATCCCTCATTGTACATGTAAAGACACAACCATGTACCTGCGCACTCTCCATATCCTGGGTAGTCATGCATGGTCCACATCAAGATACCCGTGACCAAAATTTCATTGGTATGTCTAGGAGCTCTGGAAATATCAAAGACCTGCACTCCTCTACATAATATCTGTAACTCCTCTATCAAAGGTGCCATGTACACGTCCATGTTTTTTGCCTTGTACTTTCCTGGCACAAGTAGTGCAAGCATGAGGTGTCCCTTTTTTATTGTTAGCCATGGTGGGATATTGTAATTCACCATGACTATGGGCCATGTCGACCAAGATGTCGAGCATAGCCCGAAAGGATTCACACCGTCCATGGCTAGCCCAAGATGTAAGTTGCATGGCTCCCTCGCAAAGTCTGGCCACTGATTATCTATGTGCTTCCAAGCTACACAATCTGTGGGAATCCTCAATGTGTCATCAGTGGACCGATGAGATGCATGCCATGTCATCAACTCGGCTATGGATTTGCATCAGAACATGTGTTGTATTCTTGCAATGATGGGAAAGTGTCTCAAGACCTTTACCGGTATCTGCTCACCCTACAAGACATCTCTATATCGTTGTTCCCTACACTTTGGACAACTAGCCAAATCTCCATGCTCACGACGAAAGAGAATACAATCATTACGGCAAGCATGGATGGTATCATAATCCATACCCACCATTGCTAGCATCTTTTTCGCTTCATCTCTTGATGCGGGCATGGTATTTGGTGTAGGCAACATCTTCTGGAGCTACCTATGACAATTCAAAACATACATAGGCTTCGAACAATGATGATTCGGTATACACTATCCAAATGATGATTCTCAAAACAAACAATATCCAAATAATGAGTCAAATTAATGCAAGAGCTAACCTCATTAAGGCCGAGACAGTTGTATCTGACCACCCATACTTTACTTGTAGATTCAAGATTGAGAGACAAGCACATAGTTTAGACATCCTAGCACCCTCGTACAATTGTGTTGATTGCAACTCTCACATTTTGACCTCAGACTCTGACATCACATGTACATGGGATGTAGTGCCCCTAAAAATGGAATCCATCATGTCGACCATACCCTCGTCATCATCCAGAAGACTATAGTCTTGCTGAAAGTGAGAAGGTATATGCATACCCTCGTCACCCTCCTCATCCTGTTTTAAGATTTTGTGTAAATATAAGATCTTGTATTTCCTGGTATATAATAAGACTGTGAACTTAAATAGCTTTGACTTACCGATGGTCCATCAACACGTGCAACACCAATGGTGGGTACTGGTTCTGGCTCCTCCCCATACATCCGCAAGTGGTGCATGATAATACGACGATGTCGTACTTCTCGCTTGCAATGAGTGCAATGATAGTATAACCTCTCCGTAAGCCACTTCGTGCTTCCAGGCGTTGGCACATCATCGAATGAGCTTCCACTCGTTTCTTCCATCTACACTTATAAAATCACAACATAAGCATGAAGAAGAGATATTAACAATTATAAAATAGCATCTATGAGCTTTGTTTCATGCTACAACAAAAAAAAGACTGTAAGCATCGCTATATAGTGACCTTTTTGCTCTGTTCCGTCGCTATGCATCGCTATATAGCGACGCTGTGGGTTAAAACCCGAGACTTTCGTCGTGCGGCGCTTTCTTTATCCTCTTCTCTAATCTCTCAAGTAAGCAAGCCAATCTCTCCTCCCACCTATTTTTGATGACCTCCCACCTATTTTCGACAACCTCCCACTCTATTCCTCACTCCTCACCCTTCTCCTAGCTCTTGTACTCCCTCTCTACCCTTTTCCCTCTTTCCTTTCCTAAAAGGAAGTTCTTCAAGAGGTGAGTTTTTTTCAACAATGTAGGTTGTTTGTTTGTTAGCTTTAGTTTTGTGAGTGCTTCTCCTTGATTGCTAAACCTGTAAACTAGTTTTCATGCTTGTTTTCAAAGGATTGAAACAAAAAATGAGATTTCAAGAAAGAAAGAAGACTCACCTCTTTTTTCTGTATTTCTTTTCCTTCTCTTTCTCCTTGTCTCCTCAATCTCCTCCTTTCAAGAAGTTACTTTTGTAATCTCCTCCTTCCTCTAACATCTTATTTGAAAAAATATGTTGTTTCCTCTCTTTTGTAGGGCCAGTCCACAACACTGAGCGGGACATACTATTTCAGGTAAGTGCTTCATCTTTTTTCCATCTATTATTTTTGTTATTTGCATTGGCTTGCAGCTAGCACCTTAAGCGCTAGCTACAGTGATGGGCATAGGAACCCTCTCTTCCCCTCAAACTCTTTCCTTCTTCCCTCCAATCTATTCCCTCCTCTTTTTCCCTCTTTCCTTTTCCTCTTCTTCTCTCTTTCTTTTCCTCTTTTTCCCTCTTATTCTCTATTTCCCCCTTCTCTTATGCTCATGCATAAGCATAAGCATGAGCTTATGCTTATGCTTATGCATATGCATAAGCATGAGCATAAGAAAATGAGACATATGCTCATGCTTATGCTTATGCATGAGCATAAGTGAAGTAGACATATGCTCATGCATAAGCATGAGCATATGTCTCTTTTTTTGCCCTTCTCTTATTCTCTCTTTCCCCCTTTCCTTTCCCCTTTCCTTTCTCTCTTATTCTCTATTTCCCCCTTCTCTTATGCTCATGCATAAGCATAAGCTTATGCTTATGCTTAACCATAAGCATGAGCATAAGAAAATGAGACATATGCTCATGCTTATGCTTATGCATGAGCATAAGCAAAGTAGACATATGCTCATGCATAAGCATGAGCATATGTCTCTTTTTTCCCCCTTCTCTTATTCTCTCTTTCCCCCTTCTCGCTTTCCTTTCCCCTTTCCTTTCCGTCTTATTCTCTATTTCCCCCTTCTCTTATGCTCATGCATAAGCATAAGCATGAGCTTATGCTTATGCTTATGCTTAAGCATAAGCATGAGCATAAGAAATTGAGACATATGCTCATGCTTATGCTTATGCATGAGCATAAGCAAAGTAAACATATGCTCATGCATAAGCATGAGCATATGTCTCTTTTTTCCCCCTTCTCTTATTCTCTCTTTCCCCCTTCTTGCTTTTCTTTCGCCTTTCCTTTCCCTCTTATTCTCTATTTCCCCCTTCTCTTATGCTCATGCATAAGCATAAGCATGAGCATAAGAAAATGAGACATATGCTCATGCTTATGCTTATGCATGAGCATAAGCGAAGTAGACATATGCTCATGCATAAGCATGAGCATATGTCTCTTTTTTCCCCCTTCTCTTATTATCTCTTTCCCCCTTCTCTCTTTCCTTTCCCTCTTTCCTTTCCATCTTATTCTCTATTTCCCCCTTCTCTTATGATCTTCTCTCATTTCCCTCTTCTCTTATGCTCTTCTCTTATGCTCTTTTTTCCCCCTTCTCTTCCTCTTATGCTCTTCTCTTATGAGCATAAGCATAAGCATGAGCATAAGAATGCTTATGCTTATGCATGAGCATAAGAGATTCCTCTTCTCTTATGCTCTTCTCTCATTTCTCTCTTCTCTTCCCTCTTCTTCAGATTCCTCTTCTCTTCCTCTTCTTCTCTCTTTCCCCCTTCTCTTATGCTCATGCATAAACATAAACATGAGCATAAGAATGCTTATGCTTATGCATCTTGCTCTTCTCTTCCTCTTCTCTTCCTCTTCTTCTCTCTTTCCCTCTTCTCTTATGCTCATGCATAAACATAAGCATGAACATAAGAATGCTTATGCTTATGCATGAGCATAAGAGATTCCTCTTCTCTCATGCTCTTATCTATTTCCCCCTTCTCTCTTCCTCTTCTTCTCTCTTTCCCCCTTCTCTTATGCTCATGCATAAATGTAAGCATGAGCATAAGAATGCTTATGCTTGTGCATGAGCATAAGAGATTCCTCTTCTCTTATGCTCTTCTCTCTTCTCCTCTCTTCCCCTATCCTTTCCCTCTTCTTTCTCTCTTCTTTCTCTCTTCTTTCTCTCTTCTTCCTTTTCTCTCCCTCTTCTTCCTCTTCTTCCTCTTCCTTTCCCTCTTCTTTCTCTCTTTCCTTTCCCTCTTCTTCCTCTTTTCCTCCCCCTTCTCTTTTCCCTCTTCTCTCCCTCTTCTTCAGATTCCTCTTTCTCTTCTTCCTCTTCCTCTTCCTCTTCTTCCTCTTCTTTCTCTCTTTGCCTATGCCTATGCCTATGCTTATGCTTATTGTTTTCGTGTTTGTGTCTATGTTAGACATGGGATCACATCACTCTTCCGATGAGTACGGACAGCCTCACAGGAGAAGAACTCATGGTCTTTATGCTCCAGAGGACTCTGATTCCTATCAGGCGAATACCCCGAGTACTACCCTTGGTCCGACTCCTCTCGGACCTAGCACTATGGCTACCGCTGGTCCGACTCCTCTTCCACGTAGCATTGCGACTACCCCTCGCGAAACTCCTTTACTAGCCACGCATGGCTTTGTCGAGAGTCTCGATGAGTTTGTAGCATAGATGAGCGATGAGGAGGCAGCGAGATTCTTCTCTCTGCTATCTTAGAGGACCTCAGCAATTCCCTCCCCTACATCGACAGGTGGACGTATTGCCCAGCCATCCCCTCGTGCCCCTTCGACCATGGGGTCATCACCTGCGCATGCCTTTCATAAGGGAAGGAAGAGTAGGAAGCATGGCTCATGTTGTACTGATTCAGGAGATGTAGACGAGTCAGCACACTGATGTTCCTACAGGTCTCCACTTGGTCCAGAGACATAGTATCAGTCAGGTCCCTTTCCCTCTCCTACTCCCACTGCTACTTCTCGCTTCAAAAGTGCTCGTGTAGCTTCCACTCCTTCTGAGTCTGCTACCATTAGTCCTCCTTACTCATCAGGGGATCTCTCCTATCAAATCACAGGTGTCGGAGAGATAATAGAAGATAGAAAGAGCAAAGAAGTAATGGCTACCATGAGGAGGTTGATGAGTCATCACTTCAAGAGTGGCATTGCTACCGATTGGTGGTATCAAGATGGCCAAAAGAAGCAGGCGATCATCGATGAGTTAAAACAAAGATACCCTAACCTACCAAATTGGGAGTTTAATGAGGATTATATGTGAGAGCGCATGGGTTTGGTCTTGAAGCATCGTAAATCAACCTTGCGTACTTCCATCACAAAGGGGTTGGCTAAACCTAGCTGGGCATACAAAGCTGATTGGAAGTTATTCAAGAGGCAAAATAGGGACCATCTTGAATTGTTCGAGGGTCAGAGGAGGGCTGCGAAGAGACGGCTGGACATCGAAGGTACTTCGTACTTTGGTGTAGGCGGATGGTTTGTGTTCGAGGCAACCGTGGTAAGTCTACTTCTTCTCATTTAATGTATTGGTCTATTTGTTTTGCTACATATTACATGCACTTTAGCTAACTCTAACTCTCGTAAATTGCATCCACAGCAAGCTGTGATGGGTCATCTTCTTACAGACGCAGAGACACGATGCGCATTTCGGATAGGAACAAAGCCGTGGTCTATTGAGCAAGAGGAAATGGGAGCGACGATCGATTGGGCTGAGGTGGTTACTCGCACAATATAAGTTTACTCCTACTTGTAATCTCACTTTTTAAATTGTTTTATTCTTTAAGTTCCAATCTAATTTTCGATTTACATGGTTCACTCTTAGGGAAAGCTCAAGTGTCCCATCATCGGAGACCAGCGATCAATAGGGCCAAGGATCAGACGCACATGACGAGGATGAGGGAGAAGACGTAGCTGATGAGGACCAAGAAACAGGCCAACAAGATGAGGACGATTCGGATTCGGAAGAGTAGTAGTGGTAGTAGTGGTAGTAGCATTTTCTTTGCCCTGTATGTCATTTTGTATATCCGCTCATTTGAGCAACTTTGTATCGTCCTTTTGAAAGGGTAATTTTGTTACAAACAATGTTGTATATATCCGACATGTATATGCTTTTGTTGCTCATCATTTCACAAGAGCGATTTTGTATCACCCTTTTTGCAAGGGAAATTTTGTTATAAAAAAACTTTGTTTTGTAATTACAAAAAAAAAAAAGGACTAGTGGAGCTAAACAGGGCCATAGCAAGCCCTGTTTAGCCCCACTAACCCTTTTTTTAAAGTTCTATTAATCGTCACGATATAGCAACGTTTACCAGTGTCACTATATAGCGACGATTAACAATGTCACTATATAGCGACGTTTGTCATCGTCACTATATAGCGATGCTTTATAGTGACAGTTCTTTTTCAATGCTTTTAGCGACTCTAGCGACGTTTGCGCTTGTGAAAAAAAAAAATTTACTGTAAAAAGCATCGGTATTTTCATCGGAAAATGGCCTATGCCTTGTAGTGTTCCATGCAGGAGAGTCTGTGGGAGTTCTCCACTTGCCATCGGTTGATCGATGGGAGGAATGCCATGACATGAGCTCTGCAATGGATTTGCACTTGAACATATGTTGGATGCGAGGGATTATGGGAAAATGTTGCAGAACCTTACGAGGCATGTCCAAAGTTTTGAGATCTACTCTATATCTTGTCTCTCCACAAGTAGGGCACTCTCTTGCATCCTTATGTAGTCCACGAAACAAAACACAATCATTGATGCATGCATAGATGCGCTTGTAATCTAATCCTCCAAGAGAGGTCACATGTTGCCTTGCCATATCTCTTGAGGTCGGTAATTTATTCTCAAGCTCCTCTGCCCAATTGAAATGTTCGGATTCTCATCCATACACATTTAAGACAATCAATTTCAACCACTGGGGTGGTTTAGCCTGACGGTCTCAACTTCACATATTAGATAATAACAAGTATAGTTCTTTTCATTTCTGAATTTCATTATTAAAAAATAACAATATATTGCTTTTCATTTCTGAATTTCACAATTTAACCAGTGGTATATAACTTGAATAGTGGAAAATTAAATTTAATGAATTTAAGTACTAAGAAACACAATAATTTCAACCACTAGGCTGGTCAATAAATAATGTTTGTTCAACCACACTAGTTTAGGACAATCACATAACTGGTGATTGAGTTGAAGTAGCCACGGTTGCATGATGTTCCAACCACTAGGTTGGTTTAGCAAAATAACAATATATTGTGAAATATATTGCTATTAATTTCTGCTCAACTATGCCATCGGGCTGGATAACAATTAATGTCTGTCCAACCATGTTGGTTCATGACAATGACATAACTAGCAATTGAGATGAACCAGCCTATGATTGCATGATGTTCCAACCACCGAGCTCATTTAGGATAATCACATTTAGTCCAAGCCTAGTTTAAGAAATGAAACAAGTAGACTACCCCAAACCTAAAATCACAAACAACCACCGGGCTGGTTTAGGTACCACTGACTTGCATTGTATCTAGCATGTGTATGATGTGCTCCTCAAACACCTTGCATCCCATTTGCTTCTTACAGAATACCTTTCTATTTGGAGAAACTCTCGTATTTATATGCCAAAGCATCATCACTCTAGCAATAACTTCTGCACTAAGGTTGTCTCTCCTTTTCTTGTGTTCTGTTGAAGCCCACAGACTTCTCGAATCAGAAAGATCATGCATTGCTTCTGCTCTATGTTCAATCACTCGAGCCATGCTAGTCCTTTTGATTGACAATATCTTCGACATTGGCGCCCAAGCTGTTTCTCCTTTGTTTCAGGGGACACCAACATAGCTAATGTCACCCTCGTTGTAGCTAGTTGATCTAAGCTATGCACCCCTTTCACTTTTTGTAGGCCATTTCTCAGGTTAGAAAGCATCGCCTCTTGGGCATGCATCTCTCAAGATGTTGGTATGGTTGTTAATCTACGAACGTTAGGGTGCATGCTAAGGCTTCTAAAGAGTCAAGATTGGTAATCACCTGAATGGCCTGATGTTGCTGTCTTGAATGCTCCCACCAATCGTGACACCATAGCTCATGTTCTTTGCTTCGATGGCAATCATTGAATGCATGCATCTGTAATCACTTCTTGATGCTGCTTTGCAAGGAGTCTTCTTTCTTCTCATTATTTTTACCTTGACAAATGTTGCAGAAATGTCTATCGTTGCCGATTTGATATCGTGCCAGTGCTTTCCTCAACCCACACTCGGTTCCTTGTGCCTTGATTGACCTTTTCAGCTTTCCTGTCTCGCAGCCTCTGTCTACTTCTCTTGCAAGCCATGGAGAGCTGCATGTTGCCATTGATGCCACGACAACGATCTCCAAAATAGACCCAGAGGACCTAGCTAGTGAGGCAAGAAAAGAATAGAAGAAAACTTACCCAAAAGAAGACAATGGCAAACCAAAGTCTGTGCAAGGTCATGTCGAGGTGTGTATGGGTTGCAAGGTGTTTGTAGGGCAGGTTGCAAGTACTTAATATTCTAAGATTTGATCGGTGGGAGGTGTGAAAATTTGAAATTTGCAAGAGTAGAAAAATTTTAGCCGTCGGTTTTTCCCCCTCCGCCGATACACATCAACAAAATTGGATATCCCAAACAAGTGCAATGTTGCCTAAAATGCTTCAAAACACAAATAGGCCAAAGGGCACGCTATCGGGTTTGATGCTGTGTATTATTAAATGCAATGACCTTTGGCATGATTATGAGCCATATAGCAAGCAAGTGCATGGAAAAAGAAGCAATTCAAAATTATAATTAGTGTTGGATTTATTAAAATATATTTTCACATGCACAAATTGGACTTTTCTAACTTCTTCCATTTTAGGGTGAATCTAGATACGAATACCAACAACTATCAATGTTTTAAGACCACCATGCACTAGTCCCACTAGTTTGGATTCTAAATTTTCAATCCATTTTGGTTTTTAACAAATTAAAAAAAGGTTATGGAGCATGCCCTCAAATGGGTATGCATCACTTTAGCACAACATTGGAGGCCTGTTAACCCATGCCTAATGTTCTAATTTAGGTGTGTCCTTGGGTTGAGGAGAAGCTCATGTAGTATACTTTTGAATGATTACTTGGTTGCATGAATGTATAGAAAAAAAATTTTATGTTTCTGAATAAATTGCTATATCTTATAGTCTTCAAGATGCATGCTTCACATGCAACATAGCACTTGTAATGCTTTAATGGTCTCATTCTAGATCCTTATTCCATATGTTTTTGATCTCATGTGAATGTGTACTACAACTTGAAGACAAAGTTTGCCGAAGTTCATTGAGCAATGCATAAGTTATGGGTCATGTAAGATACCTATATACAGAAAAGTCCTTGAACCTCATTAAAAATGGTTACACCCAAGCAAACAATGACCCTTTCCTCCTCCCTTTCCTCCTCTCTTTTCCTCCTCTCTTTCCTCCCCTCTTTCTCTCTCTTTTCCTCCTCTCTTTTCCTATCTTTTCTCCTCTCTTTAATCCTTCTCTCTCTTCCTCTCTTTTCTTCACTCTTTTCCTCCTCTCTTTCCTTCTCTCCTTTCCTCTCTTTTCCTCTCTTTCATTCTCTCCTTTCCTCTTATTTTCCCCTGTTTTCCTCTCTTTCATCCTCTCTTCCTCTATTTCCCCCTCTCTTTTCCTCTCTTTCATTCTCTCGTTTCCCCTCTTTCCTTCTCTCTTTTCCTTCTCTTTTGCTCTCTTCCTCTCGTCTCTTTCATTCTCTCTTTTCCTCTACTTTCCTCTCTTTCCTTCTCTCTTTTCCTCCTCTCTTTCCTTATCTCTGTTCCTCCTCTCTTTCCTCTCTTTCCCTCTCTTTTCTTCTTTCTCTTTTTCTCTTTCCCTTCTCTCACTTCCTCTTGTTCCTTTAAGCCTTCATCATCTCTTTCCTTCTCTCTTTTCCTCCCTTTTCTTCTCTCTTTTTCTCTTCTCTTTCCTTCTCTCCTTTCCTCTCTTTTCCTCTCTTTCATTCTCTCCTTTCCTCTTCTTTTCCCATCTCTTTTCCTCTCTTTCATCCTCTCTTCCTCTCTTTTCCCCTCTCTTCTCCTCTCTTTCATTCTCTCATTTCCTCTCTTTCCTTCTTTATTTTCCTTCTCTTTCCCTCTCTTCTCCTCCTCTCTTTTCGTCCTCCCTTTCCTTCTCTCTTTTCCTCCTCTCTTTCCTCTCTTTCCTCTCTTTCCTCTTCTCTTTTTTTCTCTCCTTTCCTCTCTTTTCCTCTCTTTCATTCTCTCCTTTCCTCTTCTTTTCCCATCTCTTTTCCTCTCTTTCATCCTCTCTTCCTCTCTTTTGCCCCTCTCTTTTCCCCTCTCTTCTCCTCTCTTTCATTCTCTCATTTCCTCTCTTCCTTCTTTATTTTCCTTCTCTTTCGACCCTCTCTTCTCCTCCTCTCTTTCATTCTCTCTTTTCCTCTCTTTCCTTCTCTCTTTTTGTCCTCCCTTTCCTTTTCTCTTTTCCTCCTCTCTTGCCTCTCTTTCCTTCCTCTCTTTTCCACTATTTCCTTATCTCTTTTCCTCTCTTTCCTTCCCTCTTTTCTTCTCTTTTCCTCTTTTCCTCTCTTTTCTTCTCTTTTTCTCTCTTTTCTTCTCTCTTTTCCTCGCTTTTCCTTCTCTCTTTTCCTCTTTTTATCCTCCACCTCTTTTTTATTTTTCTCCTTAGCCGTATTTGGTTCCTTTTTTTCAAACAAATTCTAAATGGAACGCCCTCACTCACGAGTGTCTTCCTAAAGCCCCAACCTAATTTCCCACGTTGGACTGATTTGGGACATCCAAAATTTGCTATCACATGTAGCAGAGAAGATTGTGCACGATACAGACTAGGTGAAGTATAATGTCAAAGTTCGTGCACTTGGGTGGGGTTTTGATCGATCATGCATTGTGACGCTCTAATTTTGTATATGAAATATTTTGGAATATATATCACAGATAGTGTTCAAAAAGGATGGTTTTGATGTTTTGAAGGTTTTGGGAAAGTTTGGTGTTGGTCGAAAAATTTTGGTTTTTGTCCATTATGGTGTCGGCTAGATTTTGCGGCTTGATTTTGAGTTGGTTAGAGAAATAATTTGAAGAAACTCTGTATGAGAAAGTTTTAGATCTTGTTGAGTAGAAAACTTTGTCCTAGTGAAAAATTTGTGGTTCACTCATTTGTATGCTTGTATGGAGGTCAGAAGTTGCTAACAAAGTGGTTTTGAGCTAAAAGTGCATCTAGATTTCCGTGTCAAGAGTTGCAGGTATTAGACGGAGGTCGAGATGGAAGAATTAGCCATGAAAGGTCAATGCAAAGGAAAAGAAGAGGGTACAATCTTCGAGATAAGCTATTGAGCTTGTCCATTGGATGTACGAGGCAGGCGTGGTGATGCTCTGAACAGGGCCATTTGCTATCATAAGTGCACACTAAAAGAAGGTGAAAAGCACACGCACACTTGTCGAGAAAAGCTATTTTTGGCCGATTTTGGAGGTTTTTGGCGGCTTATTTTGGAGTCGTGAAAGACTATAAAAGAAGAGGAGATCATGAGAAGGAGAACACACAATCCAAGGCATGCATATTAAGGCTATGCGAAAGAGAAGAGAAGGCACGCATATCGAGGCTATGCGAAAGAGAAGAGAAGGCACGCATATCGAGGCTATGCAGAAAAGAAGAGAAGGCATGCATATCGAGGCTATACGAAAGAGAAGAGAAGGCACGCACCTTGAAGTTGCGTGAGCGAAGAGAAGGCACGCATATCGAGGCACTGCAAAAGTGACAATAGCACACACGAATCGAGGCAATGCAAAGAAGAAGATCAGATCAAGATATTTTGAGAGTGAGAGAGTGATTGAGATTTAATTGTTTGATCATCTGATTGGAACATCTTCATGCGAGTGAGAGTGAGAGTGAGAGTGAGAGTGAGATAGCTCGGGGGTGGACGGGTGGTATCGAGCTCCTTCATGGAGTGATTCTTCTCCAAAATTATTGTAAAGACTCATCAGTTTGATTCATACTGCAATCTCTCTTCTTGTTCATTCATGACTATTATCTTGATACAATTTTGATCCTGATTATGAAAGAACAGTGCGTGACATGCATGGAGCAGGGAAGACTGAGGAAGGCACAAAACAACCTACAGACGTGGTCAAAGTTGTCGCAAATGTGGAGAATAGTGTTACGATGATAAATGGCAGACAATGGATATGTAATGTTTGCCATCAAGAATATAGTTTTTCTCGATTAATAATGAGGTTGCATTTCTTGGGTGATGTGCATAGAGGAAATGAAAAATGGAAGGGTCTGAGAGCTGAGGCAATTGTTGCTTCCATTTTGGGGTTTGTTGACCAACAATAGTGTTTTGGGGCATTGCAAACCTTCTTTTAAATTGACTATAGTCTCCAAAGTTAATGTTACCAATCTGGTTTGCATATGGTGAAACTAATTTTGCACTTCTAGTGCTGTTCGCACATGTTTATTTAAGCCTATGATAATGAAATGTCATGAATCGTGTGATAATAGCATTGCATTATTTACAATTAATCCACGTCATAGTATCACAATCTTGCAACCCACATTTCAACACATCCACCTTACTTACAGTTTACTTTAACAACTTCATAATAATAATTTGACATAATGTGTCACATGATAATAGCATTTCATTATTTAGACATCCATGTTAATTACTTCAATTGCACATGTTTTGTGAATTGTGTGATGATAGCATTGCATTATTTACAATACTAATTCATGGTATGACCATTCCAAGTCAAGTACTTCAACCTCTGTGCAATAAGAATTTGACAAAAATGCATTGTTATAATCATTATCATTGTTAATACTATACGTTAGTATCCGCGTTGTGTAGTTTGCATCTTTGAAAACATTAATATTATAAAAAAATTGGGTTAGCAAAAAAATTAGACAGTAGATGGCAATATCCATACAATATCCAGTACCTGGCAATATCCATATAAACTGGGCTAAAGCCACTTGCATGGTGTTTGATTGTTGCATTAGGGCCTCTTTCCACCACGTCCTTAAACCACTTTACATCCAAAACATGCACAAAGAAGTGTAGAAAGTCAAGCTTAATAATATCTTGGATTATGCCACAATAATCATCCATGGCTCCATTGGCTCCCTCAAAGCTAGCAATGATGCCGCAATCTTGTGTGTTTCTCTTATCATCAATCCGTTGTGTTCAAAAATGCTTGCCCTCACACCATATAGCATTGAACATAGTGCACTACACCAAGAAAAAATCAATTAAATAAGCAATCTAAATTATTGAAAGCTCCTAACTTATGCATAGCATTCTATATACCGACCTTGCTCATGCATCTGCTACCATACTCCCATTCTTCCATTGTGATATGCATCCCCTCATCTTTCTCTACTTTCTCCATCTCATCAAGTAGCCAATCCAATGAATATCCTTTGGAAGTGCTCTTAGATACTGAGGGTATGGCACACGAGATCGGTGGTGTGTAAGAAAGAGGGCCCTTTCTTCTTGTCTTCTTGCCTTTGCATCCTTGTATCTTGTCACCCATCTTTTCATCACATCACTATTAAGCACGCAATAGAGGTTGATACTATTGTGCAAGTCCGTGTCTATTACTTTGTTGCATCATTTCCTTTGAGGCACAATAGAGGTCATCCTTAGGTCTTCAACATCTCTCCATAGTCGTGGGAGAGAGCTATCCACATCAACAAGAAACTCAAAAAAATATATACAAGTGACTCTTGTACCAACCAACCCTTGGCCATGCTACCTTTGGGTCTTGCATTTTGTCTCACGAAGCCCTTCAAGTTCTTCATGAAGCACTCGAGGAAGAACAACCATCGCGCATGTATAGTACCATATATAGCAATCTCATCCACCAAATGCACTATAAGATGTAGTTGGCTTGTGAGAATAGAACGTGGAAATGTCTCCTCCACTAAAAAAACCACCTCCACTGACATAACTCGAGCATTCTCAAGTATGGTGGGATCTATTTCCTTTGAGCCCACATACCTAGAAATGAAAAAGTACACCATATTAGAAATATGCATTCAAACTTGCATGGAGCATTGATACGCATCATATTTTGTATCATGTAAAGTATCTCACAAGCTCGCCCATCTTGTAAATACAATCTTTCACATCCTTCGATGCACTACGTGAAATGCTAGTAGGTAGTATGAACTGAACCCATGAGGAGGTGGTTGATTAGTTGCTTATAATTATTCACTCACAAATTTGAAAGGAAAAAGATATTATGCACATAAAATACTTACTTGGAGCATCTTGTGCCAATCATGAGATTTCAAGCCATATAATTGCTCTACACCTCTTTTCTTGCTCTTTGTAAAGGCTCCCTTCAAACACTTCATGCATCCAGTGGGAGTACGAATTGTAGTAACAGCACGCTTCACCGTCGCCATCTCTAGATTTGATAACATCCATGGTCCACGAGGTAAAAAAACAAGCCCATTTGGTCTCTCTTGTGGCCAAGCTTCATGCATCCTCCCTATGGTACGTAGATCCCCCCTTATGCCTACGGAATCTCGTGTCCCATTCAAATGCTCCCAAATGGTAGATGCCACATTCTTGAAGATATGCATGGGATCAAGCACGTGATGGATCTTGAGGTGGGACCAATATGGTAAATGATAAAAGATGGAGTATCTAAACAAAAGTTGGTGTTAGCAGACAATCTTTATTTATAGCCAATATAGCACACAATAGTTACAAACCCTTACCAGCTCATGCCAAGTGGTGGAGGAGTCATGGAACCATCCCAAATTCTCATCCAATCTCCCGTGGTGAGTGATTGTGGGAGGACTTCATTCCAAGGGGCAACATATCTAGGATGATCAGGTGGGAGAAATCCATGGTGATTCTCATAGATGACCTTATTCAATGCATCTGCCCGTGAGGCAACTAGCGAAGGACCACAAACAGGACATGCATGGTAACTCGATGTAGTGAGACCTAAACAATAGACGCAATTAAGAGTTGAAGGTGGGTTTATGGTGCCACATCCTTTGCCTATTCATAATTAGAAGTGCAATGCTTACCCAAACATTTGCCATAGCCTGGGAAGTCATGCATCGTCCACATCAAGATTGCTTGGCAGTTGAAGTCTCGTGACGAGGGAGGCCTGCTCACATCATGCACCTCGATACCTCTCCAAAGTATCTCTAGCTCGTCAATCAAAGGCTCCAAATAAACATTAGGATTTTGGACTTTATGTTTCCCTGGAATTAGAAGGGAAAGCATTGCATGTCCTTTCTTAATAGCCATAGAGTGTACTTAAAGCCACTGGCTTAGCTTCATGCCTCTTGTATATACACTCCTCTTATTTTTTGTACTTGAAGCCACATGACGTGGCTTAGCTTCCTTATTTTTTGTACTTGAAGCCACATGTTGTGGCTTAGCTTCATGCTATATGTACTACATACAAGCACTTTTTGAGCTTTCAATTTTATTGCATTTTGGAGTTGTAATGTTTTATTTGGAATTGTAATTAAAATGCGGTTGGCTGTAAGAATTGAATTACACAATGTGGAAATGGGATTCTTGTAACTATATAGCATACACAACATACACAGCATTCTGTAAATTTAAAAAAAAATATTATAAAGCGTGTCGATCAGTGCATCTATAAATGCATCTATATACGCGTCTATCTGTTTGGGAAGCGTCTATTTGCACATCTATAAACGCATTTATAAGACTGTTTAAAAATGCATCTATACATGCGTTTAAAGATGCGTCTATCTATTTTTAAGATTTTTAAGTAGAGCATCTATTTAAGCGTTTGAATGCACGTCTATACATGCATGTGTCTGCTATATAGACACGCTGTCAGATGCGGGTCTCTAGACGCGCAAATAGACATGCCCGTAAGTTTTTTATTTAGTTCAGTAAACGCGTCTGTGTGCATGTCTATGGGTGCTTTGTCTTGTTGTGCTAGTACTACTGCAACAATGTGAACAGAAATTGTCCACACATATAAAAACACTCGCTTTTAAATATTTGATGCAAGGAAAATAACATGATTGTATTTGTGTTTGAATTAGGTTGTCTATCAACCAATGGTGGATAATAATAGATGGTGGCATGTCATACCTATTATGCCACATTCCAAAGTGATGTATAGTACATTTACTAATATGGAGCGTATGGAGGATGATCATAGCCATGGATGTGATGATGACCATGATACGAGAGAGGAGGATGATCATGAGATAGGAGATATAGATATTCAGGCCATTACCCGTGAGGACCAGCCTACCATTGGTGATGCTGATTTCGATGACCAATGCATGAGTAGCATAAGTAGTAGTGGGTTGAATGTATTTGTAGATCTAAACACATGTTTGGATTTTGAAGTAGATAGTTTGGCAAGGGTTGATCTCATTGAGGATGAGATAGCCCATCATTAATATTGGCAAAACTATCTTACATATTGTCTCATTCTCCTCACCTCACTTAATTCTTGTATATGTGGGCTTGCAAAAAAGCATTGATGTTTCTGTTAAAATTATGTGCTTTGGTAATCATGGGAAAAGTCTGGAAAGCAATGATGTACACCAAAATCTCACTTTCCGTATTCTATATTTTGCATCTAAATACGTGTCTAATTCCCAATGTAAACGTGCTAATAAACGCACTAATACACGCATAAATAGATGCGTTGATAAATGCAATGTTAGACGGGCCCGTATTTTCTCAGTGTAGACGTGCAAATAGACGTGTTAATACACGTGCAAACAGACGAGGTATTAGATGCAGTATTAGATGCCCCTATAATTTCTATGTTCAAGGAACGCCTATAGACACACCCGCTATTTTGTGCGTCTACCAAGCGCGTCTATAGTTGCTTTGTGTTATTGTGAAGTTGATATTTCTAGGAAGATTTTTCTATTTTCACACATACTTTGCACTGTATCATGCACCAAACATAGTGCCTATACTTTGTGCTATAATATGGACAAGTGGTTGTCTTATGCCCATGTACTATCCACTTGCAATTTGCACTGTATCATCTAGCATTACATTGTATCATTCAAATTGGCATATGGTCATTCTGTGTATATATATTTTCACATAGATATATATAGTGGCTTGGATTTTTTCCTTGTATGTCTCCCCCAGGGTTTTTTTCATCCGTAGCTAGAGGGCCTAGTTTGAGTGGGGGTGTTAGAGCTATATGCCTATGATCTATGAATAGAATCACTTTCTTGGGAGCAACTCTTGTATCGGTCTCTCTCCTCTTTCTCTTCCTCTCAACACAACTCTTGTGTCTGTGTCTTTCCTCTTTCTCTTCAAAATCCTCTCAACAATCCAATGTTTTTTTATCATTTTCTTTACTTGGTGATCGTATTTGGATAACCAATCCCAATGCAATAGTAAAGCATCTTGGACAAACAAGGTGTGCTGCTCTAGGTCATCTAAAATTTAGAAATGGTATGTGTGCTAAACCTTACTGAACTCCTTGGATCTACTAGAATATTGCTATCAATCATAGAATCCAATAGATGGTTGTAGATAACTTGTATCAAATTTGTTTGCATCATTGTGCACCTTGTATTTCATCTTATTCTTGAGTAGAGTAATGTTTAGCAAGCTTCAATCAATCATATGAACTAGATATAATTGTATCCTTGGAAAGTTTGGTGAGGCATGTCTTGAATTTCGTGCCTTTCTAGCATGCTATGAAATTTTGAAGAACATATTTCAAGATGGATTTCAATTTAATGTAGTCAATAAGTTCTTGGTATGATGTGGCCTTGTTTAACAATAGCAATCTCTTCTTACCCGGCCTTATAACATCAACCATTTCAAATATCCTCTATTTTACAACAACAAAGTTGTATTTTTTTATTTCATTAGGGCATTTAAATTGCTTCTACTTCACACCATACCATGGGAATTTTCCACAAATTCATTCAAGTTGGTGCCTCATAATCTCCCTTTGGACAAATCATTGGCTTCCACACAAAACATAGTGTGTTAAACCTACTTGCCCTTGCAACACACACATGAAGTATATAAGTCACCAATTTATGGAACATTCAATTGCAAGACATGGACATCAATCTTGATGAAGAAATGCTCTAGTAAGACCACATCTCAGGTCATTCAAATATTGGTGGGCTAGGTCAATGTCAATGTGTGCTTTGCAGCAACACAGCATTTGGGTCTCTCTACATACTAGGGCTTGCAATGCTCAAAGCTCCTCTCCCCAATCCTTATGTCGTACTTCTCATCCTTATATCTCAGATGGAGTTCCATGTGCTCATCCAACAGATTATAGAGAGTACATTGGAAACCTATGCAACAACATGTTGTCTAGAGGCTGCAACCAATACCATGGTGGATTCAACAATTACCGTGGTGGTTATCATTTCAACCACCATGACAAGCACTTGAAAAATAATACTCTCTCTCTCTCTCTCTCACCCCCAACTTCACAATATGCAAAAGAAAATTGGTCAGCATTTTCATTTGGGAGGTTAACAAATACTAAAAGACACAACTAGCATGATGGTTTGTGCTTGCAAAAATAATATTTGTTCTCTCTCTCTCTCTCTCTCTCTCTCTCTCTCTCTCTCCCTCTCTCTCCCTCTCTCTCTCTCTCTCTCTCTCTCTCTCTCTCTCTATCCTTTTGAAAAAAAATCATAACGTGCAAAAGATAATCAACCAGAGTAATGATTTACGATGAAGAAATATAGTAAACGATAGTGTTGGAAGTCCAACTACTGACATACATTGTGTCAAGAATGTGTATAATATTAGCTCATCATGTTGTTTGCATCCCTCTAGAGCCTATAGACATCTTTCTTATTTATAGACACTTTCTTGCTATTGTTCCAAAGCAATGCCACTTAGGATGGCTTTGTCACATAGGTTGTCTATCCTTTTCTTCTATTGAGTTGATGCCCACATGATTCTCAAATTGATTCTAGTCAATGGTGAATTCATGGAATCATGTCAGTCCTTCTAATGGAATTGTCATGTTCGAAAGCCATCTTGTGGCTTTTCTTAGAGGAGAATAACATAGCTAATGTGTCCCTCTTTGTAGCTAGTTGATCTAAGGTATGCATGCCTTTCACATTGCTAAGGCATCTCTCAAGTTAGAGAGTATGATCTCAACTCCCAGAGCATCAGAAGAATGGACAATTGATGAGTCCTTGTGTGTAGGGTCAAGTTTCCGAAGGTAAGAGCTTGGTAGTCTCTCAAATGATTTGATGTTGCTTCATCAAATACTCAACCCACCAGTTCTAAGACCATAGATCATGTTCTTTGTTATAATGGCACTGCTCAAATGGGTGCATCTGCTGCTTGATTCGAGACTACTTGCTCAGCAAGAAGGTTTTTTTATTGGCATTGTCTCTCCCTTCACATTCATTGAAAGAAGAACTTATCGTTGCCATTTATATATTATATCGTCGGTTTGCATAGCCTTCGATCTTCTCTCGTACCCTGATCAATATTATTGATGTTTCTATCTCACAATCTCTCTCTAGTTCTCTTGCAACGCATGACAAATCGCATCACACCATGTGGTACCTCATCTTAAATAAATAAAGCAAACCAAGATATGAGAAACATAAATGACCTAGCATGTAATAACAAACAAGGACTCGCATGAATGTTTGTGACACGAATCAAAACTTGTGCACAATATTACAAGCAAGCCTAAGGAGCAAAGAGAGCATGGCGGCAACCCTTGGGGGTGAATGTCCCTCAATGGTAAATATGTATGAATGTAAAGAAGTCAAGATAGATGCAACAAGGAAAGTAATGTTTTAAAACACTACAAGGCATATGCCCTTTTCTGACAAAAATACCGATGCTTTTTACATTAAATCGCAAATGTCGTTATAAAAGTCGCTAAAAGCATCGAAAGAGAACCGTCACTATATAGCGACACTGTTAAACGTCGCTATATAGCGACACTGATAATCGTCGCTATATAGTGACATTGGTAAACATCGCTATATAGCAATGATTAACAGAAGTAAAAAAAAAGCATTAGTGCGGCCTAACAGGGCCATAGCAAGCCATGTTTTGCCCCACTACTGCTTTTTTTTTAAATTACAAAAAAAAGTTTTTTATTACAAAATTTCCCTTGTGAAAAGGGTGATACAAAATCGCTCAAATGAAATGATCGAACAACAAAAGGATATACATGTCGAACATATACAACATTGTTTATTACAAAATTACCCCTTCAAAAAGAATGATACAAAATTGCTCAAATGAGGGGATATACAAAATGACATACATGGTGAAGTATATGCAAACTGCTACTACTACTACTACTCATTTAAATCATCCTCGTCCTCCTCCTCCTCCTCCTCCTCCTCTTGTTGGCCTGATCCTTGGTCCTCTTGAGTTGCGCCTTCTCCTTGATCCTGGTCTTGTTGGCTTGATCCCTGGCCCTGTTGATCGCTCGCCTCCGGTGATGGGATGCTAGAGCTTGCACCCTAAGAGTGAACCATATAAATTGAAAATTAGATTAGAACTTAAAGAATAAAACAATTTAAAAAGTGAGATTACAAGTAGGAGTAGACTTATACCGTGTGAACAGCCACCTCAGCCCAATCGACCACCGCTCTCATTGCCTCTTGCTCAATAAACCACGGTTTTGTTCTTATGCAAAATGCGCGTCGCGTCTCTTCATATGTACGAGGATGACCCATTGCAGCTTGCTGTGGATCTAATTTATGAGAGTTAGAGTTAGATAAGAGGAGGGAAAGGAAAGAGGGAAAGAAGAGGGAAGAAGATGGAAAAAAGAGGGAAAGAGAGAAAAAGAGACATATGCTTATGCTTATGCATGAGCATGAAAGAGGGAAAAGAGGGTAGAAAAGAGGAGAAGAGAGAAGAAGAGGGAACAGAAAGAGAGATTGCAAAGGGGGGAAGAGGGAAAGAAAGAGAGAAGAAGAGGGAAAGTAAAGAGGGAAAAAGAGACATATGCTCATGCATGAGCATATGTCTCCTCTTATGCTCATGCATAAGGATAAGCATGAGCATATGTCTCTTTCTCTTATGCTTATGCATAAGCATAAGAGAAGAAAACATATGCTCATGCTATTGCGTATGCATGAGCATAAGAGAATGAGCATGAAAGAGGTAAAAGAGGGGGAAAAAGAGAGGAAGAGAGAAGAAGAGGGAAAGTAAAGAGGGAAAAAGAGACATATGCTTATGCTTATGTCTCCTTCTCTTATGCTCATGCATAAGTATAAGCATGAGCATATGTCTCCTTCTCTTATGCTTATGCTTATGCTTATGCATAAGAGGAGAGAAGAAGAGGGAACAAAAAGAGAGATTGGAAAGGGGGAAAGAGGGAAAGAAAGGGAGAAGAAGAGGGAAAGTAAAGAGGGAACAAGAGAAATATGCTCATGCTTATGCATGAGCATATGTCTACTTCTCTGATGCTCATGCATAAGCATAAGAAAGAGCATATGTCTCCATCTCTTATGCTTATGCTTATGCATATGCATAAGAGGAGTCTTATGCATAAGCATAAGAGAATGAGACATATGCTCATGCTTATGCTTATGCTTATGCATGAGCATAAGAACATGAGCATGAAAGAGGGAAAAGAGGGTGGAAAAGACGAGAAGAGAGAAGAAGAGGGAACGGAAAGAGAGATTGGAAAGGGGGAAAGAGGGAAAGAAAGAGAGAAGAAGAGGGAAAGTAAAGAGGGAAAAAGAGACATATGATCATGCATGAGCATATGTCTCCTTCTCTTATGCTCATGCATAAGCATAAGCATGAGCATATGTCTCCTTCTCTTATGCTTATGCTTACGCTTATGCATAAGCATAAGCATAAGCATTATTCTCATGCTTATGCATATGCATGAGCATAAGAGAATGAGCATGAAAGAGGGAAAAGAGGGGGAAAAAGAGAGGAAGAGAGAAGAAGAGGGAAAGTAAAGATGGAAAAAGAGACATATGCTCATATGTCTCCTTCTCTTATGCTCATGCATAAGCATAAGCATGAGCATATGTCTCCTTCTCTTATGCTTATGCTTATGCTTATGCATAAGCATAAGCATAAGCATTATCACTACTACACATGCATCCTATTGCGACGTTTACGTACCGACGATTAGCGCCCGCTTAGCGTTAATCGTCGGTATAAAAATCGGGTGTCGTAAATCATCGCTATATAGCGACTTTTAATAAGCGTCGCTATATAGCGACGTTAGTAAAAGTCGCTATATAGCGACTTTTAAAAGTCGCTATATAGCGACGTTAGTAAAAGTCGCTATATAGCGACTTTTAAAGGTCGCTATATAGCGACACTGAGACACTAAATTATAGCGACGTTTTACAGAGAGGTTTTTTTTTTTTTTTAGCCTTAAAATTTATTTTCTTCCAATGACAAAATTTTTTAAATTTTCATACATGTTTGAGCTCATAGAGAATTAAAAAATGAGAGCATGTACATCAAGACTTTGAAGCTCATATATTCATGTCCAAGTTTGAGATGAGAAAAATCAAATTAAATAAGAGCATTTACATCAACTGTTTCATCTTGAGCCAAGTCTAAGGCGCCAAGCAAGTCTATCTCCAACTCTATACCGAGTTGATCTCCTATATCATCATCGTACTCTAGCATCGTACGTTCACCTAAAAGTATTTGATCATCTTCTTCAATTAAGCTTAAGTGTGGTGATTGATCTTGACGATTGTTGTCTTCCTCGTCAATATCGTGATCTCCATCCTCCTCCCGTGCGATGTCATTATGCGCATCTTCCTCTTGCCTCATATGGTGATCTACATCTTCTTCGCTAGATTCATCAATTGGATCCGGATTTGGTAGTGGCATCTCCATATCCACATCTCGATCTTCAAAAATCTGCTTACTTCGTGGTGCAACTTGGATCACGTACCACCATCTTGGATCAGAACGATCCGGATGAAAAACCACCTATATTGAAGATGAAAAATCACGTGCCAAATGTCGTCAATTATATATATATCAATGGACTTAAAAAACGAAAGCTTCGACTAATTAAATCATTAGTATGCACCTGCTCACAGTGCTCGGGAAGAACAAAAGTATCACTTTCATCGGTCCAATGTTTGGTGGAGTCTATTGCAAAGAGACCGCTACCATCTTTTCTCACAGTTGCATGGGGACCGTTGTAAGTAGTTCTAAACCATTTTACATCAAGAATGAAAATAGTAAATCGTCTGAAATCAATTTCATAGATGTCGCGTATGGTTCCACAATAATCCAACTGTGAGGAGAGAAGATTGGTATCCGAAGCACTTGCTCGGCTATCTTGTGTGAAGTTAGCCATGACTCCACAATCATACGTGACTCTCTTTGAATCGATGCGTTCTATGCGAAAATGTCGTCCATATGACCATAATGAACTGTACTTTTTGTACTGTAAAAGAGCATCATTAAAACAATGAAGATGCACCTATTTTATAGCATATATTGCCACAAATAATTACTTAATTACATCAAGAGATAAGAAACTTACATGCACCATACATCCAGATGATAACTCCCGCTCGCGCTCGTTTATTGTCTCTCCATCACGTTCGGCTTTACGTATAGCTAGTTGTAGCCAATCAAGTGACATGTGAGTAGGGAGAAGAGCCAGATCTCGTGGATATGGTTGTGATCGCTTGTACATTACTCTGAATCTCGTCCTTGCATTTATTCTTTCTGCTTTGGCCACTTCATATCTCTCAATCCACTTCTGCATCTCAGGGCTATTGAGGATACAAAACTTATTAAATTTCTCCATTTGCTCTTCGCTCATCTTTCTTTCAATCCCTTTTCCTTGGGGGACCTCGCCAATGATGCGATCATCATCCTTGTTGTGCCAAGCTTGCGGCATATCAGGATCCGTGGATGCAAGAAACTCTGTGATATATACTAATGACTCTTGCACAAGCCATCCCTCTGCCATGCTTGCTTCTGGTCTTGCTCTTTGTCTTACAAACCCCTTTAAAGTTTTCATAAACCGCTCGAGAAAAAACATCCATCGATTATGAACGGTACCTGCTATAGCCACCTCATCAACTATGTGCACAAGCAAGTGGACTTGAGTTGTCATAATGCTTGAGGGAAAGTGCTTCTCAAGCAAGCATACGGCTTCGATGGATTCCACCCTAGCCTTCTCGATGCTCGATATAGAGATCTCTTTTTGAGATATCCACCTATTTCACATGTCCATGCATATGTAAGATATTTGAGATATCCACCTATTTCACATGTCCATGAAGAAAATACATAATGCGAATTGATAGTAAGCATACCTCACAATACCACAGATCTTGAATATAGCATTTCTAACATCTTCTTGTAAGCACCCTTTTATTGTAATTGGAAGGATGAACTATCAAAGCAACAATGAAATCATGTCAACAATATAACATAATAATAATTACGCTAATGCATCACTATTATCGGTACACTAATTCTACTTAGAATACCTGTAAGACCTTGTGCCAATCATGGGACTTGAGGCCACTAAGCTTATTGTCCTTTGAAAATGCTCCTTTCAAGCAACGCATGTACCCTGTCGGTGTTTGAAAAGAGGCAATGTCTGCCTTGATCGCTGCCTCCTCCCTCGTAGAGAGGATCCACGTTGCTTTCGGGAGGACAACTTTTCCTGAAGCATGCACTTGGGGCCACAAACGAGACATCCTATTCATAGCACGCAAGTCTTCTCGCACTCCTCTCGAGTCCTTGGAACCAACCAAGTGTGCCCCCACATTCTTAAAGATATGCATGGGATCCAAGAGATGATTGATTTGTAACTGACCCCAATAAGGAAGCTCGTGAAAGATCGATAGCCTCTTCATACCAGGAGGAGGTTCCTCTCCATTCTCCCTCCAATCTTGAATCCAATCACTTGCTTTCAAATATGATGGTGGTGGATCAAGCTGACCTCCACGTGCGAGATGGTCGAGCGGAAGGTATCGAGCATGACCTTCATAAACATTTTTCCTCATGTGTTTGGAGTAGCGTGCAAGCGATTTCAGAGCGGGTCCACAAACAGGACAAGCATGGTACCCACTTGTAACAAGCCCTGCACGCATGCATGAATATGTTAGTACAAGACATGCGTGCAAAAGAGAGTAAAAAAAGCATAATCCCTCATTGTACATGTAAAGACATAACCACGTACCTGCGCACTCTCCATATCCTGGGTAGTCATGCATGGTCCACATCAAGATACCCCTGACGGAAATATCATTGGTATGCCTAGGAGCTCTGGAAATATCAAAGACCTGCACTCCTCTCCATAATATCTGTAACTCCTCTATCAAAGGTGCCATGTACACGTCCATGTTTCTTACCTTGTACTTTCCTGGCACAAGTAGTGCAAGCATGAGGTGTCCCTTTTTTATTGTTAGCCATGGTGGGATATTGTAATTCACCACGACTATGGGCCATGTCGACCAAGATGTCGAGCGTAACCCGAAAGGATTCACGCCGTCCATGGCTAGCCCAAGATGTAAGTTGCATGGCTCTCTCGCAAAGTCCGGCCACTGATTATCTATGTGCTTCCAAGCCGCACAATCTGCGGGAATCCTCAATGTGTGATCAGTGGACCGATGAGATGCATGCCATGTCATCAACTCCGCTATGGATTTGCATCGAAACATGTGTTGTATTCTTGCGATGATGGGAAAGTGTCTTAAGACCTTTACCGGTATCCTCTCACCCTGCAAGTCATCTCTATATTGTTGTTCCCCACACTTTGGACAACTAGCCAAATCTCCATGCTCACGACGAAAGAGAATACAATCATTACGGCAAGCATGGATGGTATCATAATCCATACCCACCATTGTTAGCATCTTTTTCGCTTCATCTCTTGATGCGGGCATGGTATTTGGTGCAGGCAACATCTTTTGGAGCAACCTATGACAAAGACACTATCCAAATGATGATTCTCAAAACAAACAATATCCAAATAATGAGTCAATCAAATTAATGCAAGGGCTAACCTCATTAAGGCCTAGACACTTGTATCCGACCACCCATACTGTACTTGTAGATTCAAGATTGAGAGACAAGCACGTAGTTTAGACATCCTGGCACCCTCGTACAATTGTGTTGATTGCAACTCTCGCATTTTCACCTCAGACTCTGACATCACGTGTACGTGGGATATAGTGCCCCTAAAAATGGAATCCATCATGTCGACCATACCCTCGTCGTCATCTGGGAGACTATAGTCTTGTTGAAAGTGAGAAGGTATATGTGTACCCTTGTCACCCTCGTCATCCTGTCATAAGCTCATTCGTGTAAATAGAAGATCTTCTAATTCCGGGTATACAATAAGATTGCGAACTTAAATAGCTTTGACTTACCGATGATCCATCAACATGTGCAACACCAACAGGGGGTACTGGTTCCGGCTCCTCCCCATACATCCGCAAGTGGCGCATGATAATACGACGTTGATGTCGTACTTCTCGCTTGCAATGAGTGCAATGACAATATAACCTCTCCGTAAGCCACTTCGTGCTCCCGGGCGTTGGCGCATCATCGGATGAGCTTCCACTCGTCCCTTCCATCTACACTTATAAAACCAAAACATAAGCATGAAGAGGAGATGTACACAATTATGAGCATAGCATGTTTAATTTGAGCTTCTCTTGAGGCTATATAAAAAGAATGACATCGCTATATAGTAAGGATTGAAACAAAAAATCCTATATAGTAAGGCTATGTAGTAAGAGGAGATATTGACAATTATAGGCATAGCATGTTTGAGTCACAAGAGGCCTCATTAAAAAATAAACAGTAAGCGTCGCTATATAGCGACGCTCTGTTCCGTCGCTATATAGCAACGATTTTAATTGAAAGCGTCGCTATATAGCGACGTTTTCAATTAAAAACGTCGCTATATAGCGACGAATAAGCGTCGCTATATAGCGACGCTGTGGGTTAAAACCCGAAACGCCAAAACCCGCGGCGTTTTGCTCAAAGCTTTCCTAATCTCTCAAGTAAGCTCTCCAAAATCTCCTCCCACCTATTTTCACTGACCTCCCATCTATTCCAAGCAACCTCCTACCCTATTTCCCACTCCTCACCCTCCTCCTACCTCTTGTGCACCCTCTCTCTCCTTTTTCCCTCTTTGGTTTCCAGAAAGAAAGTTCTTCAAAAGGTGAGTTTCTTTCAACAATGTAGGTTGTTTGTTTGTTAGCTTTGGTTTTGTGAGTGTTTCTACTTGTATTGCTAAAGTTTTAAACTAGTTTTCATGCTTGATTAGAAAGGATTCAAACAAAAAACAAAATTTCAAGAAAGAAAGAAAGAAACTCACCTCTTCTTTCTGTATTTCTCTTCCTTCTCTTCCTTCTCTTCTCCTCAATCTCCTCCTTTCCTTGTCTCCTCAATCTTCTCTTTCCTTGTCTCCTTTCAAGAAGTTGCTTTTGTGATCTCCTCTTTCCACTAACATCTTATTTGAAAAAATGGGTTGTTTTCTCTCTTTTGTAGGGCCAGTCCACTACACCGAGCGGGACATAGTCTCTCTTTTGTGGGCCCAGTCCACTACACCGAGCGGGACATACTTTTACAGGTAAGTGCTTCCTCTTCTTTCCATTTAAGCTTTTTGTTATTTGCATTGGCCTGCAGCTAGCGCCTTAAGCGCTAGCTGCAGTGATGGGCGTAGGAAACCTCTCTTCCCCCTTCTCTTTTTCTCATTTTCCCCCTTCTCTTTTTTCCCTCTTCTCTTATTCTCTCTTTCCCCCTCTCTCTTTTCCCTTCTCTCTTTCCTTTCCCCCTTATTCTCTATTTCCGCATCCCTCTTATTCTCTTATGCTTATGCTTCTCTCATTCCCCCTTCTCTATTTCCCCCTTCTCTCATTCGCATAAGCTTCTCTCATTCTCTTTTTCTGCATGACCATAAGCATGAGCTTATGCTTATGCTTATGCATAAGCATAAGCATAAGCATAAGCATAAGCTCATGCTTATGCTCATTCATGAGCATGAGCTTATGCGTAAGTTTCCGCATAAGCTCCTTCTCTCATTCCGCATAAGCTCCTTCTCTATTTTCGCATGAGCATAAGCATGAGCTTATGCTCATTCATGAGCATGAGCTTATGTGTAAGTTTCCGCATAAGCTTATGCGGAAATAGAGAATGAGAGAAGCTTATGCTTCTCTCATTCTCTTTTTCCGCATAAGCTCCTTCTCTCATTCCGCATAAGCTCCTCCTCTATTTCCGCATGAGCATAAGCATGAGCTTATGCTTATGCTTATGCTTATGCTTATGCATAAGCATAAGCATAAGCTCATGCTTATGCTCATTCATGAGCATGAGCTTATGCGTAAGTTTCCGCAAGAGCTTATGCGGAAATAGAGAATGAGAGAAGCTTATGCTTCTCTCATTCTCTTTTTCCGCATAAGCTCCTTCTCTCATTCCGCATAAGCTCCTTCTCTATTTCCGCATAAGCTCCTTCTCTTTTTCCGCATAAGCTCCTTCTCTATTTCCGCATGAGCATAAGCATGAGTTTCCGCAAGTTTCCGCAAGTTTCCGCAAGCATAAGCATAAGCATAAGCATAAGCTCATGCTTATGCTCATGCATGAGCATGAGCTTATGCGCAAGTTTCCGCAAGAGCTTATCCGCAAGTTTCCGCAAGTGCTCCTTCTCTTTTTCCGCATAAGCTCCTTCTCTTTTTCCGCATGAGCATAAGCATGAGCTTATGCTTATGCTTATGCATGAGCATAAGCATAAGCTCATGCTTATGCTCATTCATGAGCATGAGCTTATGCGTAAGTTTCCGCAAGAGCTTATGCAGAAATAGAGAATGAGAGAAGCATATGCTTCTCTCATTCTCTTTTTCGGCATAAGCTCCTTCTCTCATTCCGCATAAGCTCCTTCTCTATTTCCGCATGAGCATAAGCATGAGCTTATGCTTATGCTTATGCATAAGCATAAGCATAAGCTCATGCTTATGCTCATTCATGCTTATGCTTATGCTTATGCTTATGCTCATGCTTATGCTCCTTCTCTATTTCCGCATGAGCATAAGCATGAGTTTCCGCAAGTTTCCGCAAGTTTCCGCAAGCATAAGCATAAGCATAAGCATAAGCTCATGCTTATGCTCATGCATGAGCATGAGCTTATGCGCAAGTTTCCGCAAGAGCTTATCCGCAAGATTCCGCAAGTGCTCCTTCTCTTTTTCCGCATAAGCTCTTCTCTTTTTCCACATGAGCATAAGCATGAGCTTATTCTTATGCTTATGCATGAGCATAAGCATAAGCTCATGCTTATGCTCATTCATGAGCATGAGCTTATGCGTAAGTTTCCACAAGAGCTTATGCGGAAATAGAGAATGAGAGAAGCATATGCTTCTCTCATTCTCTTTTTCCGCATAAGCTCCTTCTCTCATTCCGCATAAGCTCCTTCTCTATTTCCGCATGAGCATAAGCATGAGCTTATGCTTATGCTTATGCATAAGCATAAGCATAAGCTCATGCTTATGCTCATTCATGCTTATGCTTATGCTTATGCTTATGCTCATGCTTATGCTCCTTCTCTATTTCCGCATGAGCATAAGCATGAGTTTCCGCAAGTTTCCGCAAGTTTCCGCAAGCATAAGCATAAGCATAAGCATAAGCTCATGCTTATGCTCATGCATGAGCATGAGCTTATGCGCAAGTTTCCGCAAGAGCTTATCCGCAAGTTTCCGCAAGTGCTCCTTCTCTTTTTCCGCATAAGCTCCTTCTCTTTTTCCGCATGAGCATAAGCATAAGCTCATGCTTATGCTCATTCATGAGCATGAGCTTATGCGTAAGTTTCCGCAAGAGCTTATGCGGAAATAGAGAATGAGAGAAGCATATGCTTCTCTCATTCTCTTTTTCCGCATAAGCTCCTTCTCTCATTCCGCATAAGCTCCTTCTCTATTTCCGCATGAGCATAAGCATGAGCTTATGCTTATGCTTGCATAAGCATAAGCATAAGCTCATGCTTATGCTCATGCGGAAATAGAGAAGGAGCTTATGCGGAATGAGAGAAGGAGCTTGTCATGAGCTTATGCGCAAGTTTTCGCAAGAGCTTATGCGCAAGTTTCCGCAAGTTTCCGCAAGCATAAGCATAAGCTAATGCTTATGCTCATGCAAGTTTCCGCAAGTTTCCGCATGAGCTCCTTCTCTTATTCTGCATAAGCTCCTTCTCTTTTTCCGCATAAGCTCCTTCTCTATTTCCGCATGAGCATAAGCATGAGCTTATGCTTATTCATGAGCATGAGCTTATGTGGAAGTTTCCGCAAGAGCTTATGCGGAAATAGAGAATGAGAGAAGCATATGCGGATCTCATTCTCTTTTTCCGCATAAGCTCTTTCTCTTTTTCTGCATAAGCTCTCTCTCTTTCTCTTTTGCGTGAGCATATGCGGAAATAGAGAATGAGCGAAGCTTATGCTTCTCTCCTCCTCTATTTTCGCATATGCGGAAACATGAGCATAAGCTAATGCTCACCCATGAGTATAAGCATAAGCTCATGCGGAAAAAGAGAAGGAGCTTATGCGGAAATAGAGAATGAGAGATGCTTCTCTCCTTCTCTTTTTCTGCATAAGCTCCTTCTCTTTTTCCGCATGAGCATAAGCATGCGGAAACTCATCCTTCTCATGCTTATGCTCATGCATGTGCATGAGCTTATGCTTAAGTTTCCGCATAAGCTCATGCTTATGCGTGAGCTTATGCGGAAATAGAGAATGAGAGAAGCATAAGCTCATTCTCTATTTCTGCATAAGCTCATTCTCTATTTCCCACTCTATTTCCCCCTTCTCTCATTTCCCCCTTCTCTCATTCTCTATTTTCCCTCATCTCTTTCCCTTTCTCTCATTCTCTATTTCCTCATTCTCATTCTTTTCTTTCCTTTACATCTTCTTTCCCTCTTATCTTTCCCTCTTCTTTCCCTCTTTCCTTTCCCTCTTCTTTCCTTTCCCTCTTCTTTCTTCTTGCCTATGCCTATGCCTATGAGAATGCTCATGTTTGTTTATTTGTTTTCTGTTTTCGTGTTTGTGTCTATGTTAGACATGGGATCACGTCGCTCATCGTACGAGTACGGACAGCCTCGCAGGAGGAGAGCTCACGATCTATATGCTCCAGAGGACTTTGATTCCTCTCAGGCGACTACCCCGAGGACTACCCCTGGTCCGACTCCTCTCGGTCCTAGCACTGTGACTACCCCTGGTCCGACCCCTCTTCCACGTAGCACTGCGACTACCCCTCAGGGGACTCCTTTGCTAGCCGCGCATGGCTTTGTTGGGACTCCCGACGAGTTTGTAGCGCAGATGAGCGATGAGGAGGCAGCGAGATTCTTCTCTCTGCTCTCTCAGAGGACCTCCGCAATTCCTTCCCCTACACCGACGGGTGGACGTACAGCCCAGCCATCCCCTCACGCCCCTTCGACCACGGGATCATCACCTGCACATGCCTCCCGCAAGGGAAGGAAGAGTAGGATGGGCGGCTCATGTTGTGCTGACTCAGGAGATGTAGACGAGTCAGCACACTCACGCTCCTTTAGGTCTCCACTTGGTCCGGAGACACAGTATCAGTCAGGTCCCTTTCCCTCTCCTACTCCCACAGCTACTCCTCGATCCGGAAGCGGTCGCGCAGCTTCCACTCCTTCAGACTCTGCTACCGTCAGTCCCCCTTACTCATCAGGGGATCTCTCCTATCAAATCACATCTGCCGGAGAGATAATAGAAGACAAAAAGGGCAAAGCAGTGATGGCCGCCATGAGGCGGTTGATGAGTCATCACTTCAAGAGCGGCATAAATATCGATTGGCGGTATCAAGATGGCCAAAAGAAGCAGGCGGTGATCGATGAGTTAAAACAAAGATTTCCTAATCCGCCAAATGTGGAGTTTAATAACAGTTATATGCTCGAGCGCATGGGTTTGGTCCTAAAGCATCGCAGATCAACCATGCGTACTTCCATTACAAAGGGGTTGTCTAAACCCAGCTGGGCAGACAAAGCTGATTGGAAGTACTTCAAGAAGCAACATAGGGACCATCCTGAAATGTTCGAGGGTCAGAGGAGGGCTGCGAAGAGACGGCTGGATGTCGTAGGTACTTCGCACTTTGGTGCAGGCGGACGGTATGCGTTCGAGGCAACCGTGGTAAGTTTACTTCTTTCCATTTAATGTATTGTTCTATTTGTTTTACTTACATATTACATGCACTTTAGCTAACTCTAACTCTCGTAAATTGGATCCACAGCAAGCTGCGATGGGTCGTCTTCCTACGGATGCAGAGACGCGGCGCGCATTTCGGATAGGAACCAAGCCGTGGTTCATTGAGCAAGAGGCAATGGGAGCGACAATCGATTGGGCTGAGGTGGCTGCTCGCACGGTATAAGTTTACTCCTGCTTGTAATCTCACTTTTTAATTTAAGTTCCAATCTAATTTTCGATTTATATGGTTCACTCTCAGGGTCAAAGCTCAAGCGTCCCATCATCAGAGACGAGCGATCAACAGGGGCAAGGATCGGACGCAGGTGCCGATGACGAAGGAGAAGACGCAGGTGTCGGGGACGAGGGAGAAGATGCAGGTGCCGAGGACCAGGGAACAGCCCAACAAGACGATTCGGATTCGGATTCGGATTAGTAGTGGTAGTAGCATTTTTCATATCCGCTCGTTAGAGCCATTTTGTATCGCCCTTTCACAGGGTAATTTTGTTTCAAACACAGTTGTATATGTATATGCATTTCTTCCTCATCATTCACAAGAACAATTTTGTATCACCCTGCAAGCAAGGGAAATTTTGTTATAAAAAACTTTCTTTTGTAATTACAAAGAAAAAAAAGGGTTAGTGGGGCTAAACAGGGCCAAAAGGAAGCCCTGTTTAGCCCCACTAACCATTTTTTTTACCTTCTGTTAATCGTCGCTATATAGCGACGTTTACCAGTGTCGCTATATAGCGACGATTAACAGAGTCGCTATATAGCGATGTTTTTATCGTCGCTATATAGCGACGTTTACATCGTCGCTATATAGCGACGATTAACAGCGTCGCTATATAGCGACGGTTTATAGCGACGCTCCTTTTCCGACGATTTTAACGACTTTTATAGCGACCTTTGCGCCCGTGAAAAAAAAAATTTTTAATGTAAAAAGCGTCGGTATTTCCATCGGAAAATGGCCTATGCCTTGTAGTGTATGCACATGCTTATGCGTATGCATGAGCATAAGAGAATGAGCATGAAACAGGAAAAAGAGGGGGAAAAAGAGAGGAAGAGAGAAGAAGAGGGAAAAAGAGACATATGCTCATGCTTATGCATGAGCATATGTCTCCTTCTCTTATGCTCATGCATAAGCATAAGCATGAGCATATGTCTTTTTTTCTTATGCTTATGCTTATGCTTATGCATATGCATAAGCATATGCTCATGCTTATGCTTATGCATGAGCATAAGAGCATGAGCATGAAAGAGTGAAAAGAGGGGGGGAAAGAGGAGAAGGGAGAAGAAGAGGGAAAGGAAAGAGAGATTGGAAAAGGGGAAAGAGGGAAAGAAAGAGAGAAGAAGAGGGAAAGGAAAGAGGGAAAAAGAGACATATGCGCATGCTTATGCATGAGCATATGTCTCCTTCTCTTATGCTCATGCATAAGCGTAAGCATGAGCATATGTCTCCTTCTCTTATGCTTATGCTTATGCTTAGACATAAGAGGAGTCTTATGCATAAGGATAAGCATATGCTCATGCTTATGCATGAGCATAAGAGCATGAGCATGAAAGAGGGAAAAGAGGAGGGGAAAGAGGAGAAGAGAGAAGAAGAGGGAAAAGAAAGAGAGATTGGAAAAGGGGAAAGAGGGAAAGAAAGAGAGAAGAAGAGGAAAAGGAAAGAGGGAAAAAGAGACATATGCTCATGCTTATGCATGAGCATATGTCTCCTTCTTTTATGCTCATGCTTATGCTTATGCTTATGCATGAGCATAAGAGCATGAGCATGAAAGAGGAAAAAGAGGGGGAGAAAGAGGAGAAGAAGAGAGAAACGAAAGAGGAAAAAAGAGATTGAAAGATTGAAGGAGAAGGAGAAGGAGAGGAGGGAAAGAAGAGGAGAGAAGAGGGAAAGAAGAGGGAAGAGAGGGGAAGAGAAGGTTCCTATGCCCATCATTGCAGCTAGCACTTAAGGCGCTAGCTACAGGCCAATGCAAATAAAAAAAATAACAAATGGAAAAAAGAGGAAGAACTTACCTGGAATAGTACGTCCCGCTTGGTGTTTTGTGGACTGGCCCTACAAAAGAGAGGAGCCTTCTTTCTTTCTTAAAATCTCATTTTTTGTTTCAATCCTTTGAAATCAAGCATGAAAACTAGTAATCAGCTTTAGCAATACAAGGAGAAGCACTCACAAAACGAAATCTCATAAAAAATCTACCTACATTGTTCAAAGAGACTCACCTCTTCAAAAACTTTCTTTCAAGAAACCAAAGAGGGAGAAGGGTGGAGGGGGAGCACAAGAGCTAGGAGAGGGGTGAGTAGTGGTGAGGAGTGGAGAATAGAGTGGGAGGTCGTCAGAAATAGGTGCAAGGAGAGATTACTTTGCTTACAATAGAGATTAGAGAGTGCTAAAGAAAGCGCTGTGCGTCACGACAAGTTTTGGTTTTAACCCACAGCGTCGCTATATAGTGATGCTTTTCTGTTGCTATATAGCAACCTTTAACACTAAACCCTAAACCCTAAACCCAAACCCTAAAAGTCGCTATATAGCGACCTTTAACCCTAAAAGTCGCTATATAGCGACACTTAATCCTAAAAGTGGCTATATAGTGACTTTAACCCTAAGTGTCGCTATATAGCGACACTTATACCTTAAAAGTGTCAATTCAAGGCACTTGATCTAAGAAGAGAGGGAAGGAGCTCATGGGTGGCTATTTTTTGGATCTTAATGGATTTCCTTGCATTTTGTGTTGTGACTTTAGAGGTGTGCAAATGGAAGGGACGAGTGAAAGCTTGTTATATGATGCACCAATGCTCGGGAGTGCAGAGTGGCTTACAGAGAGGTTGTATTGTCATTGCACTCATTGCAAGCGAGAAGTATGACATCAACACCGTATTGTCATGTGCCACTTGAGGATGTATGGGGAGGAGCCCAAACCAATACCCACTATTGGTGGTGCACATGGTCATGGATCATCAAAAAGTCATTGCTATTTGAGTTCATGATTAATATTGCATGCGTACACGACACAAAATCTTGAGATAGGATAAGGAGGGTGGTGTGCATATACCTTCACACTACCAATGTGGATATGAAGATAGAGATCATGTGGATATGGAGATGCCACTACCAATGCTGGATCCAATTGATCCACACAGATTTAGAGAAGAAGATGAAGATCACAATATGAGCCAAGAGGAAGATGTGCATAATGACATCATATGGGAGGAAGATGGAGATCATGATATTAAGGAAGACCAAGTCTCAAACATAGACATGAATATATGAGCTTCGAACTTGATGTACATGCTCTTGTACTTTTATTCTTTCAAAGGATCAAACATGTACATGCTCTCGTATTTTTATTCTCTATGAGATCAAACATGTATGAAAATTTAAAAAAAATTGACATTGGAAAAACTAACTTTTATGGCATATATGAGGAAAAAACATCTCTGGAAAATGTCACTATAAAATAGTATCTCAGTGTCGCTATATAGCAAAGTGCCTAATACGATGAGGCACGAGTGGCAAGAGCACCAAGGGATGGCGAACACCCAGACAGGACGACATACGGCATGGGCATGAGTGGCGTGAGGGGGTATAAAGAGAGAGTGTGTTAGAGAGTGGTGAGGGGTGGAGTTAGAGAATATAGCAACACTTAAAAGTCACTATATAGCGACCTTTATAATCATCGCTATATACACAACAAGTTGCACATAGATGCGTTTACTGAACTAAATAAAAAACTTACGGGTGCATCTATTTGTGCGTCTATTTTCATGTCTAGAGACCCGCGTCTACCAGCGTGTCTATATAGCAGACACACGCATGTATAGATGTGCATTTAGACGCTTAAATAGATGCTCTTATAAATGCATTTATAGATGCAAAAATAGACGCTTGTCGAACAGACAGACGCATGTATAGACACATTTATAGACGCACTGATAGACGCGCTTTATAATATTTTTTTTAATATTTACAGAATGTTGTGCATGTTGTGTATGCTATATAGTTACAAGAATCCCAGTTCCACATTGTGTAATTCAATTCTTATAGCCAACTGCATTTTAATTACAATTCCAAATAAAACATTACGACTCCAAAACGCAATAAAATTGAAATCTCAAAAAGTGCTTGTATGTACATATAGCATGAAGCTAAGCCATGTCATGTGGCTTCAAGTACAAAAAATAAGGAAGCTAAGCCACATCATGTGGCTTCAAGTATGAAAAATAAGAGGAGTGTATATACAAGAGGCACAAAGCCAAGCCAGTGGCTTTAAGTACAAAAAAGAGTAGCTAGCACTACTTCTACGACTAATCCTCGCTGCCTTTGATGCTCCCTTCTGTGCTCCCTTCTGCGCCTCCTTCCTCGTCTTCCTCATCATCTTGTGCATGGGCTTGTAAACAAGGAACAACATATATCAATGTATGAAAAATCAAATCTTTACTTATAATTTTGGCTCTATTTAATTACTTTCAAATGCCTCGAGGGCCGCTCCAGTAGCCCGGGTATACTACTCCTCAGTAATCAACCTGTCATCATAGAAGTGCCTCCATGTATCTCCTCTGCGATGGTGGTGGTGGTAGGTTGTCTCCATAGGAGTAGGGTATCTGCCCACTATCTCAAGCTGCAAGACGACACAATTTGCAGAGGGATTAGTACAAAGAAACAACCTCCTAATAAACTACATAAGCAATATAATTTGAGATCGATACTTATAAATTGGGCCTCCCATGATTCAACACCCCCTGCTCCAAAATGCGCGCTTCCATATTCCTCCATCTGGATCCTTTGTGCCTCCACGTGCTGCAGACTGGGGTCCTCCCTTGCTGACTTCATTGCTTTCTTTTACTCACGCTTGTGAGCGGTGTGGGGCGAGAACCTTGGTGGTTGACCTCCCTCTGGCAAGCTCCGCTAGTGCCTGCCTCTTAAGCGAAGATCTTGTATTGCCAAGTATCGTAACAATCTTTGACCTGGCCCATTTATCTGTGAACTGGCGATTGGGGGGGTTAGGATACCTAGAGCGAACACCAGCGAGGGCTCATCAGCCAACCTCTTTGGCTGGTCTTTGAAGTGGATAAAGCAATCTCTATAATTGTTAGCAATTACAGAGTGCATGAAGGCCATGATGTCCTTCCCCCGTGCATCCATCAAGATGCCTCCTGTCTGAGTGATGTCATAGAATATCGTACCATCACGCGGAGGCATGTCTAAATCATCTGAATCATCATCGTCCCCACTGCCACCCATCCCAAAGCACTGTGCCATGCATCCCCCACTGCTCTCCCTACTACTACGCTTGCTACCATGTCGTGTTGAGCTCATACACTAGCCACTCATAGCTGGAGACTGGACGGGACTACACTGACCACTCGTAGTTGGAGAACCGAGTCTCGACTGCACAGGAGTACGTCGATGGCTCTGTGAGACAGAAGGACCTCCTGACGGCATGGGAGAAGGGGCATAAGATGGCATGGGGAAGGGGCATAAGACGGCATGGGAGATGGGCTTGCGCTGTGTAGCTGGCTGGGCTATGCTGACTCCACTGGGGTGATCTCAGCTGGTGTGGGGTGGTTTGGAGTTTGTAGTGCTGACTCCTGGGGGGTGTTTAGAGTACCTGTCATATACCCATATAACACCGTAGGACTAGGAGGGTGCCCTAAAAGGTTATATAAGTCCCTCCAAATAGAATCCCGGGGATTAGGTGAGCTGGAAGCACTTCCTGGCCACATGTTGAACTGGAAAAAAGAAAAAAAATCTATTGCTGATGAGCTGAGAAGAAAGGGGAAGGGAAGAGAGGATTACTATCGGAGCGTGTCTATAGACGCATCTGATTAGCGCATCTATTTTTGCATATAACAGTGCGTCTATAGACGCATCTGTATGTGTCTGCAAATAGGCTAGATGAACATTTAGACGTGCTTGTAGATGCAGTTTTAGACACGCTCTGAGACGCGCCTATAGACGCGCTCTGAGATACGCCTATAGACGCGCTCTGAGACGTGCCTAATATAGACGTGCTCTGACAGACGGACTTTTTTAAAAAGTAGAAAAGGACATTGCGCCCGACATACAAATGTGACACTGATACCCAGATCATGCATTTTTTGGATACGAGAAAGTACAAATCCAAAGAGAGCAAACTTCCAAAAAGGATCAACTGCAAAAAGACTTACCTTGGATAGAGGTATGGAAGGTTCTTCTTCTTTTTCAAAGTTGCTTCTCCTCCTTGTTCGTCCTCCTATCCTTTAAGCTTGGAAGTAAGTGTGGGTGCCTTCCTCTTAAGTGTAAGCTTGGAAGTAAGTATGGGAGCCTTCCTCTTAAGCGTCAAAACTGTGGATCTGCTAATAAGGAAGCAAGCAAGCCGCATGAAGTATAAGTAATGTGAAGAAAAGCAAAGCGAGCGCGCTAAAAGCAGGTTTAAAAGCCACGTCTATAAGCACGTCTAATAGCGCATCTATAGGCACATCTAAATACATAGAGTAGATGCAGTTTTAGATGGGCTTTTATAGTGCTTTTAGATGCACTTTTAGATGCGCCTTTAGACATGCCAAAGAGTTTAAAATTAAACATTTAAAGAAGAGAAAATCTGGTGGGTTTTTTGTTTATAGGATGTCTTCATCTTCAACAAGTAGCTCCAGTGAGGATGAATCCCTATCGTGAAATGTGGTTGGAGCGAAAAATCAAATGTTTGTGTGATCGATGTCGAGGAAACATGTATCGTGCATCGTGCACGCAGGATTACACTCAATCACATCTCAAAGTATGGAGAATGGGATGTGACCATAAACAGGGTAAGGGTTTGTAAGTTAAGGTTGATTGAGATACCTATGGGGGTTCATATGTTTGAGTTATGATCCCGTTTTAATTTGATATAGGATGCAGTGCCACACCCGCATATGTTGCCCTATGCTCGCCATCAGGAGGCGAAGCATCGGCAATATGAGGTGGGATCTTCAGGAGGGACCGTTACGGATGCATGGAGTGATGGTGATAGTAGCCCTCCGCCATTACCTCCTAAAGTCATGGAGGAGGATGTGTTTGATGATATGGTGCGGGATTTATATGTCCATCGAGGGAGGGATGATAGCATGGAGCAGGATGATCTTTTTACTGCAGCATCGACTCCACTTTTTGAGGGGTGCACATTCTTTGTTCTACATGCCTCCCTTGAGTTACTAAACTTGTAAACCATCTATGGATGGAGCAATGCAAGTTTGAATGCATTACTCAAGTAAGCTTTGAAGTCTATTTTGCAAACATGGTGAATTATGCTAGTGGGTCAATTACTCGAATGCTCGGGGGGGTCACTATGTATAAACCCTCTATATCACGTGCGTTCAAGGCCTATATTTAAAATCCCTTATCTGTAAATTTTTTCATTAATAAAATGTACCCCTTTTCTATACAAATCTGTAAATTTTTTCCAAAACTATTTTAAATAGTCCCTTATGTATATTTATTTCTGTAAATTTTAGGAATAAAAAATATCCTTCTGTTGAACTCATGTGATAGGGTTACATATGATGAGTGACCCCCCCGAGCTCAAATGCTTTTCCTCATTTAGGGTCTTCACGTGCAGGCTATTGTGTAAAATGCTTCCAAGGGAGAATAAATTACCGACCTCAAGAGATATGGCAAGGCAACATGTGACCTCTCTTGGAGGATTAGATTACAAGTGCATCCATGCATGTGTCAACAATTGCGTTTTGTTTCGTGGACTACATAAGGATGCAAGAGAGTGTCCTACTTGTGGAGAGGCAAGATATAGAGCAGATCTCAAAACTTTGGATGTGCCTCGTAAGGTTCTGCGACATTTTCCCATAATCCCTCGCATCCAACATATGTTCAAGTGCAAATCTATTGCATAGCTCATGTCATGGCATTCCTCCCATGGATCAACCGATGGCAAGTGGAGAACTCCCGCGGACTATCCTGTGTGGAAGCATATTGAAGACACATGCAAGCTTCAAGGAAGAACCTAGGAGCTTGAGACTTGGATTGGGTATGGACGGTGTGAACCCATTTGGTTTCAAAAGCACGTCTTATAGTGTATGGCTAGTGATATTGGTGAATTACAATCTTCCACCCTCTATGGCTATTAAGAAAGGACATGTTATGCTATCCCTTCTAATTCTAGGGAAACATAAATTCACAAACCCTGATGTTTATTTGGAGCCTTTGATTGACGAGCTAGAGATACTTTGGAGAGGTATCGAGGTCCATGATGTGAGCAGGCCTCCCTCATCACGAGACTTCAACTACAAAGCAGTCTTGATGTAGACGATGCATGACTTCCTAGGCTATGGCGAGTGTTCAGGTAAGCATTGCACTTCTAATTATGAATAGGCAAAGGATGTGGCACCCGAAACCCACCAACTCTTAATTGCATCTATTGTTCAGGTCTCACTACATCGGGTTACCATGAATGTCCTGTTTGTGGTCCTTTGGTAGTTGCCTCATGGGCAGACACATTGAATAAGGTCATCTATGAGAATCACCATTGATTTCTCCCACCTGATCATCCTAGATATGTTGCCCCTTGGAATGAAGTCCTCCCACAATCACTCACCGTGGGAGATTAGATGAGAATTTGGGACAGTTCCATGACTCCTCCACCACTTGGCATGAGGCGATAAGGGTTTGTAACTATTGTGTGTTATATTGGCTGGAAGTAAAGATTGCCCGCTAACACTATTTTGTTTAGATACTCCATCTTTTATCATTTACCATATTGGTCCCACCTCAAGATCAATGACCTTCTTGATCCCATGCATATCTTCAAGAATGTGGCATCTACCATTTGGGAGCATTTGAATGGGACACGAGATTCTGCAGGCATAAGGGAGGATCTACGTACCACAGGGAGGATGCATGAAGCTTGGCCACAAGAGAGACCAAATGGGCATGTTTTTTTACCTTGTGCACCGTGGATGTTATCAAAGCTAGTGATGGCGACGGTGAAGCATGCTATTACTACAATTCGTACTCCCACTGGATGCATGAGGTGTTTGAAGGGAGCCTTTACAAAGAGCAAGAAAAGAGGTGTAGAGAAATTATATGGCTTGAAATCTCATGATTGGCACAAGATGCTCCAACTAAGTATTTTATGTGCATAATATATTTTTCCTTTCAAATTTGTGAGTGAATAATTATAAGCAACTAATCAACCACCTTCTCGTAGGTTCAGTTCATACTACCTACTAGCATTTCACATAGTGCATCGAAGGATGTGAAAGATTGTATTTACAAGATGGGAGAGCTTGTGAGGTACTTTACATGATACAAAATATGATGCGTATCAATGCTCCATGCATGTTTGAATGCATATTGCTAATATGCTATACTTTTTTCATTTCTAGGTATGTGAGCTCAAAGGAAATAGATCCCACCACGGTTGAGAATGCTTGAGTTATGTTAGTGGAGGTGGTTTGTTTAGTGGAGGAGACATTTCCATGTTCTATTCTCACAAGCCAACTACATCTTATAGTGCATTTGGTGGATGAGATTGCTATATGCGGTACTATACATGCATGATGGTTGTTCTTCCTCGAGCGCTTCATGAAGACCTTGAAGGGCTTCGTGAGACAAAATGCAAGACCCGAAGGTAGCATGGCCGAGGGTTGGTTGGTACAAGAGTCACTTGTATATATTTCTGAGTTTCTTGTTGATGTGGATAGCTCTCTCCCACAACTATGGAGAGATGATAAAGACCTAAGGATGACCTCTATTGTGCCTCAAGGGAAAGGACGCAACAAAGTAATAGACACGGAGTTGCATAATAGTATCAACGTCTTTTGCATGCTTAATAGTGATGTGATGAAAAGATGGGTGACAATATATGAGGATGAAAAGGCAAGAAGACAAGAAGAAAGGGCCCTCTTTCGTACACACCATGGATCTCGTGTGCCATACCCTCAGTATCTAAGAGCACTTCCGAAGGATATTCATGTGGATTGGCTACTTGATGAAATGGAGACAGCAGAGAAAGACGAGCGGATGCATATCACAATGGAAGAATGGGAGTATGCTAGGGGATGCATAAGCAAGGTCGGTATATAGAATCTTATGCATAAGTTAGGAGCTTTCAATAATTTAGATTGCTTATTTAATTGATTTTTTCTTGGTGTAGTGCACTATGTTCAATGCTATATGGTGTGAGGGCAAGCATTTTCGAACACAATGGATTGATGATAAGAGAAACACACAAGATTGCGGCGTCATTGCTAGCTTTGAGGGAGCCAATGGAGTCATGGATGATTATTGTGGCATAATCCAAGATATTATTATGCTTGACTTTTGATGCTTCTTTGTGTATGTTTTGGATGTAAAGTGGTTTAAGGACATGGTGGAACGAGGCCCTAATGCAACAATCAAACGCCATGCAAGTGGCTTTGTAACTATTGACTCCACAAAGTTTTGGCAAAGTAAGAAGGACACACTAGTACTACCGCAACAATGTGAATAGGTATTGTGCACACATTGATAAAAATACTCGCTTTTAAATATTTGATGCAAGAAAAATAACATGATTGTATTTGTGTTTGAATTAGGTTGTCTATTAACCAATGGTGGATAATAATAGATGGTGGCATGTCATACCTATTATCCCACGTTCCAAAGTGATGTATAGTACATTTACTAATATGGAGTGTATGGAGGATGATCATGGCCATGGACGTGATGATGACCATGATACGAGAGAGGAGGATGATCATGAGATAGGAGATACAGATATTGAGGCCGTTACCCATGAGGATGAGCCTACCATTCGAGATGTTGATTTCGATGAGCACATGAGTAGCACAAGTAGTAGTGGGTTGAATGTATTTGTAGATCTAAACACTTGTTTGGATTTTGAATTAGATAGTTTGGCAAGGGTTGATCTCATTGAGGATGAGATTGAACCGTAGCCCCATCATTGATATTGGAAAAACTATTTTACATATTGTCTCATTCTCCTCACCTCACTTAATTCTTGTATACCAAAATCATGGGCTTTGGTAATCATGGGCAATGTTTGGAAAGCAATTATGTACACCAAAATCTCACTTTCTGTATTCTCTAGTTTGCGTCTATCTACGCATCTAAATGCGCATCTAAGTCTCAGTGTAAATGCGCAAATAAACACGCTAATACATGCACAAATAGACGGGCCCATATTTTCACAGTTTACACGTGCAAATAGACGTGTTAATACACGCTCAAATAGACGAGTTGTTAGATGTGCTTTTAGATGCACCTGTAATTCCTCTACTAAAGCAATGCCTATAGACGCGCCGGCTATTTTGCGTGTCTACCAAGCGCGTCTATAGTTGCTTTGTGTTGTTGTGATAGCGACGTTTGCTTAATGTCACTATATAGCGATGCTTTACGGGATGCACTTTTCATATCGATGATTAGCGCCGGCCCGTGTGCGCTAAATGTAGGTACATAAACATCTCAATAGGATCCGTGTGTAGTAGTGACACAACAGCACAAAGCAAATATAGACGCGCTTGGTAGACGTGCAAAATAGCAGGCGCGTCTATAGGTGTTGCTCTAGTAGAGAAATTACAGGCGCGTCTATGGGCGCGGCTAAACGCTTGTCTATTTGCGCATCAATCACCACGTTTATTTGCGCGTTAGACCTGAGAAAATATGGGCCTGTCTAACATCCCGTTCATTAGCACGTCTATTTGCGCGTGCATTTGCGTGTTTATTTGCACGTTTACACTGAGAATCAGATGCGCATTTAGACGCGTTGTTAGACGCGCTTCAGAGAATACAGAAAGTGAGATTTTGGTGTACATCATTGCTTTCCAAACATTGCCCATGATTACCAAAGCACATAATTTTTTGCAAGCCCACATATACAAGAATTAAGTGAGGTGAGGAGAATGAGACAATATGTAAAATAGTTTTGCCAATATCAATTGTGGGGCTACGGTTCAATCTCATCCTCAATGAGATCAACCCTTGCCAAACTATCTACTTCAAAATCCAAACAAGTGTTTAGATCTACAAATACATTCAACCCACTACTACTTGTGCCACTCATGTGCTCATCGAAATCAAGATCTCCAATGGTAGGCTCGTCCTCACGGGTAATGCCGGCCTCAATATCTATATCTCCTATCTCATGATCATCCTCCTCTCTTGTATCACGGTCATCATCACGTCCATGGCCATGATCATCCTCCATACGCTCCATATTAGTAAATGTACTATACATCACTTTGGAACGTGGCATAATAGGTATGACATGCCACCACCTATTATTATCCACCATTGGTTGATAGACAACCTAATTCAAACACAAATACAATCATGTTACTTTTCTTGCATCAAATATTTAAAAGCGAGTATTTTTATGTGTGTGCACAGTACTTGTTCACATTGTTGCGGTAGTATTAGTGTGTCCTTCCTACTTTGCCAAAACTTTGTGGAGTCAATAGTTACAAAGCCACTTGCATGGCGTTTGATTGTTGCATTAGGGCCTCTTTCCACCACGTCCTTAAACCACTTTACATCCAAAACATACACAAAGAAGCGTCGAAAGTCAAGCATAATGATATCTTGGATTATGCCACAATAATCATCCATGACTCCATTGGCTCCCTCAAAGCTAGCAATGACGCCGGAATCTTGTGTGTTTCTCTTATCATCAATCCGTTGTGTTCGAAAATGCTTGCCCTCACACCATATAGCATTGAACATAGTGCACTACACCAAGAAAAAATCAATTAAATAAGCAATCGAAATTATAAAAACCTCCGAACTTATGCATAACATTCTATATACCGACCTTGCTCATGCATCCCCTAGCATACTCCCATTCTTCCATTGTGATATGCATCCCCTTGTCTTTCTCTACTTTCTCCATTTCATCAAGTAGCCAATCCACATGAATATCCTTTGGAAGTGCTCTTAGATGCTGAGGCTATGGCACAGGAGATCCGTGGTGTGTACGAAAGAGGGCCCTTTCTTCTTGTCTTCTTGCCTTTGCATCCTCGTATCTTGTCACCCATCTTTTCATCACATCACTATTAAGCACGCAAAAGAGGTTGATACTATTACGCAACTCCGTGTCTATTACTTTGTTGCATCCTTTTCCTTGAGGCACAATAGAGGTCATCCTTAGGTCTTCATCATCTCTCCATAGTCGTGGGAGAGAGCTATCCACATCAACAAGAAACTCAGAAATATATACAAGTGACTCTTGTACCAACCAACCCTCGGCCTGCTACCTTCGGGTCTTGCATTTTGTCTCACGAAGCCCTTCAAGGTCTTCATGAAGCGCTCGAGGAAGAACAACCATCTTGCATGTATAGTACCGCATATAGCAATCTCATCCACCAAATGCACTATGAGATGTAGTTGGCTTGTGAGAATAGAACGTGGAAATGTCTCCTCCACTAAACAAACCGCCTCCACTGACATAACTCGAGCATTCTCAAGCGTGGTGGGATCTATTTCCTTTGAGCTCACATACCTCACAAGCTCGCCCATCTTGTAAATACAATCTTTCACATCCTTTGATGCACTACGTGAAATGCTAGTAGGTAGTATGAACTGAACCCGCGAGGAGGTGGTTGATTAGTTGCTTATAGCTATTCACTCACAAATTTGAAAGGAAAAAGATATTATGCATATAAAATACTTACTTGGAGCATCTTGTGCCAATCATGAGATTTCAAGCCATATAATTGCTCTACACCTCTTTTCTTGCTCTTTGTAAAGGCTCCCTTCAAACACCTCATGCATCCAGTGGGAGTACGAATTGTAGTAATAGCGCGCTTCACTGTCGCCATCTCTAGCTTTAATAACATCCACAGTGCACGAGGTAAAAAAACACGCCCATTTGGTCTCTCTTGAGGCCAAGCTTCATGCATCCTCCCTGTGGTACGTAGATCCTCCATTATGCCTACCGAATCTCGTGTCCCATTCAAATGCTCCCAAATGGTAGATGCCACATTCTTGAAGATATGCATGAGATCGAGCAGGTGATTGATCTTGAGGTGGGACCAATATGGTAAACGATAAAAGATGGAGTATCTAAACAAAATAAAGTGTTAGCGTGCAATCCTCACTTTCAACCAATATAGCCAATCTTTACTTCCAGCCAATAGTTACAAATCCTTACCGGCTCATGCCAAGTGGTGGAGGAGTCGTGGAACCGTCCCAAATTCTCATCCAATCTCCTGCGGTGAGTGATTATGGGAGGACTTCATTCCAAGGGGCAACATATCTAGGATGATCAGGTGGGAGAAATCGATGGTGATTCTCATAGATGACCTTATTCAATGTGTCTGCCTGTGAGGCAACTAGCGAAGGACCACAAACAGGACATGCATGGTAACCCGATGTAGTGAGACCTGAAACAATATATGCAATTAAGAGTGGAAGGTGGGTTTAGGGTGCCACGTCCTTGCCTATTCATAATTAAAAAATGCAATGCTTACCTGAACACTCGCCATAGCCTGGGAAGTCATGCATCATCCACATCAAGACTGCTTTGCAGTTGAAGTCTCGTGACAAGGGAGGCCTGCTCACATCATGCACCTCGATACCTCTCCAAAGTATCTCTAGCTCATCAATCAAAGGCTCCAAATAAACATCAGGGTTTTTGACTTTATGTTTCCCTAGAATTAGAAGGGACAGCATGACATGTCCTTTCTTAATAGCCATAGAGGGTGGAAGATTGTAATTCACCAATACCACTGGCCATACACTGTAAGACGTGCTTTTGAGACCAAATGGGTTCACACCGTCCATACCCAATCCAAGTCTCAAGCTCCTAGGTTCTTCCTTGAAGCTTGGCCATGTGTCTTCAATATGCTTCCATGCAGGAGAGTCCGCGGGAGTTCTCCACTTGCCATCGGTTGATCGATGGGAGGAATGCCATGACATGAGCTCTACAATAGATTTGCACTTGAACATATGTTGGATGCGAGGGATTATGGGAAAATGTCGCAATACCTTACGAGGCACGTCCAAGGTTTCGAGATCTGCTCTATATCTTGCCTCTCCACAAGTAGGACACTCTCTTGCATCCTTATGTAGTCCACGAAACAAAACGCAATCGTTGACACATGCATGGATGCGCATGTAATCTAATCCTCCAAGAGAGGTCACATGTTGCCTTGCCATATCTCTTGAGGTCGGTAATTTATTCTCCCTTGGAAGCATTTTACACAATAGCCTGCACGTGAAGACCATAAATGAGGAAAAGCATTCGAGTAATTGACCCACTAGCATAATTCACCATGTTTGCAAAATCGACTTTAAAGCTTACTTGAGTAATGCATTCAAACTTGCATTGCTCCATCCATAGATGGTTTGCAAGTTTAGTAACTCAAGGGAGGCACGTAGAACAGAGAATGTGCACCCCTCAAACAGTGGAGTCGATGCTGCGGTAAAAAGATCATCCTGCTCCATGCTATTATCCCTCCCTTGATGGACATATAAATCCCGCACCATATCATCAAACACCTCCTCCTCCACGGCTTCATGAGGTAATGGTGGAGGGCTACTATCACCATCACTCCATGCATCCGTAACGGTCCCTCCTGAAGATCCCACCTCATATCGCCGACGCTTCGCCTCCTCACGACGGGCATAAGGTAACATGTGCGGGTGTGGCACTGCATCCTGTATCAAATTAAAACGGGATCATTATAACTCAAACATATGAACACCCATAGGTATCTCAATCAACCTTAACTTACAAATCCTTAGCCTGTTTACGGTCACATCCCATTCTCCATACTTTGAGATATGATTGAGTGTAATCCTGCGTGCACGATACATGTTTCCTCGACATCGATCACACAGACATTTGATTTTTTGCTCCAACCACATTTCGCGATGGTGGATATGGAGGGATTCAATCCTCACTGGAGCTGCTTGTTGAAGATGGAGACATCCTACAAACAAACAATCCACCAAATTTGCTCTACTTCAAATGCTTAACTTAAAAACTCTATGTTGCGTCTATCATCGCGTCTAATGTTGCGTCTAATTGCACGTCTAAATGCCCATCTACTCTGTGTATTTAAACGCGCCTGTGGACGCGCTAATAGACGCGACTATAGACGCATCTACTCTGTGTATTCAGATGCAACTATAGACGCGCTAATAGACGCGACTATACCCGCGACTTTTAAACCTGCTTTTCGGCGCGTCGCTCGCTTTGCTTTTCTTTTGACTACTTAAACTTCGCGAGCGGCTTTCTTCCTTCTTTATCAGCAGTTCTATAGATTCGAAGCTTAAGATAGAGCCTCCCATACACAGTTCCAAGCTTTCACTCAAGACAAAGGGACCGTACCTACACAGCTTGCTTCCAAGCCTAAAGAAGAGGAGGAGTACGAACAAGGAGAAGAAACAAGTTTGGAAAAGAAAGATCCTTCCATACCTTTTTCCAAGTAAGTCCTTTTGAAGTTGTTCTTGCTTGCTCTTTCCAGTTTTGTACTTTTTCGCATCCACGAAATGCAGCATCTAGGTATGAGCGACACGTTCTTTTGTCGGGCAAAACGTCCTTTTCGACTTTTGAGTATTCTCGACTGTCGGAGCGCGTGTATAGAGGCATCTGAGGGCACGTCTAAACGCACGTCTACAGGCGCATCTATATGCGCGTCTGGCTTGTTACAGACACACACAGACACGTATATAGATGCTCACAAAGACGCTCTGTTAAACGGAGTTTTAAACGAATTGTTAGACGCGCTTTTAGACGCGCTGTTAGACGGATGTTTGGACGGACTGTTAGACGCGGTGGTAGACGCGCTTTTTAACGCACTGTTAGACGGATTGATGAACGGACTGTTAGACGCGCTTTTACTTGAATTGTTAAACGCTCTGTTAGATGCGTTTATAGACGCGAAGATTAGACGGGTCTATAGACGCGCTCTGACAGAGCCTCTTTTTTTTTTTCCTCCTTTCTTCTCAGCTCCCAAAGTAATAGATTTGTTTGTTTTTTTCCAGTTTAACATGTGGGGAGGAAGTGGTTCTAGCTCACCTGATCCGCGTGAATCGATATGGAAGGATTTATATAATATTTTAGGGCACCCTCCTAGTCCTGCGGAGTTATACAGGTACATGACGGGTACCCTTAACACTCCCCAGGAGTCGGCACTACAGGCTCCGAGCCACCCCACACCGCCTGAGATCACCCCAGCGGAGTCCGCACAGCCGTCTTATGCCCCGTCTTATGCCCCTTCCCCCGTACCATCTTATGCCCCTTCCTCCATGCCATCTTATGTCCCTTCTGCCATCCCGTCTTATGCCCCTTCCCCCATGCCTTCAGGAGGTCCTTCTGCCTCAGCGAGCCATCGATGTACTCCCAAGCCGTCGAGACTCGGTTCTCCCGCTACGAGTGGTCAGCGTAGTCCCGCGCAGTCCCTAGCTACGAGTGGCCAACGTACGAGCTCAACACGACAGGGTGGCAGGCGTAGTAGCAGGGAGAGCGGTGGCGGATGCATGGCACAGTGCTTTGGGCCATGTGGCGGTGAGGAGGATGATGATTCCGATGATTTAGACATGCCTTTGGGTGATGGTACGATTTATTATGACATCACCCAGACAGGAGGCATCTTGATGGATGTGCGGGGGAAGGACATAATGGCCTTCATGCGCTCTGTAATTGCTAACAATTACAGAGATTGCTTTATCCACTATAAAGACCACCCAAAGAGGTTGGCTGATGAGACCCTCGCTGCTGTTCGCTCTAGGTATCCTAACCCCCCCAATCGCCAGTTCACAGATAAATGGGGGAAGTCAAAGATTGTTACGATACTTAGCAATAAAAGATATTCCCTTAAGAGGCAGGCACTAGCGGAGCTTGCTAGACTTGAGGCAGGTCAACCTCCAAGGGGCCCGCCCCACACCGCTCAGAAGCGTGAGTGGAAGAAGGCAATGAAGTCAGCGAGGGAGGAGCCCAGTCTGCAGCACGTGGAGGCACGGAGGATCGAGATGGAGGAGTATGGGAGCACGCATTTTGGAGCAGGGGGTGTTGAATCATGGGAGGCCCAATTTGTAAGTATCGATCTCAAATTATATTGCTTATGTAGTTTATTAGGAGGTTGGTTGTTTCTTTGTACTAATCCCTCCACAAAGTGTATCGCGGTCATGCAGCTTGAGATCGTGGGCAGATACCCTACTCCAGTGGAGACAGCCTACCACCGCCACCATCGCAGAGGAGATACATGGAGGCACTTCTATGATGACGGGTTGATTACTGAGGAGCAGTATACCCGAGCTACTGGACAGGCCCCCCAGGTATATGAAAGTAATTAAATAATGCCAAAATTATAAGTAAAGATTTGATTTTTCATACATTGATATATGTTGTCCCTTGTTTACAGGCCGCCCCTGCACAAGACGATGAGGAAGACGAGGAAGGACGTGCAGAAGGGAGCGCAGAAGGCAGCGCAGAAGGGAGCATGGAAGGCAGCGAGGATTAGTCGTAGAAGTAGTGCTACCATTCTTTTTTGTACTTAAAGCCATTGGCTTGGCTTCGTGCCTCTTGTATATAGACTCCTCTTATTTTTTGTACTTGAAGCCACATGACATGGCTTAGCTTCCTTATTTTTTGTACTTGGAGCCACATGACGTGGCTTAGCTTCGTGCTATATGTATATACAAGCACTTTTTGAGCTTTCAATTTTATTGCGTTTTGGAGTTGTAATATTTTATTTGGAATTGTAATTAAAATGCGGTTGGCTGTAAGAATTGAATTACAGAATGTGGATATGGGATTCTTGTAACTATATAGCATACACAACATACACAGTATTCTGTAAAATTTAAATAAAAAAAAAGGCGCGTCTATCAGTGCATTTAAAAACGCGTTTATATTCGCGTCTGTCTGTTCGACTTGCGTCTATACGTGCGTCTATCAAAGCATTTATATGCGCGTCTATTTACGCATGTATGACCGCGTCTATACGCGCGTAAGTCTGATATATAGATGCACAATTAGACGCGGGTCTCCTGACGCGCAAATAGACGCGCAAATAGACGTGCCCGTAAGTTTTTTATTTAGTTCATGAAATGCGTCTGTGCGTGCGTCTATGGGTGCTTTGTCTTGTTGTGTGAAAGAAGTAGAAATCCTGAGAGTGACAAGTCATAGAATGCAACGACAACGTTTTGCATAGTTCGGTAGGACATGGTGTGCACTGTGTACTTTATTTGAAATTTACTAGTGCGAGAGAAGAAATTTTTTTAATGCAAAAGCAATATATGTCAAAGTTTGTTAAAAACCGATGGCTTTGTTTTGTAGCCTCCAATTGTACACATCACCAACAAATGCAAAGAGGCCCAAACTAGTTGGAAAAAGCAAAAGGCAAGACGCAAAATGGTTGGCTAGTGGGTGTAATGCTATGTGTTAAGAAATGGAACCATCTCTGGCATTCTTAGGGGTCTCATTGTGAGGTATCGACTTGAAAAAGAAACAGTTCAAAATGATAAATAATGCTTGATATATGTCAAGTGCATTGCACATGCATCAATGGAGTTTTATGTAGTGTGTTTATTTATGGTTAACGTAAGCTAAAAATATCACAAATATCAGACCACCATGCAATAGTTCATAATTGTGGAGTGCATTTTTTCAAAACGTTTGTCTTTCCAACTACATTGAAAAGTTATTGAGTGTGCCATGATATGTACTTATACAATTGGAACACAATATATAGGACACTCCCTAAACCATAGCAAAGGCTCTCAATTGGTTGCCTCGTTTGGTTTGTATGTACAAAGCTCAAAAAGTGGTATTTCAAAGGAACAATTGGTTTGAATATATACGTGTAGAGCAATTATTTTATAAGTTTTTAAATTAATTTAGATCTCCTATACAGTCCAATATGCATGCTTTGAAGCATAATAGCATTTGCAATAGTTTTATGATCACATTCAAGATACTAATTGTGTGATGTTTTGATATCACACTACTACACACGCATCCTATTGCGACGTTTACGTACCGACGATTAGCGCCCGCCTAGCGTTAATCGTCGGTATAAAAATCGGGTGTCGTAAATCGTCGCTATATAGCGACTCTTAATAAGAGTCGCTATATAGCGACGTTAGTAATGGTCGCTATATAGCGACTTTTAAAAGTCGTTATATAGCGACTTTTACGAAAGTCGCTATATAACGACTTTTAAAAGTCGCTATATAGCGACACTGAGACTATATTATAGCGACGTTTTCCAGAGAGGTTTTTTTTTTTTTTTAAGCCTTAAAATTTATTTTCTTCCAATGAAATTTTTTTTTAAATTTTCATACATGTTTGAGCTCATAGAGAAATAAAAAATGAGAGCATGTACATCAAGCCTTTGAAGCTCATATATTCATGTCCAAGTTGGAGATGAGAAAAATCAAATTAAATAAGAGCATTTACATCAACTGTTTCATCTTGAGCCAAGTCTAAGGCGCCAAGCAAGTCTATCTCCAACTCTATACCGAGTTGATCTCCTATATCATCATCGTACTCTAGCATCGTACGTTCACCTAAAAGTATTTGATCATCTTCTTCAATTAAGCTTAAGTGTGGTGATCGATCTTGACGATTGTTGTCTTCCTCGTCAATATCGTGATCTCCATCCTCCTCCCGTGCGATGTCATTATGCGCATCTTCCTCTTGCCTCATATGGTGATCTACATCTTCTTCGCTAGATTCATCAATTGGATCCGGATTTGGTAGTGGCATCTCCATATCCACATCTCGATCTTCAAAAATCTGCTTTCTTCGTGGTGCAACTTGGATCACGTACCACCATCTTGGATCAGAACGATCCGGATGAAAAACCACCTATATTGAAGATGAAAAATCACGTGCCAAATGTCGTCAATTATATATATATCAATGGACTTAAAAAACGAAAGCTTCGACTAATTGAATCATTAGTATGCACCTGCTCACAGTGCTCGGGAAGAACAAAAGTATCACTTTCATCGGTCCAATGTTTGGTGGAGTCTATTGCAAAGAGACCGCTACCATCTTTTCTCACAGTTGCATGGGGACCGTTGTAAGTAGTTCTATACCATTTTACATCAAGAATGAAAATAGTAAATCGTCTGAAATCAATTTCATAGATGTCGCGTATGGTTCCACAATAATCCAACTGTGAGGAGAGAAGATTGGTATCCGAAGCACTTGCTCGGCTATCTTGTGTGAAGTTAGCCATGACTCCACAATCATACGTGACTCTCTTTGAATCGATGCGTTCTATGCGAAAATGTCGTCCATATGACCATAATGCACTGTACTTTTTGTACTGTAAAAGAGCATCATTAAAACAATGAAGATGCACCTATTTTATAGCATATATTGCCACAAATAATTACTTAATTACATCAAGAGATAAGAAACTTACATGCACCATACATCCAGATGATAACTCCCGCTCGCGCTCGTTTATTGTCTCTCCATCACGTTCGGCTTTACGTATAGCCAGTTGTAGCCAATCAAGTGACATGTGAGTAGGGAGAAGAGCCAGATCTCGTGGATATGGTTGTGATCGCCTATACATTACTCTGAATCTCGTCCTTGCATTTATTCTTTCTGCTTTGGCCACTTCATATCTCTCAATCCACTTCTGCATCTCAGGGCTATTGAGGATACAAAACTTATTGAATTTCTCCATTTGCTCTTCGCTCATCTTTCTTTCAATCCCTTTTCCTTGGGGGACCTCGCCAATGATGCGATCATCATCCTTGTTGTGCCAAGCTTGCGGCATATCAGGATCCGTGGATGCAAGAAACTCTGTGATATATACTAATGACTCTTGCACAAGCCATCCCTCTGCCATGCTTGCTTCTGGTCTTGCTCTTTGTCTTACAAACCCCTTTAGAGTTTTCATAAACCGCTCGAGAAAAAACATCCATCGATTATGAACGGTACCTGCTATAGCCACCTCATCAACTATGTGCACAAGCAAGTGGACTTGAGTTGTCATAATGCTTGAGGGAAAGTGCTTCTCAAGCAAGCATACGGCTTCGATGGATTCCACCCTAGCCTTCTCGATGCTCGATATAGAGATCTCTTTTTGAGATATCCACCTATTTCACATGTCCATGCATATGTAAGATATTTGAGATATCCACCTATTTCACATGGACATGAAGAAAATACATAATGCGAATTGATAGTAAGCATACCTCACAATACCACAGATCTTGAATATAGCATTTCTAACATCTTCTTGTAAGCACCCTTTTATTGTAATTGGAAGGATGAACTATCAAAGCAACAATGAAATCATGTCAACAATATAACATAATAATAATTACGCTAATCCCTTGTACTATTATCGGTACACTAATTCTACTTAGAATACCTGTAAGACCTTGTGCCAATCATGGGACTTGAGGCCACTAAGCTTATTGTCCTTTGAAAATGCTCCTTTCAAGCAACGCATGTACCCTGTCGGTGTTTGAAAAGAGGCAATGTCTGCCTTGATCGCTGCCTCCTCCCTCGTAGAGAGGATCCACGTTGCTTTCGGGAGGACAACTTTTCCTGAAGCATGCACTTGGGGCCACAAACGAGACATCCTATTCATAGCACGCAAGTCTTCTCGCACTCCTCTCGAGTCCTTGGAACCAACCAAGTGTGCCCAAATGGTAGCCCCCACATTCTTAAAGATATGCATGGGATCCAAGAGATGATTGATTTGTAACTGACCCCAATAAGGAAGCTCGTGAAAGATCGATAGCCTCTTCATACCAGGAGGAGGTTCCTCTCCATTCTCCCTCCAAGCTTGAATCCAATCACTTGCTTTCAAATATGATGGTGGTGGATCAAGCTGACCTCCACGTGCGAGATGGTCGAGCGGAAGGTATCGAGCATGACCTTCATAAACATTTTTCCTCATGTGTTTGGAGTAGCGTGCAAGCGATTTCAGAGCGGGTCCACAAACAGGACAAGCATGGTACCCACTTGTAACAAGCCCTGCACGCGTGCATGAATATGTTAGTACAAGACATGCGTGCAAAAGAGAGTAAAAAAAGCATAATCCCTCATTGTACATGTAAAGACATAACCACGTACCTGCGCACTCTCCATATCCTGGGTAGTCATGCATGGTCCACATCAAGATACCCCTGACGGAAATATCATTGGTATGCCTAGGAGCTCTGGAAATATCAAAGACCTGCACTCCTCTCCATAATATCTGTAACTCCTCTATCAAAGGTGCCATGTACACGTCCATGTTTCTTGCCTTGTACTTTCCTGGCACAAGTAGTGCAAGCATGAGGTGTCCCTTTTTTATTGTTAGCCATGGTGGGATATTGTAATTCACCACGACTATGGGCCATGTCGACCAAGATGTCGAGCGTAACCCGAAAGGATTCACGCCGTCCATGGCTAGCCCAAGATGTAAGTTGCGTGGCTCTCTCGCAAAGTCCGGCCACTGATTATCTATGTGCTTCCAAGCCGCACAATCTGCGGGAATCCTCAATGTGTGATCAGTGGACCGATGAGATGCATGCCATGTCATCAACTCCGCTATGGATTTGCATCGAAACATGTGTTGTATTCTTGCAATGATGGGAAAGTGTCTTAAGACCTTTACCGGTATCCTCTCACCCTGCAAGTCATCTCTATATCGTTGTTCCCCACACTTTGGACAACTAGCCAAATCTCCATGCTCACGACGAAAGAGAATACAATCATTACGGCAAGCATGGATGGTATCATAATCCATACCCACCATTGTTAGCATCTTTTTCGCTTCATCTCTTGATGCGGGCATGGTATTTGGTGCAGGCAACATCTTTTGGAGCAACCTATGACAAAGACACTATCCAAATGATGATTCTCAAAACAAACAATATCCAAATAATGAGTCAATCAAATTAATGCAAGGGCTAACCTCATTAAGGCCGAGACACTTGTATCCGACCATCCATACTGTACTTGTAGATTCAAGATTGAGAGACAAGCACGTAGTTTAGACATCCTGGCACCCTCGTACAATTGTGTTGATTGCAACTCTCGCATTTTCACCTCAGACTCTGACATCACGTGTACGTGGGATGTAGTGCCCCTAAAAATGGAATCCATCATGTCGACCATACCCTCGTCGTCATCTGGGAGACTATAGTCTTGTTGAAAGTGAGAAGGTATATGTGTACCCTCGTCACCCTCGTCATCCTGTCATAAGCTCATTCGTGTAAATAGAAGATCTTCTAATTCCGGGTATACAATAAGATTGCGAACTTAAATAGCTTTGACTTACCGATGATCCATCAACATGTGCAACACCAACGGGGGGTACTGGTTCCGGCTCCTCCCCATACATCCGCAAGTGGCGCATGATAATACGACGTTGATGTCGTACTTCTCGCTTGCAATGAGTGCAATGACAATATAACCTCTCCGTAAGCCACTTCGTGCTCCCGGGCGTTGGCGCATCATCGGATGAGCTTCCACTCGTCCCTTCCATCTACACTTATAAAACCATAACATAAGCATGAAGAGGAGATGTACACAATTATGAGCATAGCATGTTTAATTTGAGCTTCTCTTGAGGCTATATAAAAAGAATGACATCGCTATATAGTAAGGATTGAAACAAAAAATCCTATATAGTAAGGCTGTGTAGTAAGAGGAGATATTGACAATTATAGGCATAGCATGTTTGAGTCACAAGAGGCCTCATTAAAAAAACAAACAGTAAGCGTCGCTATATAGCGACGCTCTGTTCCGTCGCTATATAGCGACGATTTTAATTGAAAGCGTCGCTATATAGCGACGTTTTCAATTAAAAACGTCGCTATATAGCGACGAATAAGCGTCGCTATATAGCGACGCTGTGGGTTAAAACCCGAAACGCCGAAACCCGCGGCGTTTTGCTCAAAGCTTTCCTAATCTCTAAACTAAGCTCTCCAAAATCTCCTCCCACCTATTTTCACTGACCTCCCATCTATTCCAAGCAACCTCCTACCCTATTTCCCACTCCTCACCCTCCTCCTACCTCTTGTGCACCCTCTCTCTCCTTTTTCCCTCTTTGGTTTCCAGAAAGAAAGTTCTTCAAAAGGTGAGTTTTTTTCAACAATGTAGGTTGTTTGTTTGTTAGCTTTGGTTTTGTGAGTGTTTCTACTTGTATTGCTAAAGTTTTAAACTAGTTTTCATGCTTGATTAGAAAGGATTCAAACAAAAAACGAAATTTCAAGAAAGAAAGAAAATTTCAAGAAAGAAAGAAAGAAACTCACCTCTTATTTCTGTATTTCTCTTCCTTCTCTTCCTTCTCTTCTCCTCAATCTCCTCCTTTCCTTGTCTCCTCAATCTTCTCTTTCCTTGTCTCCTTTCAAGAATTTGCTTTTGTGATCTCCTCTTTCCACTAACATCTTATTTGAAAAAATGGATTGTTTTCTCTCTTTTGTAGTGCCAGTCCACTACACCGAGCGGGACATAGTCTCTCTTTCGTGGGCCCAGTCCACTACACCGAGCGGGACATACTTTTACAGGTAAGTGCTTTCTCTTCTTTCCATTTAAGCTTTTTGTTATTTGCATTTGCCTGCAGCTAGCGCCTTAAGCGCTAGCTGCAGTGATGGGCGTAGGAACCCTCTCCTCCCCCTTCTCTTTTTCTCATTTTCCCCCTTCTCTTTTTTCCCTCTTCTCTTATTCTCTCTTTCCCCCTCTCTCTTTTCCCTTCTCTCTTTCCTTTCCCCCTTATTCTCTATTTCCGCATCCCTCTTATTCTCTTATGCTTATGCTTCTCTCATTCCGCATAAGCTCCTCCTCTATTTCCGCATGAGCATAAGCTCATGCTTATGCTCATTCATGAGCATGAGCTTATGCGTAAGTTTCCGCAAGAGCTTATGCGGAAATAGAGAATGAGAGAAGCATACGCTTCTCTCATTCTCTTTTTTCCGCATAAGCTCCTTCTCTCATTCCGCATAAGCTCCTTCTCTCATTTCCGCATGAGTGCATAAGCATAAGCATAAGCTCATGCGTATGCTCATGCGGAAATAGAGAAGGAGCTTATGCGGAATGAGAGAAGGAGCTTATGCGGCATAAGCATAAGCATAAGCATAAGCATAAGCTCATGCTTATGCTCATTCTTCATGCTTATGCTCATTCATGAGCATGAGCTTATGCGTAAGTTTCCGCAAGAGCTTATGCGGAAATAGAGAATGAGAGAAGCATATGCTTCTCTCATTTTCTTTTTCCGCATAATCTCCTTCTCTTATTCCGCATGCAAGTTTCCGCAAGTTTCCGCATGAGCTCCTTCTCTTATTCCGCATAAGCTCCTTCTCTCATTCCGCATAAGCTCCTTCTCTATTTCCGCATGAGCATAAGCTCCTTCTCCTTCTCTTTCCCTTTCTCTCATTCTCTATTTCCTCGTTCTCATTCTTTTTCCGCATAAGCTCCCTCTCTTTTTCCGCATGAGCATAAGCATGAGCTTATGCTTATGCTTATGCTCATGCTTAAGCATAAGCATAAGCTCATGCTTATGCTCATTCATGAGCATGAGCTTATGCGTAAGTGTCCGCAAGAGCTTATGCGGAAAAAGAGAATGAGAGAAGCATATGCTTCTCTCATTCTCTTTTTCCGCATAAGCTCCTTCTCTTATTCCGCATGCAAGTTTTCGCAAGTTTCCGCATGAGCTCCTTCTCTTATTCCGCATAAGCTCCTTCTCTCATTCCGCATAAGCTCATTTTCTATTTCCGCATGAGCATAAGCATGAGCTTATGCTTATGCTTATGCATAAGCATAAGCATAAGCTCATGCTTATGCTCATTCTTCGCATGAGCTTATGCGTAAGTTTCCGCAAGAGCTTATGCGGAAATAGAGAATGAGAGAAGCATATGCTTCTCTCATTCTCTTTTTCCGCATAAGCTCCTTCTCTTATTTCGCATGCAAGTTTTCGCAAGTTTCCGCATGAGCTCCTTCTCTTATTCCGCATAAGCTCCTTCTCTCATTCCGCATAAGCTCATTCTCTATTTCCGCATGAGCATAAGCATGAGCTTATGCTTATGCTTATGCATAAGCATAAGCATAAGCTCATGCTTATGCTCATTCTTCGCATGAGCTTATGCGTAAGTTTCCGCAAGAGCTTATGCGGAAATAGAGAATGAGAGAAGCATATGCTTCTCTCATTCTCTTTTTCCGCATAAGCTCCTTCTCTTATTTCGCATGCAAGTTTTCGCAAGTTTCCGCATGAGCTCCTTCTCTTATTCCGCATAAGCTCCTTCTCTCATTCCGCATAAGCTCATTCTCTATTTCCGCATGAGCATAAGCATGAGCTTATGCTTATGCTTATGCATAAGCATAAGCATAAGCTCATGCTTATGCTCATTCTTCGCATGAGCTTATGCGTAAGTTTCCGCAAGAGCTTATACGGAAATAGAGAATAAGAGAAGCATATGCTTCTCTCATTCTCTTTTTCCGCATACGCTCCTTCTCTCATTCCGCTTAAGCTCATTCTCTATTTTTGCATGAGCATAAGCATGAGCTTATGCTTATGCTTATGCTTATGCTTATGCATAAGCATAAGCATAAGCTCATGCTTATGCTCATTCTTCGCATGAGCTTATGCGTAAGTTTCTGCAAGAGCTTATACGGAAATAGAGAATGAAAGAAGCATATGCTTCTCTCATTCTCTTTTTCCGCATAAGCTCCTTCTCTCATTCCGCTTAAGCTCCTTCTCTATTTCCGCATGAGCATAAGCATGAGCTTATGCTTATGCTTATGCATAAGCATAAGCATAAGCTCATGCTTATGCTCATTCATCCGCAAGCATAAGCATAAGCATATGCTCATTCATCCGCAAGCATAAGCATAAGCTCATGCTTAAGCATAAGCTCATGCTTATGCTCATTCATGAGCATGAGCTTATGCGTAAGTTTCCGCAAGAGCTTATGCGGAAAAAGAGAATGAGAGAAGCATATGCTTCTCTCATTCTCTTTTTCCGCATAAGCTCCTTCTCTTATTCCGCATGCAAGTTTTCGCAAGTTTCCGCATGAGCTCCTTCTCTTATTCCGCATAAGCTCCTTCTCTCATTCTGCATAAGCTCCTTCTCTATTTCCGCATGAGCATAAGCTCCTTCTCCTTCTCTTTCCCTTTCTCTCATTCTCTATTTCCTCGTTCTCATTCTTTTCTTTCCTTTACATCTTCTTTCCCTCTTATCTTTCCCTCTTTCCTTTCCCTCTTTCCTTTCCCTCTTCTTTCCTTTCCCTCTTCTTTCTTCTTGCCTATGCCTATGCCTATGAGAATGCTCATGTTTGTTTATTTGTTTTCTGTTTTCGTGTTTGTGTCTATGTTAGACATGGGATCACGTCGCTCATCGGACGAGTACGGACAGCCTCGCAGGAGGAGAGCTCACGATCTATATGCTCCAGAGGACTTTGATTCCTCTCAGGCGACTACCCCGAGGACTACCCCTGTTCCGACTCCTCTCGGTCCTAGCACTGTGACTACCCCTGGTCCGACCCCTCTTCCACGTAGCACTGCGACTACCCCTCAGGGGACTCCTTTGCTAGCCGCGCATGGCTTTGTTGGGACTCCCGACGAGTTTGTAGCGCAGATGAGCGATGAGGAGGCAGCGAGATTCTTCTCTCTGCTCTCTCAGAGGACCTCCGCAATTCCTTCCCCTACACCGACGGGTGGACGTACAGCCCAGCCATCCCCTCGCGCCCCTTCGACCGCGGGATCATCACCTGCGCATGCCTCCCACAAGGGAAGGAAGAGTAGGATGGGCGGCTCATGTTGTGCTGACTCAGGAGATGTAGACGAGTCAGCACACTCACGCTCCTTTAGGTCTCCACTTGGTCCGGAGACACAGTATCAGTCAGGTCCCTTTCCCTCTCCTACTCCCACAGCTACTCCTCGATCCGGAAGCGGTCGCGCAGCTTCCACTCCTTCAGACTCTGCTACCGTCAGTCCCCCTTACTCATCAGGGGATCTCTCCTATCAAATCACATCTGCCGGAGAGATAATAGAAGACAAAAAGGGCAAAGCAGTGATGGCCGCCATGAGGCGGTTGATGAGTCATCACTTCAAGAGCGGAATAAATATCGATTGGCGGTATCAAGATGGCCAAAAGAAACAGGCGGTGATCGATGAGTTAAAACTCAGATTTCCTAATCCGCCAAATGTGGAGTTTAATAACAGTTATATGCTCGAGCGCATGGGTTTGGTCCTAAAGCATCGCAGATCAACCATGCGTACTTCCATTACAAAGGGGTTGTCTAAACCCAGCTGGGCAGACAAAGCTGATTGGAAGTTCTTGAAGAAGCAGAATAGGGACCATCCTGAAATGTTCGAGGGTCAGAGGAGGGCTGCGAAGAGACGGCTGGATGTCGTAGGTACTTCGCACTTTGGTGCAGGTGGACGGTATGCGTTCGAGGCAACCGTGGTAAGTTTACTTCTTTCCATTTAATGTATTGTTCTATTTGTTTTACTTACATATTACATGCACTTTAGCTAACTCTAACTCTCGTAAATTGGATCCACAGCAAGCTGCGATGGGTCGTCTTCCTACGGATGCAGAGACGCGACGCGCATTTCGGATAGGAACCAAGCCGTGGTTCATTGAGCAAGAGGCAATGGGAGCGACAGTCGATTGGGCTGAGGTGGCTGCTCGCACGGTATAAGTTTACTCCTGCTTGTAATCTCACTTTTTAATTTAAGTTCCAATCTAATTTTCGATTTATATGGTTCAGTCTCAGGGTCAAAGCTCAAGCGTCCCATCATCAGAGACGAGCGATCAACAGGGGCAAGGATCGGACGCAGGTGCCGATGACGAAGGAGAAGACGCAGGTGTCGGGGACGAGGGAGAAGATGCAGGTGCCGAGGACCAGGGAACAGCCCAACAAGACGATTCGGATTCGGATTCGGATTAGTAGTGGTAGTAGCATTTTTCATATCCGCTCGTTAGAGCCATTTTGTATCACCCTTTCACAGGGTAATTTTGTTTCAAACACAGTTGTATATGTATATGCATTTCTTCCTCATCGTTCACAAGAACAATTTTGTATCACCCTGCAAGCAAGGGAAATTTTGTTATAAAAAAATTTCTTTTGTAATTACAAAAAAAAAAAAATGGTTAGTGGGGCTAAACAGGGCTTCCTTTTGGCCCTGTTTAGCCCCACTAACCATTTTTTTAACCTTCTGTTAATCGTCGCTATATAGCGACGTTTACCAGTGTCGCTATATAGCGACGATTAACAGAGTCGCTATATAGCGACGTTTTTATCGTCGCTATATAGCGACGTTTACATCGTCGCTATATAGCGACGATTAACAGCGTCGCTATATAGCGACGGTTTATAGCGACGCTCCTTTTCCGACGATTTTAACGACTTTTATAGCGACCTTTGCGCCCGTGAAAAAAAAAATTTTTAATGTAAAAAGCGTCGGTATTTCCGTCGGAAAATGGCCTATGCCTTGTAGTGTCAATTTCAAGTTCAAAAAGTGTAGATTAGTTTAGACCCCAAGTTTGTCAAATTCCATTTAAAAATACATGAGTTACAAATCAAGCAAGTTACCGACATGCGATTTATCCCTAAACCTCACGAAAAATGGCTAGACCCAGGCCTGTATCTACATTTATATGTATGTATATAGGTGGAAAAAGAATACAAAGATGGTGAAAGTGTTGTGCTGCCTATTATCCATCGGTAGATTTGAGTGACCTCCCTTATGCTTTCTACTGTTTGTGAGTTTGGAGAGGGTTGAAAGAACAAAGTGCACCCCTAAATTGCTTAACATTCAACATGTATATTTACTTTGGTAGGAAGATTTCATTTGTTTTTCCATGATCCAATATGTCTGGACATACACTTGTAAGTCATTATAGCCTAAAAATATAGCCTTGGAGCCTTGAGCATGCACTCAAGATATGTAATCCCACGACATGCATTTGATACGATAATCTCATAGAAATTTACATTTATATGGAGGTTTTGAAGTCATTTATTAAAAGTGTTTTTGTAACTGGAGGTTCTATAATTGCCACCCAAATGTATGTTTTATGTAGGATTTTTGGCTTTTGCACTTCTTCGATGTAAACAACTTAGGACTTGATGCATTAGTTACAAAAACATTGCAAAGGTCAAATATCTAACCTATAGTTAACTCTTTAATTATCCAAGACATAAGTGTTGGCACTAAAATAACCAGTCTCTTTGCATGATGTTATAGGTTGAAAAAATAAATTATATGAAAAAGGCTATCATCCTTATATGATATATTTATAGCTACTAGCTTTACTTTTCATATAAGAAAGATAGGGATCGATGCAACATGTGTGAATCGATTAGGGAATCACAACTTGATTTGACCTCTTTCAATATAAGATCATTGAGAAATATTTAGCCATGTGTTAAAGAAGAGTTCTTACCCTAATTCCACATTTTAAAAATTTTACAGACCTTAGTGATTTATTTTTTTTGGGCAGAAAAAAATTAGATCATCCATTTAAAAGGGCCTTTTAGTTTGGATATATCAAGTATTTATTTATTCATTTTGGAAAAAACTCAAAACTTTAAGTACATTTTAGCTGAATGCCGCGTGTTATGAACTTTACTTTCGTAATTATCTCTTAAAGTTATGTGATATGACATATTAACCACCACTACTTTGCCTTTTCTTGAAAACCATTGGAGCATTTGTTGTCAAGCAAAGCCTCAATTAATTTTGTAAACCTATTTTTAGGCCCATTCATTTTTGTCATCTTGACAACCAAAATAATGGTCACATTTTGTCCCATTTAGTCACCCATGTTTTATATAATGAATAAATCAACATAAGATGAGCACTCTTGAGCACAGATTGAATTATCTTGATTATCTCAGCATCAATGGTTAAGCTATCATAAATTAAATGTGCTTAGCTTACAATAACCAAGAAAAAGGTTTTCTTCTACTTAATTCCACCCAGCATTGCTTGCAATATCAAAGGACTCAAACAAAAACTAATTTACCTCAATCATGAAATGGGAAGCCTACCATTTATGAAATCTCTCTAACATCATTAGCAAGAAAAACATTAAATCATAGATTTGATGGACTGCGTGTAAGTTACAAGCTTTGTTGTACATGTAAAAGAGTCTACCAAGCAAAGGCCACCATACTCCCAGATATCCGCAAGTCCCCATAAGCTACGCATGTCCCTGCAAAGACACGCGCCGTCAGCACATGCAACTCGCCTTTCAAGAAAACCAAATGTGGAGAGAGAGAGAGAGAGAGTATTTGACTTTTGTATATGGACTGGTGGATCATTCTTAAAATGGTGCAATGTAAAGCAAGTGATAGACTTCTCAAGCCAAACACATGATTGAGAACTTTAAACCTCCATTTCTACTATGTAGAGCCACACATGCTGATACTGCGAGAATAGCAACTATAAGTATAATTTGGATAATGAGGGTAACTTCTGCTGCCGCAATCGAAACCTAAAAACTCATCTAGTTCCATGAACAGTGAGAAACAACATGGAAGGAAGAAAACTACCGCTGACTGAAATAGAAGCTCCACCAGTTGATCACTGGTCGCGGACCTCGAAATATTGCCGGTTCTTGATCGCGATGTCGAACATGTGCACTGGCTTGAATCTCCTGAAATCTCTGGGCACCGTGATAAGGTGTGTAGAGTGGCCCCTGTGGAACTAGATGCTGCCGGGCTCCTCGTTGGGGTATCGCAACCATCTGATGGCCGTCAACTTCTGCTCGAGAAGAGCATAAGAAGAGATGATCTGGTTGGAGGGCACGTAAACGAGGACTTTTCCGCGCCTGCCTGGTTGAGACTCAGACTTGTCGATGTTGTCGGGGTTGGGATTGGGATCAAGGTGAGCGATGCCACGATGGTTGAAGACCCAAACACCTGCCATGCTTGGGGAGGGCGGAATTGGGAGGCTGTACTAAGCAAGGAAAAACCGGGAAGCTTTCTGGTGACAATCTAACGTAGAGAGAGGGTAGCAAGGCTATGTAATGAGCTGCTGCGGTGTGGGGATGGAACTCTATGGAAAGCTTTCTCGCCAAAGACAACAATCTTGGAACTTATTGAGAGCTGAGGGTGGCACACTACTCATAATGGCGGCTAAGGGCCAGCGCCTTTTATAACGAGCAAAACCTCAGATTATTCCATAATCTCCATTTATCTAGGGCGTTAACCCCGCATTTAACCAAGCCACGTGACATGGAGCGCAGGAGTGCTAGGACAGTGGCGTTTGCTGATGTTTCTCCTGCTTCAGCTTACCCATTTGTTGCGGTCTAAGGTCCTCTACACACAGAAGGCTGCCAGCTCGCTACTAGAGTGAGGTTGATGAACGAAAATCGGCAAAACGAAATCTCGCATCACACCCCTTGGGACATCATATTTGCCATGGTGGACTCCAGGTCCTGCTTGTCGAGCAGCTGCCCACGCTGGGAGGGGTTTCGATGCGCCGGGAGTCAACGCATCTGTGTACAGCTTGCTGTTTCGCCAGTATGCATACTGCCACGAAGGCAAGCTTGCGTTCCAAACCAGCCCACTATGACTCCTTTCAACTTTCTTTCCTTCTCCTTGGTGATTCTCTTATGATAATAGATGCTTCTCTTTCTGCCTTCCTTCTCATCAACTGTCGTCTTTTTCAGCTGTGCCGCGGCTGCTCCCCCTCCCTTGGGTCCTTCCTTTAACTTTTCGCCGCTGATGCGTCATGGTATTCCAGCCGTCCCATACTGAATCTGTTTGCTACACCTCCAATAGCCCACTGCTACATGCGTCGACGTCCTTCAATCGCACCTGTCGTTCGTTCTGTTTCCCCGGCGCATGACGAAGGATCGCCACAGTTATGCCCATCTCTACGTGCATCGCCTACTGGGCAGCGCCCCGTTACCTGAAATAATGTAGCGACCTTCCTTTATACCAATAACACGACTGCCACCCCTTTGCATAATCAGTATACCTTGCTCCTTCGACTTGAGTACCTGGATGTGTGGGAAGATAATGGATTTGAGATCGAATTATTCAATCTCTAGTCCGCAGGGGAGGTTGCGAATTGTTATCATTTCGAATCGAAGAGAACCGGTGAGCTGAATCAAGCGTCGCTGTTTTGAGATCGGTGAGAATTTTTTCAAGATGGCCATCGTTGGCCAAGACGGCATCGCGGTTCGTGGGCAGATGATTCGTTGCCGGGATCTTTCTTTGTTAGGGTGCTTGCTCATATTGTTGCTCCGGAAACGCATATATTCGCGAAAAAGCCAAACATTCTTTTGTAGCGGGAAACAATAAAGGCTTTGTTTTGAAATTCCCATTTACGAAGAATACGGAAGGTTGCTTAGAGGCACCGCAACGATCACAAAAAAGAGCAACATAATTTAAACCAAATAAAATTTTCCGTGACCCAAACCTTAACATAACCCAATTATCCAAGCTTTGGAGCCATCAACGAAACCTTAGGGTTGCTTACATCCACAGCAAGAATCCAAAAAGACTCACATAATATAAAGAAACAAATGTATCTAATAACAAATACGCTATGTGCTAGCACTAATACCATTTCGTTCAATATGTGACATGATAATTTTTCCGAAGGAAATAATTGTACTCAAATAAGGAAAATTTTAATTTTAATTTTTCTTACATTTTCACAGAGTGATGGGTGTTGTAAAAAGGATTTTGGAAAAAACTTTATAGATTGAATAGGAAAAGGGTGCATTTTATTAATGAAAATTTCAAAGATAAGGGGTTTAATAGATAGGCCTTGAACACACGTGATATATATGGTTTATACATAGTGATCCCCCCAAGAAGTGTCTATTAAGTTTAATCTCAACTTTTAAGCTCTGTAATTTAACAAGCTAGCAACCATCTATAGTATTTCAATCAAGTAACCATTGGAACAATGGTGAATATTAGATGTTGTAATCCTTTTAAGGATCATTAGATATCTAGGGAGAAGGAAAATAGCATGCATTTGGAGGTGGACAACCAAGAGGATTTAGAAGGTGAAAAGTGGAAGGAGAGGAGACTAAAGACCAAAAAGAACCAAGTCACAAACATCAATTCAACATTTTCTTTTCAAATGGCAATGCTTGAGACATCAATGTGAAGTAAAAGGGAAATGCTAACGTGGAGGGGCCATTTTCTAGAGACATTCATGGAGTTTGATAAATGCAATTGGTGCACTCTACATAGGCCACTATATTGCTTCCTAGTGGGTTCATGAATTGTTAATTTCTAGCTTTGTCTTATATATGCAAATTAAAAAAGTAAGGCTTTATTTTGTAGCTACAAGTTTATGTCTATATAGAACAAGCTCACTATGGTTTTTAAGGTTATGGATTTCCAAATCATGATCGATGTTCTTTCTCATACATTTAATTCAATATTTGCAACTGAGATTCATAAGATGATTTTTTAATCATTAGGCATTTTCTCATTGTATTGTGATCCATTAAACATTGACAATCAAAATCTTTTTATTGGAATGATGGAGTTGAAATACAACTGTATGACCAAAACACTTTGCTTTGATAGCTAGTGTTAAGGGGTATGAAATTGAATTGCATTGCTAATGCTGTGCATGAGATAGACACCTAAAGAGATTTCCCCCATATTCCATGTTAAAGAAATGGAAAGAGTTTAGACATTATTTAAGAGTCAAAACACTTTCTTTGATATGCCATATTATCCAAAGGCAAGAAATTGGAATGAATTACTAATGCTGTCAATGGGATAGACCTAAGAGCGATTCCCCCATATTCCATTGTCGCTTTGCCTATGTGCCATGAGGTAAAGCCATGGAAAGAGTGTAGACATTGTTGAAGTAGATTTACATCTAATACCCCCACTGACTATATTATTGTATTTTATGCAACTGTATGCTAACTAGAAAAATAAGCACAAAAGGAGACATTTATGACTATCTCTTAGAGCTCATCATGGGAGACACCCACGAGTGAAATCTTTGGAGAAGGTCAAGGATTTCCATAATGGCTTGGATAAGCATATATGTATACATGCTATGCGACTCTATATTACTTGAATTAAACCTACAAGTAAGAGATAATTCAACCTGGAACTTGTTAGTGTATCATCCCACCGAAAGCTCATATTTGGCCTTTGCAAACATGTTACAAAAGAAAATTTTAGCTACCACATGAGATGCATACCACCCTACTTACATTTAGCATCATTGCAATATATTTTCATAAACAGATGGCTTATGCTTTAGATGCACCTCACCATGGATTCCATTGAGTAGAGCTCCTGTACCTTCCTCATCAAAGTATGGCATGCCTTTTTACCATGATCTTCTTAGAACCTTATAGAATTCTCTCTTGAAACTAATTCTTTCCACTTTGGAGCCATTTCAATGCCATGTGTCCATAAGTTGAATGTAGGCCTTTATCTTCCCTCGAGTGTAGTCCATATTATAGCCTAGGCTTAGGATCTAGATTCCAACAATTTTAACTTGGTGGCCAATATTACAAACGAATTGGACCTTAGAAGCGGAACATTCTTTCAAAGACATGGCAAGATAAGATGAATAAATTTGAATATAACTCATAGAAGTTGGGATGCTACATGATTCTCCCTTTATTTGGATATCTCAAAGTCTAATGCTAATCTCTCCCATTTGTGCTCCTATCTCGTCAATGGCATTTTTCAAGTGTAATCAGCATTGCAAACCAAATTTCTCAACCAAACCTATATACCACATCTCTTGAAACCCCCTTCCATCCATCGAGCTATCCTGGATATCCCAACAGAGGTGACAATAAGCGGGTTATAGCATCATTGTTTGCTTGGGTGTAGCCATTTTTGGCGACTAGGCTCAGGGACTTTTTTGTATATGGGTGTCTTGCATGATCCATAACTTATGCATTACTTAATGGAATTCAGCAAACTTTGTCTTCAAGTTGTAGTACACATTCCAAACTTGAACATGAGAGCAAATAAATATGGAATAAGGATTTGGGCCGAAACCATTAAAGCAATACAAGTGTTAAATTACACGGCGCAACGGAACAAAAACCCAACAAAGAATAGAGTACACTGCAAATTGGAGACAAACAAAATTTTCCTTGAATACTGATGTAGTACAGATGATGGCTCCATCCACCCGTGCACTCCCACAATGGAGCTTAGATGGCGATCTAGACATATACTAGGTGAAGAGATACTAGCTGGAAGATCTCTGTTCGAAGATCTAATTTGATCTGATCTGATCTGATGCAATGGACTAGGAAGGTCGCCTCTTCATAGCTATGAGGTGGTAGTCAGATCAACATAGTCAGTGGAGCCAGCCAGTCAACCTAGTCGGTGGAGCCGATCAGTCAACCTAGTCAGTGGAACTAACTAGTCATCCATGGAATATTCAGGGAATATCCTTGGGACCCCTCAGATGGGGGCCAGCTAGCCCCCAGACCCTAGAGAAAGCAAGGGGCTCCCACACAATCAAGACAATGTGCCTCATTGTGCTACCAGCTTACATACCCTGCCTAGCCCATAGACTAGACTCACATAGATCACCTTTCTACCATCAACGGTCTCATTGATAGACCTCATCTGACATGCAAGTCAGGATCCATTCAGTGTCCCGGGCTCACACATGGCTTCTCCTCATATGGGGACCTTACAACTTGAGCTCCTTGGACAACTGGTGGTTACCAGGAGGGTGGGGCATTGAGCATATCTAACACCCCCCCTCAATGTCCACCCATAGGTGAACTAGCTTCTCAGCCCAATGCCAAGTCTCTAAAGATCCCTGAAGCAAATCCTTCTCGAGTGCCTTGGTGAAGATATCTACTCCATTTTGCTCTATTGTGGACAATAGACCAATTCCACTATCCCGTCCTCATTATGCACATAGTGATACTGAATCTCTATATGATTTGTGTGCACATGAAACACTAGATTTTTAGCAATGGCCATTCAACTTTGATTGCCGCACCTCATCATAGTTGCCTCATCTTCTTGCACTCCCATGTGCCATAAGATCCTCCTCAGCCACACCGCTTCACATACAGCAAAACATGCTGCCTCTTGTACTCGGCCTCGGTAGAAGACAATGCCACTGTTGGTTGTTTCCTATTGATCCAAGAGAAGATACCTAAACCTAAAGAGTAACAATATCCAGAAGCTGATTTCCTAGAATCAATATCTCCATCCCAATCTGAGTCATAATGATTAGCCAAGGAAGTGCCCGTACCATAGGTGATGCCATAATCAAGAGTGCCCTTCACATACCTAAGCACTCGCATCCCTACATTCCAATGATTCTCCTGGGGATTATTGGAGAACTTGCTCAAAACGCCAACAACAAAACTAATGTCCGGTCTTGTGTTGCACAGATAGATCAAACTGCCGACCAACTTCTTGTACCTCCCAATGTCTACTGGTGGTGAGGCATCCTCCATAGAGACCCTCGCATTTACCTCCATAGGTGTAGCTATCTACTTGCACTTGGACATACCAAATGCCTTCAAGATCTCCCTTGCACATTTCTGCTTAGAGATGTAGATCTTGCCTAGCTCTTGCCAGACTTCGATCCTCAAACAGTAGTGCATCAAGCCTAAGTCTGTCATCTCAAACTTAGTGCTCAATGCCTTTCTAGCCTGCTAGATCATGTCTTCATAGTCACCTGTAATAAGGAGATCATCCACATATAGAACAACAATAGCAAATTTTTCACCTTTCCTATACACATATAAGTTAGCATCTGAGGCACATCTTTTGAAGTTTAATTTATGAAAGAATTTGTCTATCCATTGGCACCATGCTCTTGGGGCCTGTTTCAACCCGTACAATGCCTTCTTTAGCTTGCATACCTTGGTCTCAGAATGGGGGGCCTCAAACCCTAGTGACTGAGCCATGTACACCTCCTCCTTAAGGTCACCATTCAAGAATACTGATTTAACATCCATTTGATAAACTGACCACTTTTTATGAGTAGCCACCAAGAGTATTGTGCGAATAGTGGTCATTCTGGCAGTCGGAGCGAAAGAATTCCTAAAAATCAAACCCTTCAACCTGCAAAAATCCTTGTGCAACCAACCTGGCTTTGTACTTTTTCAAAGTTCCTCTAGCCTTGTACTTTACCATCTAGCAGTGAAGGTTGGTGGGTGAATCCTCAACGCTTGGATTGTTGCTACAGCTGCTGCTGAACACGACCCACTTCCTAATGCCATCACTCTATATGATGTTGAAACCCTCGCCTCTCTTCTACTCTTCGATCCTTAGAGCCACCTGAGCTTTGATACCATGTTAAATTACATGGCACAGCGGAACAAAAACTATACAAAGAATAGAGAGTACACAGCACATTGGAGACGAACAAAATTTTCCTTCAATACTAATGTAGTACAGATGATGGCTCTGTCCACCCATGCACTCCCACAATGGAGCTTAGATGGCAATCTAGACAGATACTAGGTGAAGAGCTACTAGCAGGAAGATCTGATATGATCTGATGTAATGGATTGGGAAGGTCGCCTCTTTATAGGCTATGAGGGTGGTAGTCGGATCAATGTAATCGGTGGACTAGACCAGTCAACCTAGTCAGTGGAACCAACTAGTCAACCTAGTCAGTGGAACCAACTACTCATCCATGGAATATTTAGGGAATATCTCGGGGGCCAGCTGGACCCTAGACCCCAGTGAGAGTAAGGGGCTCTCACACAATCAAGACAATGTGCCTCGTTGTGCTACCAGCTTACCTACTGTGCCTAGGCCATTGGCTAACTCAAATAGATCACCTTTCTACCATCAAGGTTCTCATTTTGATAGACCTCATCGGACATGCAAGTTAGGAATATCCATCCAGTGTCTCGGGCTCACACATGGCTTCTCCTCATACAGGGGCCTTACAACTTGAGCACCTTGGACCACTGGTGGTTACCAGGAGGGTGGGGCATTGAGCATATCTAACAACAAGTGCTATGTTGCATGTGAAGCATGCATCCTAAAGACTATAGGATATAGCGGCTTATTCAATAACGTCAAAATTTTGTTCTATACATACATGCAACCAAGTAATCATTCTAAAGTACACTACATGATCTTCTCCTTAACCCAAGGATCACACACCTAAATGAGATCATTATGCATGGGTTAATGGGTCTCCAATGTTGTGGCGTATTTAGATGCAAAATAGAGAATACAGAATGTGAGATTTTGGTGTACTTGTTTGCTTTCCAAACATTGCCCATGATTACCAAAGCACATAATTTAAACAAAAACATCAATGCTTTTTTGCAAGCCCACATATCCAAGAATTGAGGTGAGGAGAATGAGACAATATGTAAAATAGTTTTGCCAATATCAATGATGGGCTACGGTTCAATCTCATCCTCAATGAGATCAACCCTTGCCAAACTATCTACTTCAAAATCCAAACAAGTGTTTAGATCTACAAATACATTCAACCCACTACTACTTGTGCTACTCATGTGCTCATAGAAATCAGCATCACCAATGGTAGGCTCGTCCTCACGGGTAATGGCCTCAATATCTGTATCTCCTATCTCATGATCCCTCCTCTCTCGTATCACGGTCATCATCACCTCCATGGCCATGATCATCCTCCATATGCTCCATATTAGTAAATGTACTATACATAACTTTGGAATGTGGCATAATAGGTATGACTTGCCACCATCTATTATTATCCACCATTGGTTGACAGACAACCTAATTCAAACACAAATACAATCATGTTATTTTCCTTGCATCAAATATTCAAAAGCGAGTATTTTTATATGTGTGCATAGTACCTGTTCACATTGTTGCGGTAGTACTAGTGTGTCCTTACTACTTTGCCAAAACTTTGTGGAGTCAATAGTTACAAAGCCACTTGCATGGCATTTGATTGTTGCAGTAGGGCCTCTTTGCACCACGTCCTTAAACCACTTTACATCCAAAACATACACAAAGAAGCGTCGAAAGTCAAGCTTAATAATATCTTGGATTATGCCACAATAATCATCCATGCATTAGGGAAAAAGGGAACTCATTTTGGGGCCCTGTAAGAAATTCACTATTTTTTGATTTATTTCTCTCCTAAAAGACCTCAAAAATAGTAAAATACGGAAACGTGGCTCAGAACTGTCAGTAAAGACTACAGAACTATCAATTCAAAAAGGAATAAGATAATCTTTTGTCTAACTAACACGATTTTGCATTAAATATCCTCTTAGATTTTTTTTTGTTTACCAAAGATTCCGCATCTCTTTGGCCGACGTGTGCAGGCCTTTCATAAAGAGTCCATCACTGAACTTAGTGATTGCAAGTTTCAAAATATTCACATGGATACCGCCACACTTCCACGATTCATGTTACAAAACGACTATGAGATTGAAAAACAAACTTCGCAACCTGAGAAGCACAAAAAATGGCCGATACTAGTGAGTCACTATCTCAGAAGAAGCGATTACACCATCTTCACATCGACTTAGAAGAACAATATGCTCCAGCACAAAAAATACGAAAGGATACGGTGTTGAATGCTCAACAGCGGGAAAATATGAGAAGAGAAGGGCTTCAACATATTGACTTATGGTGCGATGGAAGCATATATCCAAAATGTCAAGTAAAAAACTCTACACCTCCATTTGTCAATCCCACCACATTACTGAGGTTTGACAGCGATGGACAAAATGGACTTCTTGGTTATATTTCAGCGCAATCTGCATTTGTGGAAACGTATAAAATGATGTACCTACAAGAAAAGGGGGCCAAGATGCAGGAGATAGCCATTCATGCAAAATTGGAGCAGCAGTTGCAGAATGAAATTGAGAAGCATTCAAAGAGTAAAAAAGAGTTGACAAGAGCAAGAAAGAAGAGAACCGTGCTTGGAGACAGACTACGTAGCAGGAAGATTAAAAACATTGCAAATTTGAAGGCTGGGACTGGTGGATGCAAGCGACGAATTCAGGAAGCAAGGTTAGATTGAAATTTATCATTTTGTATACTCAAAAAGGCTCTCTTCCAGACTATATCTATTTCGTCGATTGTCGCAAAATAAGAATGGAGGTGCTGAATGATATAGTCATATTGTGTTGTTACTACAGGAAATTATTGGAGCCTACAAAAGAAAATATGGACCCGAACCTTCTTCCTCTTAAACAAATGAAAGGATTGCTTTCTTGCGGTGTAGCAAAAGGTTTGATTGAGGAAAAAAAATACAAAATAGTCAAACGCAATGTTGTAGAGGACTTTGTATCCAATAATCAAGTTGATGGCACTATAATCCAAGAGGCTCTTGATGTTAGTGGAGTTAGCAGGAAGGGATATAGTTCGATTTTCCATGCGATATCCTCAACTTTGAAAGATCAAAAGATTAAACGAGTTTTACTGCCAAATCCAGCAACCGTGTGGAGGATAAGAGGTCATTTGAATGAAAGTATAGATGAATTTATTGGGCAATATATCCATATTGAAGAAATATTTCATGGTGTTAAAGGAACCACTGTGTATGATCCTTGGAACAATATATTTTTAGATCTGCAACAACTTTAAAAAAGAATGGTCGAGTTTTATGGAATAACATTTGAGGAGTGCAAAGGCATTTTGAAATTTGTTATCAACCTGGATGAGTGTGAGGTTGTAAAGGAAAAGAAAATGGAAAGAGTTACTATTACATTGATGAATGAAGCAATTGATACATCATTGACTGAAGCGAGTTCGAAGTATTTTAGTGTGCAGTCAGAGAAACACATATGGTGGTTAGGCTCCTTCCAGGTATGATCATTTTTTGTTTTATACTTGATTTTGGTCATTGTTTTCAAATCTGATATAGTAATACTTTTGTTTTCTATAATCTGGCAGGTCAAGACCGAAGACCATGAAACACTAGATTGGGTGTTTCATCACACGGAAATACCAAGAATAATCAAAAGACAAGTGTAAGGCGAGAATCTCCATGTTGCAGGAAAAGGTGATTTTCAAGTAGAGTGGCACATGGCCGGGGATCTTAAAACACTTAAGTGCATGTATAACATTAGTAAAGGAGGCAACTCAAAGTCTCCTTGTCTTTATTGCAAAGAATCAGCTCAAGTAATGGATTCAAAATGGTGGAAGAGAGCACCTAATAGAGATAAAGTTGACCCTGACTTCAAGGCCATTCTGGACATTCCACTATGTAATGTTCACATCTGCACATTGCATGGTCTATGTCGAATTATTGAGAAATTGGTATTTTTATATATTGGATTTGCTTGGAAACTCCGTCCCGAAAAAAATAGAAAGGATGCTCTTCAAGCATTGGAAAAAGTGTTATCCGGTACAGGTCTGCATGGAGGAGATGTTCAAATCACAAAGGATTTTAAAAAGTCTACCAATGGCAAGGAGGTACGTACCAATCAAGCCCTCTATTGGTGGTGTTAAGGCAAGAAGATTCTTGTCTCGACCCAAACATAGTAAGCAAGTAAGGCAAGGTAGAACAGTTTCAAAGATTAATTATGGATTGTGGAAGCAAGTCCATAATGCTGTGAAAGATCATGAGGCAGATGGGGAAGCACGAAATAGGAAGGCAGAGGTGTGGAGGTCTCTTGATCAACTCTTCATGTTCTGTGACAAAGTAACATGGACAAAGAGTGATTACAAGAACTTTGAGGAGGCAATTAAACATTTTGGAAAGTCAATGAAAGATGTGTGGACAGCCTGCAATATAACTCACTACATGGTAAGGTTATGTCTTTTTCTTTTAGTTAAGTGTGATCCTCTTTTTTTTAATTACTTACTATGCATTCTTATGTCTTACAGCATATCATATACAACCACCTTCCCTATTTTGTCAAAAAGTATGGATGCCCAGCTATTTGGTCTACCCAAGGCATGGAGAAGTCTCACTACATGGCACGTAATGCATTTTTTAGACACACACAACACTATGGAGGGAGTCAGAAGGCAAATAGTCTGAAGGAAGTCTTCCAATGGTTTTACTGAGGCATACTACAGAGGCTGCATGCTAAAAGAAAAGCTGCTAGCTCCAAAATCAAGCTTGCTTTTCTTCTAGCCCAAAAGCAAAGATGAAGACAAGCTCTAGACAATTCAATTGCAGCAGAGAGACATAGACAATGGAGGGAATCGAAGATATTTAGAAACCATAAATGGACAAGTAAACATGAATAGGACTCATTTGTAACTTATTGGTAGAGTGAACCAAGGCTCTCATACCACATGTTGTAGTTGCAAAAAGGTTTCAGCAAGTGAAATCACTGTAGGAATGCAGATCTTCAAGTGTGATATTTGCATGTGAGGGTAAAACTGTATTCTTGCCTTCATCAACCCCTGTCATTCTGGTTTTGTGACTTCCATAGCTGTAATCTTCTTGCATAAACTCCATTCATACTGTATTTAGTTGGAGAGACATAGATATCACTGTAGGAGTGCACCAGCATGTCATTTCAAAAATTTGCAGCAAAATGCGATGTGGACTTGTTTCAAATTCCAAACTACTCATATCGCATTTTATTGCAAATTTCTCTATATGGCTTCATCCACCCCTGTGATTGCCTTTTCTTTGTTAGAACATGTTCTCCATGTCTGTGATCTCTTTCCAATCCTTTGTATGCAGTTTTTCAGAGTGATGGCAAGAACCAAGTCAATTGCAAGGAAAGTTGGCAAAGGGCCAGGGCTTGTAGCAACAGCAGCTGGGGCAAATACCAAGAAATTTAGTGTGCCTCCAAAGGGAAGAGTTGCACATGGCAGGAAGGGTAAGCCAATGAGCTTGCTCAAGCAAAAGGCCAAAAGATTGAATCATGGTGTAGGTGTGCTAAGGGAGATCAGGAGGCAACAGAAAGCTATAGGCTTTGCAATACCCAAAGCACCCTTTCAAAGACTGGTGAGAGAAATTTGTGACAGTTGGAACCTTGGGTTCACGTGGAATAGAACTGCCATTCTTTCCTTACAGGAAATGGCAGAGGATTACTTGGAGAAATATTTTGAAGATGCAATGCTTGTAGCAGCCCATGCTCACAGGGTGACTTTGATGGCCAAAGACTTCAACACTTTGTCCAGAGTGAGATGGAGGTATGACAAGCTTGTTCATCCTGTGGAATGGCAGGACATCAAAATGAGAGACATATTGCTAATTCCACCTACAAGGAAGTTGAAGGTTGATGAGGTAAAGGTTGTTGAGGTAACACACTCAAAGAACACCAGAGGGAAGGCTGCTTATGAGGACTCACTGAAGCAGCAAATAAAAGAAACAAAATCTGTTATAGATGTGGAGACTGGAAAGAAGGAGCTACAGATACATAGAAGGTTGAAGGAGCTGGGCCCTGATGTAGTTGTTCATATTGAGGATGAAGTTTCAGTGAATGATTTTGACTTGATAAAACAATGCTTAGCAGCATTGGCTCATAAGAATGAGTATTGCTCAGATACTATCATTCTTGCAATGCTCTAGTAAGTGTCTATAAATTTTACATTTTTTGCAAATCAATCCTGCTTGTACCTCCTTTATAACCTACCCTAATTATTTTCTGATCCTATGCAGCATGATGAGAAGCTGGCTTCACCCCTCTGTACAGCATACAGTCCATATTGTTGATCTAGCCATTTCTTCTAAATTAAGGGATGTAAAGGAGACTCCCATGAGTATTTCCAGCTGGTTCAAACACTGCAATTTTGAAGTAATTGATGTTTTGCTACTTCCATACCATAGCAGGTATGTGGGTGACTACTTATTTTAAGATTCTTCTTTAAGATTGGGAACTCTTGTAGCCTTTGATTTTCTTATGCTTTTTTCCTTATGCAGTGACCACTGGAGTTTTGTTTCTATTGACATTCAGCAAAAGCAATGCTTTCTATTCAACTCTCTTAAAAACACACACAGAGAGCTGAAATTGTAAGTGCTGTGTGTGCTTTTTGAACTTAAAACTTCATTATTTTGATATCATACTAACTAAATTATACATATTGCAGTTGTATTAGAAGGCTTTTAGATGCATTGGATCACTGTCCTCCAAATGTCTCTCTTTTGGATTCAATAGAGCCAATAAGTCTAGAGGTAAAAAGTCTATTAAATGCTATGTCTTTGAACTTATTGAATAATTTTGTTTTGTGCTGATGCTAACAGTTTCTAACATATCTTTCTAACTGTACAGACACCACAACAAAATGATTCAAGTAGTTGTGGATGGAGAGTGCTGATCAATGCAAAATATATACTTTCAAGCTACTTTGAGAAGGAACAGCCAGACCTGGTAAGGAAAAATACTTTTCATTTAGCTTGAAGATAATTCATAATGATACAAAGTGTTCTAAATTATCCTCTGCCATTGCAGATGAAAGAGGATAGCTTCAGCTCCAACTATGTACATAATTTTAGAGCTCATACAATTTGGAGGTTTTTGAGCTATGCCTCCCCCAAACCTATTGTACCAGCTACTGTGGAGCTAGGTGAAAGCTCTAAAGTACAAGAAGGTGTCATACACCTTGATCCCACAAATGAAGCACCTAATGCTGAGGACCAGAAGCCACAGGAGCAATCACATAGTGCTGAGGAGGAGCAGACACAGGAGCAAAGACCTACTGCTGATGTTGAGGAGAAGGTGGAGAAGCGGCAAAGAGAGGCTCCTGGGGCAGTGGAGGAGACAGGATGGAGCACGGACAGGATGGAGCAGCAGAGAAAAGATCCTCCAGAAAATGTAGAGCAGCCTCTGGATCAAGCTGTACATATATAGAAAATGGATGTCAGAAATATGTTCTACATATTTAGCTAAACAGTTCTATACAAAATCTTACTTGATTGAATACAAAACCTTTGTTTATGGAGTCTGTGTTATCTCAATTTTTAAATTTTCGATGTCTTTGCATTTTATTGACCTCTCTCTTCTTTTGAGTAACTGCAAAAAAGCAATATGAATCAGAGTGGTAAATTAAACTAATAGCAATGCTTAATGAGACTAGGATAAATCAGGTGGTGTACCTTTCTATTGTTGTAGATAAATAAAAAGTCGTTTGAGATAGAACCTTCAGTCTCAAACAGAATGTCACTGCGCAATTGAGCTAGGGAGCAACATTCTCTTAATGAGATATTGACTAGCACATCACCATTCTCAACAACATCAATATCAATAAGTTTATTTTTTGCACCAAAAGACTCTTCATCTTGATCCATTGGGACAAGCTTTGTGCCTAGCATTCGACTGCGCTTGTAATAAAAAGAGAAAATAAAATTTTGTGATGCAACCATGTACTTCAGTTGCATAGAAGGTTGGACCACCTCACAAAACACTGAACTACATGTCTTCTTATCCCAACCTTTATCCAAAAATTGTGGCATGCATGCCGAATTTGTTGCTTTAACTGTGAACATTGTTTTGGAAACCTTCATTGGAAAGGTATTAAACTAGTCCACAAAAACTGTGAGAGGCATGCACAAAGAAATTTTTACTATCCTAGTGGCAATATTGGGCCTCAGAGCTTTCTGTACTTCTGTAAAAAGCTTCACCCTATATGCCTCTATAACACTAGAATGTGGGTGAGGCCAATCCACTGAATTCCACACCGGAAGGTCTTGCTTTATTAATACACCATGTGTGTTAGCTTTGTCTAGCAACTGATAAAAATGATCAGTAAAAAATATACCCGATTGAGCTAGCTCTGTTGCACATCGACCTTGGTATTGTTGTTCTCCTATTGATCCATGCAGAACATCTATAAATCCCAGAATACAATCGATGTTTTGCCATGTCTCATACGATGAAGGATATAAATCTGAAATAAAACAACACAAGAATGTCAACAAGCTAAGAGAGAAAGCTTCATCTTAAAAATCCATACACCTCATGAAGAAAAAAACCACAATAGAAAAATATACAATTAGGCCTGTGTTGCGGAAGATTTTTTGGATAGTCTCGCAAGACAAGTTCTTTATGCATGTACACGTGCTGAATCAAAACTTCTTTCATGGATATCTTCCCTTTGGTGATTTTAAAATCTCGTACTCTTCCCTTCCATGACGCCAAGAAAATGTTTTTTGTCTGGGGTCTTTTTCTTTTGCTAGGTTGCATGAGCACCCATGCTCCTTTCAAAACACTAAACCTTTCCCAAGTTCCTTCCGTTTTGACTGTACTTGAATTCTCTACCGACGAAATAAAAGAAGCAGGTCGATGGGGTAAGGATGTTTGGTATAATTCTGCCTTCGTAGCATTATCATCCATAGAGCGACTTCCACAAGAACGGCCGTGGTTTTGGTTCACCATGGAGATTTTCTGAATCTGTAACAATAGCAAAGTAATGTAACTAAGATAACAATTTGAAGTTTCAAGAAAGAGAAAGTGGGCAGACAGACAGTTGACGAGAAACATCTTACTCTACGCCAAACAAGATCAAGGGAGCAGTTTTGGAAAAGAAAGGCTGTTGCACAATGAGGCAATGGTATAGAATGGTAGACCTTTTGCATGAAAGGCGGCACAACATTTGAAAGTTCAAAGGAAGGTGGAAGTGGGAAGGATCTTGTCAGATAAAATGTCAGTTTAGATTCTATCTTCTTGTCTAAAGATCTTCTGAGAATAAAAAACCAATCTCCACGTTAATGTAGCACGCTTGTACTTACATAAAGTATTGTTTCTTTTTTCTATTTTCTCTTATTTTCGTGAATTTTCAACGTTACGTTGGCCCTCTATTGATTGGTTGAGAGCTTATTTTTCCAAACCGTAAAATGCCCCAAAATGAGCTCCCTTTTCTCCTAATGGCTCCATTGGCTCCCTCAAAGCTAGCAATGATGCCGCAATCTTGTGTGTTTCTCTTATCATCAATCTGTTGTGTTTGAAAATGCTTGTCCTCACACCATATAGCATTGAACATAGTGCACTACACCAAGTAAAAATTCAATTAAATAAGCAATCTAAATTATTGAAAGCTCCTAACTTATGCATAACATTCTATATACCGACCTTCCTCATGCATCCCCTAGCATACTCCCATTCTTCCATTGTGATATGCATCCCCTCATCTTTCTCTGCTTTCTCCATTTCATCAAGTAGCCAATCCACATGAATATCCTTTGGAAGTGCTCTTAGATACTGAGGGTATGGCACACGAGATCCGTGGTGTGTACGAAAGAGGGCCCTTTCTTCTTGTCTTCTTACCTTTGCATCCTCATATCTTGTCACCCATCTTTTCATCACATCACTATTAAGCACGCAATAGAGGTTGATACTATTATGCAACTCCGTGTCTATTACTTTGTTGCATCCTTTCCCTTGAGGCACAATAGAGGTCATCCTTAGGTCTTCATCATCTCTCCATAGTCGTGGGAGAGAGCTATCCACGTCAACAAGAAACTCATAAATATATACAAGTGACTCTTGTACCAACCAGCCCTCGGCCATGCTACCTTCGGGTCTTGCATTTTGTCTCACAAAACCCTTCAAGGTCTTCATGAAGTGCTCGAGGAAGAACAGCCATCGTCCATGTATAGTACCGCATATAGAAATCTCATCCACCAAATGCACTATGAGATGTAGTTGGCTTGTGAGAATAGAACGTGGAAATGTCTCCTCCACTAAACAAATCACCTCCACTGACATAACTCGAGCGTTCTCAAGCATGGTGGGATCTATTTCCTTTGAGCTTACATACCTAGAAATGAAAAAGTACACCATATTAGCAATATGAACACCTTGCATGGAGCATTGATATGCATCATACCCCCAGGAGTCGGCACTACAGACTCCAAACCACCCCACACCAGTTGAGATTACGCTAGCGGAGTCAGCACAGCCTAGCTGGCTATAGTGCGGGCCCATCTCCCATGCCATCTTATGCCCCTTCCCTGATGTCGTCTTATGCCCCTTCCACCATGCCATCTTATGCCCCTTCCCCCATGCTGTCAGGAGGTCCTTTTGTCTCGCAGAGCCGTTGGCGTACTCATGTATAGTCAAGACTTGGTTCTCCAGCTACGAGTGGCCAGCGTACTAGCTCGACATGACACAGTAGCACGTGTAGTAGTAGGGAGAGCAGTGGGGGATGCATGGCATAGTGCGTTGGGAGAGGTGGTGGTGGGGACGATGATGATTCAGATGATTTAGATGTGCCTCTGGGTGATGGTACGATATTCTATGACATAAATCTGATAGGAGGCATCTTGATGGATGCACGGGGGAAGGACATCATGGCCTTCATGTGCTCTATAATTGCTAACAATTACAGAGATTGCTTTATCCACTACAAAGACCAGCCAAAGAGGTTGGCTGATGAGACCCTCGTTGCTGTTCACTCTAGGTATCCTAACCCCCCTAATCGTTAGTTCACAGATAAATGGGCCAAGTCAAAGATTGTTACGATACTTGGCAATAAAAGATCTTCGCTTAAGAGGCAGGCACTAGCGAAGCTAGCTAGGCTCGAGGGAAGTCAACCACCAAGGGGCCCACCCCACATCGCTCACAAGCGTGAGTAGATGAAAGTAATGAAGTCAGCGAGGGAGGACCCCAATCTGTAGCACGTGGAGGCACGAAGGATCCAGATGGAGCAATATGTAAGCGTGCATTTTGGAGCAGGGTGTGTTGATTTATGGGATGACCAATTTGTAAGTATCGATCTTAAATTATATTCGAGAAGCATTTATTCGAGAAGCGTTTATTTGTGCATCTATAAATGCGTCTATAAGAATGTTTATAAACGCATCTATACACGTGTTTAACGATGCGTCTGTCTGTTTTTAAATTTTTTAGCAGAGCGTCTATTTACGCATCTAGATATGCATCTATATGCGCGTCTGTCTGCTATATAGACGCGTTATTAGATGCAGGTCTCTAGACATACAAATAGATGCGTAGATAGACGTGCTCGTAAGTTTTTTTTAAAGTTCAGTAAACGTGTCTGTGTGTGTGTTTGTGGGTGCTTTGTCTTGTTGTGCCTATGATAATGCAATGTCATGAATTGTGTGATAATAGCATTGCATTATTTACAATTAATCCACATCATAGTATGACAATCTTGCAACCCACTTTCCAACACATCCACCTTACAGTTAATTTTAACAACTTCATAATAATAATGTGACATAATGTGTCACATGATAATAGCATTTCATTATTTAGACATCCATGTTAATTACTTCAATTGCACATGTTTTGTGAATCATGTGATAATAGCATTGCATTATTTACAATACCAATTCATGGTATGACCATTCCAAGTCAAGTACCTCAACCTCTGTGCAATAAGAATTTGACAAAAATGCATTGTTATAATCATTAGCATTGTTAATATTGTATACATTTTGAGTTACAAGATGTTAGTATCCATGTTGTGTAGTTTGCATCTTTGAAAACATTAATATTAGAAAAAAATGGGCCCAGCAAAAAAATTAGACAATAGATGGCAATATCCATACAATATCCAGTACATGGCAATATCCATATAAACTAGGCCTGGCAAAAAAATAAGCCAGTACATGACAATATCCAGTAGATGGCAATATCCATATATACTGGGCCCAGGAAAAAGAAAATCCAATAGATGGAAATATCCATACAATATCTTAGTAGATGGCAATATCCATACAAGATGGGCCTGGCAAAAAAATAAGCCAATAGATGGCAATATCCATACAATATCCATAGAGTCTTTTCACAAGACGGATCATGCGACAGCAAGTAGAGGCTGGTGGGTGCCTTGAGCCCCTAGTAAAATGTGTAGGCCGTGGTGATACAAAACCACAAAGCATCCTTAGATGATAGTGACTCCTAGCACCATGTTGGCAATCATCAGGATGCCGAGGATGATCGACATTGTGGGACTACTACTGAAACACTGTGTTATGCTTTATGAGAATTGATTCGATACTCCATTGAATACGTAAACTGAATGATAATTGTTTTTATATACCATCGTAAATAAAATTAACCAGAATTGGAAAGGAAATGAATATTAATTCAATACACCATTGAAACAAACCTTTAATACAATTATTGCAAATTGATTACACATGCCAAAAAAAGGGTTTAATATTATATGTCAAGTTGTACACAAATTGTTTCTTTCTGATAAATTAAATTCTATGTACCCGATGCCGATGCCGAGCATGTCATACAACTCACGTGCCACATGAGTGTTGCATGCCACACATGCACTTCTCAACTTTAGAGTATTCACGAGGCAGGCAATGTGAAAGAGATAATCACAAAGAAGGAGCATAGTATCATGTGGCCCTGTCAAAGCAATCCTAGTAGATTGGACAACATGGCCCGTCCATGATGAACTGTAATTGTGCAAGTATTATGGATCGTTTGCGCATGGTGGGGCCAACAAAATTGTGGGTTGATTGCCGAGACTATGCCTCCTTCTTTGATATGTTGCAAGGTGGACTCTGTGTCACATGCCTAAGTTTACAAAATTTATAGTTACATTTGAGGTGGACAAAAAATTACAAGTGATGTCCATTTTCCAAATATTTAAAGACCCAAAAGTTCCCATTTGACACTTCTACAAGGGTCACAACAACACAAAGCAACTATAGACGTGCTTGGTAGATGCGCAAAATAGCGGGCATGTCTATAGGCATTGCTCTAGTAGAGAAATTACGGGCGCGTCTATAGGCACAGCTAAACGCTCGTTTATTTGCGCATAAATCACCGCGTCTATTTGTGCGTTTGACCTGAGAAAATATGGGCCCGTCTAACATCCCGTTTATTAGTGCGTCTATTTGCGCGTGTTTGCGCGTTTATTTGCGTGTTTACACTGAGACTCTGTGCATCTAGATGCGTAAATAGACGCGCTCCAGAGAATACAGAAAGTGAGATTTTGGTGTACATCATTGCTTTCCAAACATTTCCCATGATTACCAAAGCACATAATTTTTTGCAAGCCCACATATACAAGAATTAAGTGAAATGAGGAGAACGAGACAATATGTAAAATAGTTTTGCCAATATCAATTGTGGGGCTACGGTTCAATCTCATCCTCAATGAGATCAACCCTTGCCAAACTATCTACTTCAAAATCCAAACAAGTGTTTAGATCTACAAATACATTCAACCCACTACTACTTGTGCCACTCATGTGCTCATCGAAATCAACATCTCCAATGGTAGGCTCGTCCTCACGGGTAATGCCGGCCTCAATATCTATATCTCCTATCTCATGATCATCCTCCTCTCTTGTATCACGGTCATCATCACGTCCATGGCCATGATCATCCTCCATACGGTCCATATTAGTAAATGTACTATACATCACTTTGGAACGTGGCATAATAGGTATGACATGCCACCATCTATTATTATCCACCATTGGTTGATAGACAACCTAATTCAAACACAAATACAATCATGTTACTTTTCTTGCATCAAATATTTAAAAGCGAGTATTTTTATGTGTGTGCACAGTACCTGTTCACATTGTTGCGGTAGTACTAATGTGTCCTTCCTACTTTGCCAAAACTTTGTGGAGTCAATAGTTACAAAGCCACTTGCATGGTGTTTGATTGTTGCATTAGGGCCTCTCTCCACCATGTCCTTAAACCACTTTACATCCAAAACATACACAAAGAAGCGTCGAAAGTCAAGCATAATGATATCTTGGATTATGCCACAATAATCATCCATGGCTCCATTGGCTCCCTCAAAGCTAGCAATGACGCCGCAATCTTGTGTGTTTCTCTTATCATCAATCCGTTGTGTTCGAAAATGCTTGCCCTCACACCATATAGCATTGAACATAGTGCACTACACCAAGAAAAAATCAATTAAATAAGCAATCTAAATTATAAAAAGCTCCTAACTTATGCATAACATTCTATATACCGACCTTGCTCATGCATCCCCTAGCGTACTCCCATTCTTCCATTGTGATATGCATCCCCTCGTCTTTCTCTGCTTTCTCCATTTCATCAAGTAGCCAATCCACATGAATATCCTTTGGAAGTTCTCTTAGACACTGAGGGTATGGCACACGAGATCCGTGGTGTGTACGAAAGAGGGCCCTTTCTTCTTGTCTTCTTACCTTTGCATCCTCGTATCTTGTCACCCATCTTTTCATCACATCACTATTAAGCACGCAAAAGAGGTTGATACTATTACGCAACTCCATGTCTATTACTTTGTTGCGTCCTTTTCTTTGAGGCACAATAGAGGTCATCCTTAGGTCTTCATCATCTCTCCATAGTCGTGGGAGAGAGCTATCCACATCAACAAGAAACTCAGAAATATATACAAGTGACTCTTGTACCAACCAACCCTCAGCCATGCTACCTTTGGGTCTTGCATTTTGTCTCATGAAGCCCTTCAACGTCTTCATGAAGCACTCGAGGAAGAACAACCATCACGCATGTATAGTACCGCATATAGCAATCTCATCCACCAAATGTACTATGAGATGTAGTTGGCTTGTGAGAATAGAACGTGGAAATGTCTCCTCCACTAAACAAACCGCCTCCACTGACATAACTCGAGCATTCTCAAGCGTGGTGGGATCTATTTCCTTTGAGCTCACATACCTCACAAGCTCGCCCATCTTGTAAATACAATCTTTCACATCCTTTGATGCACTACGTGAAATGCTAGTAGGTAGTATGAACTGAACCCGCGAGGAGGGGGTTGATTAGTTGTTGATAGCTATTCACTCACAAATTTGAAAGGAAAAAGATATTATGCATATAAAATACTTACTTGGAGCATCTTGTGCCAATCATGAGATTTCAAGCCATGTAATTGCTCTACACCTCTTTTCTTGCTCTTTGTAAAGACTCCCTTCAAACACCTCATGCATCCAGTGGGAGTACGAATTGTAGTAATAGCGTGCTTCACCGTCGCCATCTCTAGCTTTGATAACATCCACGGTGCACGAGGTAAAAAAACACACCCATTTGGTCTCTCTTGAGGCCAAGCTTCACGCATCCTCTCTGTGGTACGTAGATCCTCCCTTATGCCTGCCGAATCTCATGTCCCATTCAAATGCTCCCAAATGGTAGATGCCACATTCTTGAAGATATGCATGGGATCGAGCAGGTGATTGATCTTGAGGTGGGACCAATATGGTAAACGATAAAAGATGGAGTATCTAAACAAAACAAAGTGTTAGCATGCAATCTTTACTTTCAACCAATATAGCCAATCTTTACTTCCAGCCAATAGTTACAAATCCTTACCGGCTCATGCCAAGTGGTGGAGGAGTCGTGGAACCGTCCCAAATTCTCATCCAATCTCCCGCGGTGAGTGATTGCGGGAGGACTTCATTCCAAGGGGCAACATATCTAGGATGATCAGGTGGGAGAAATCGATGGTGATTCTCATAGATGACCTTATTCAATGCGTCTGCCCGTGAGGCAAGTACCGAAGGACCACAAACAGGACATGCATGGTAACCCGATGTAGTGAGATCTGAAACAATAGATGCAATTAAGAGTGGAAGGTGGGTTTAGGGTGCCACGTCCTTTGCCTATTCATAATTAAAAAATGCAATGCTTACCTGAACACTCGCCATAGCCTGGGAAGTCATGCATCGTCCACATCAAGACTGCTTTGCAATTGAAGTCTCGTGACGAGGGAGGCTTGCTCACATCATGCACCTCGATACCTCTCCAAAGTATCTCTAGCTCATCAATCAAAGGCTCGAAATAAACATCAGGGTTTTTGACTTTATGTTTCCCTGGAATTAGAAGGGACAACATGACATGTCCTTTCTTAATAGCCATAGAGGGTGGAAGATTGTAATTCACCAATACCACTGGCCATACACTGTAAGACGTGCTTTTGAGACCAAATGGGTTCACACCGTCCATACCCAATCCAAGTCTCAAGCTCCTAGGTTCTTCCTTGAAGCTTGGCCATGTGTCTTCAATATGCTTCCACGCAGGAGAGTCCGCGGGAGTTCTCCACTTGCCATCGGTTGATCGATGGGAGGAATGCCATGACATGAGCTCTGCAATAGATTTGCACTTGAACATATGTTGGATGCGAGGGATTATGGGAAAATGTCGCAATACCTTACGAGGCACGTCTAAGGTTTTGAGATCTGCTCTATATCTTGGCTCTCCACAAGTAGGACACTCTCTTGCATCCTTATGTAGTCCACGAAACAAAATGCAATCGTTGACACATGCATGGATGCGCTTGTAATCTAATCCTCCAAGAGAGGTCACATGTTGCCTTTCCATATCTCTTGAGGTCGGTAATTTATTCTCCCTTGGAAGCATTTTACACAATAGCCTGCACGTGAAGACCATAAATGTGTAAGAAAATAGTACGCAGCGGAAGATAACAACAAAACGCAAGTACACGATGGAAAGCTGGAGAGAATACAACCTTACTGATGCCCACTCCTGAAGAGACTGTTAGTGCCGTCAGCTCGTACAGATTGTTCTTCCTTACTGCCTTGCCGACCACCTTACCCGCTGCATTAAGGATTTTTGCTCCGGTCCTCTTGAAACGCACCTCCAAGTTGCGATCAGTTATCGCAGCAACCGAAAGCAAGTTCTTCTTTAGCTGAGGAACTAGTAATACATCAGAAAGCTCTTTAGTTTCACCCTCTTGAATGGAAAGAGAGATAGTACCTGTACCTTCCACAGGGCATTTTGCATTATTACCGACCGTCACGTTCATGGGCTCTTGTAGAGGCTTGAAAGAGCTATACCAGTCCTTCTTTTTGGTCATGTGACGGGACGCTCCACTATCAAGGAGCCACGAATCATTCGTTGTTGAAACTTCTGTTGAGGAGCATATTTCTTCAATTGCAACCCATAGCTCCAACTCAGTTTCAACTGTGTTGGCAGATTCCTTGCCTTTCGAAGAAGACTGTGTAGTGCCATTCTTTTCGTCCTGCTGCTTCTTTCTGCAATCCTTGATCATGTGACCGCTTTTGTTGCAGTAGTGGCACTTACCTAAAAACTTCTTCTTCTTCCCATTCTTCTTCTCTCCACCCTTCCCTTTGGATGTGGTTGAGAATGCTGCATCACTTCCGCCATCGCAGGTCTTTATTCGCATCTCTTCCTCTAGAAGCATCGCGCTGAACTCTTCAAAAGTGAGGGGTGGATTTCTTACCTGCGTGTTGAGTGTCGTGACCAACGCATCGTACTTTTGTGGAAGGATCCGAATGCACCTTCTGGCCAACTCTTCGCTGGTCTTTGTAATCCCAACCGCCGCCATCTGATCACGTAGATTCTTGATCCGTGTGATGAATGTCTCAGCTGATTCTCCATCAGAGCACCTCTCTGCAGCAAGCATATTCTCCAGATTTTGAATTCTGGTCTGATTCTGCGTTTCATACTGACCTTTCAGTATGTTCCAAGCCTCACTTGCCTTGTCTGTGTGCTGAATCAGAGTCAAAACAGAATCACTTGAACTGCTAACAAGAGCGCAGAGTGCATCTGCGTTGCCTCGTTTCCATGCCCGAAGAAGATCTGCATTCGGTGGCGTTATGACATTGGGGTTGTTTGGATTCGGTGATCCAACCGGCGGTTCTGGATCCAATCCCAGAACAGTATCCAGAAGCTCATATGAATCCAAGATCGCGCTGATCTTGAATTTCCACAAAGTATAATTCGTCCCATCGAGCTTGCCTTCATTGAAGGCAGGTGGACGAATTCGCAACGGGGTTGGTGCAGCCATCACTCCTAGTAGCCTTTGCTAACAAAGCTCGTTGAACTTGCAATAAAGTCGTTACTCAGATAGCCTGAGCTCTGATACCATGTAAGAAAATAGTATGCAGCGGAAGATAACAACAAAACGCAAGTACACGATGGAAAGCTGGAGAGAATACAAAAATTCTGATATACCAAACTGCTGATACAACTGATGGTTGGCTGTCCACCCGTGCGCTCGATAGACAGAGCTTCGATGGTGATCTAGACAGATGCTGGACGGAGGACTATGAGCGTGAAGAACTGGTGATCTGATGATAGGGGGTGGCCACTTATATAGTGTAAGTGGTTGACGGTCGGCCCTGTAATAGGCAGTCGGCCTAATAGACAGTCGGCCTGGAAGACCACCGACCCTTCAGAAAACATGCCGGCGGGTAGATGAAGGATCGCGCATAGTTCATACCGTCGGGCCTGGGGCTACCGTCGGGCCCCCGGACCCTCCGCTGGGGGCTTTGCCCCCAGACCCCCACCGGGGGCCTGCGCCCCCCGGACCCCCTGCTATTGGGGGGGCTATCGCCCGCCCGAACCCCCCCTTTGTGCAGACGGGTATCTACTCTTGGCTCCTAAGCCGTCTCATAACCATCTGGTCTACTCTAAGACCCCTTCCAGTGTCTAAACTGGGGATCCCTCCCAATATCTGATACCCATCATGGCTTCTCCTCATATGGGGGCCTTACAACATTGGGTACACAGAATATTGGTGGGTTACATGAGAGGTGGACATTTGAGCTAACTCTAACAAAATGAGGAAAAGCATTCGAGTAATTGACCCACTAGCATAATTCACCATGTTTGCAAAATCAACTTTAAAGCTTACTTGAGTAATGCATTCAAACTTGCATTGCTCCATCCATAGATGGTTTGCAAGTTTAGTAACTCAAGGGAGGCACGTAGAATAGAGAATGTGCACCCCTCAAACAGTGGAGTCGATGCTGCGGTAAAAAGATCATCCTGCTCCATGCTATTATCCCTCCCTTGATAATCACTCCATGCATCCGTAACGGTCCCTCCTGAAGATCCCATCTCAGATCGCCGACACTTCGCCTCCTCACGATGGGCATAGGGTAACATGTGCGGGTGTGGCACTGCATCTTGTATCAAATTAAAACGGGATCATAACTCAAACATATGAACACCCATAGGTATCTCAATCAACCTTAACTTACAAACCCTTACCCTGTTTACGGTCACATCCCATTCTCCATACTTTGAGATATGATTGAGCGTAATCCTGCGTGCATGATACATGTTTCCTCGACATCGATCACACAGACATTTGATTTTTTGCTCCAACCACATTTCGCGATGGTGGATACGGAGGGATTCATCCTCACTGGAGCTACTTGTTGAAGATGGAGACATCCTACAAACAAACAACCCACCAAATATTCTCTTCTTCAAATGCTTAATTTAAACTCTATGTTGCATCTATCGCCGCATCTATAGTCGCGTCGAACATCGCGTCTAACAGTGCATCTAAACGCGTGTCTACGCTGTGTATTTAAACGCGCCTATAGACACGGTAATAAACATGACTATAGACGCATCTACTCTGTGTATTCAGATGCGACTATGCGCTAATAGACGCGACTATAGACGCGGCTTTTAAACCTGCTTTTCGGCGCGCCGCTCGCTTTGCTTTTCTTTTCACATTACTTAAACTTCGCGAGCGGCTTCCTTCCTTCTTTATTAGCAGTTCTATAGATTCGAAGCTTAAGAGAGAGCCTCCCATACACAGTTCCAAGCTTTCACTCAAGAGAAAGGGACCGTACCTACACTTGCTTCCAAGCCTAAAGAAGAGGAGAAGTACGAACAAGGAGAAGAAACAAGTTTGGAAAAGAAAGATCCTTCCATACCTTTTTCCAAGTAAGTCCTTTTGAAGTTATTCTTGCTTGCTCTTTCCAGCTTTGTACTTTCTCGCATCCACGAAACGCAGGATCTAGGTATGAGCGACACGTTCTTTTGTCGGGCGCAACGTCCTTTTTGACTTTTTAGTATTCTCGCCTGTCGGAGCACGTCTATAGGCATGTCTGAGGGCACATCTAAACGCACGTCTACAGGTGCGTCTATCCACGCGTCTGGCTTGTTACAGACACACACAGACACGTATGTAGACACTCACACAGACGCCCTCTTAAATAGAGTTTTAAACGCACTGTTAGATGTGCTTTTAAACGCACTGTTAGACAGATTGTTAGACAGACTGTTAGACGCGCTTGTAAACGCACTGTTAGATGGATTGTTGGACGGACTGTTAGACGTGCTTTTACTTGAATTGTTAAACGCTCTGTTAGATGCATCTATAGACGCGCAGATCAGACGGGTCTATAGACGCGCTCTGATAGAGCCTCTTTTTTTTTCCCCTTTCTTCTCAACTCCCAAAGTAATAGATTTGTTTTCTATTTTCCAGTTCAACATGTGGCCAGGAAGTGCTTCTAGCTCACTTGATCCGCGGGAATCAATTTGGAAGGATTTATATAATCTTTTAGGGCACCCTCCTAGTCCTGCGGAGTTATACGGGGATATGATGGGTACCCTTAACACTCCCCAGGAGTTGGCACTATAGACTCCGAGCCACCCCACACCGCCTGAGATCACCCCAGCGGAGTCCGCACAGCCGTCTTATGCCCCTTCCCCCGTACCGTCTTATGCCCCTTCCCCCATGCCGTCTTATGTCCCTTCTGCCATCCCGTCTTATGCCCCTTCCCCCATGCCGTGAGGAGGTCCTTCTGTCTCGGCGAGCCGTCAACGTACTCCCCAGCCATCGAGACTCGGTTCTCCAGCTACGAGTGGTCAGCGTAGTCCCGTGCAATCCCCAGCTACGAGTGGCCAGCGTACGAGCTCGACACGACAGGGTAGCAGGCGTAGTAGCAGGGAGAGCAGTGGCGGATGCATGGCACAGTGCTTTGGGCCATGTGGCGGTGAGGAGGAGGATGATTCAGATGATTTAGACGTGCCTCTGGGTGATGGTACGATTTATTATGACATCACTCAGACAGGAGGCATCTTGATGGATGCGGCGGGGAAGGACATCATGGCCTTCATGCACTCTCTAATTGCTAACAATTACAGAGATTGCTTTATCCACTATAAAGACCACCCAAAGAGGTTGGCTGATGAGACCCTCGCTACTGTTCGCTCTAGGTATCCTAACCCCCCCAATTGCCAGTTCATAGATAAATGGGGGAAGTCAAAGATTGTTACGATACTTAGCAATAAAAGATCTTCCCTTAAGAGGCAGGCACTAGCGGAGCTTGCCAAGCTTGAGGCAGGTCAACCTCCAAGGGGCCCACCCCACACTGCTCACAAGCGTGAGTGGAAGAAGGCAATGAAGTCAGCGAGGGAGGAGCCCAGTCTGCAGCACGTGGAGGCACGGAGGATCCAGATGCAGGAATATGGAAGCGCGCATTTTGGAGCAGGGGGTGTTGAATCATGGGAGGCCCAATTTGTAAGTATCGATCTCAAATTATATTGCTTATGTAGTTTATTAGGAGGTTGGTTGTTTCTTTGTACTAATCCCTCCACAAAGTGTATCGCAGTCATGCAGCTTGAGATCGTGGGTAGATACCCTACTCTAGTGGAGACAGCCTACCACCGCCACCATCGCAGAGGAGATACATGGAGGCACTTCTATGATGACGGGTTGATTACTGAGGAGCAGTATACCCGAGCTACTGGACAAGCCCCCCAGGTATTTGAAAGTAATTAAATAATGCCAAAATTATAAGTAAAGATTTGATTTTTCATACATTGATATATGTTGTCCCTTGTTTACAGGCCCGTGCACAAGACGATGAGGAAGACGAGGAAGGAGGCACAGAAGGGAGCGCAGAAGGGAGCGTGGAAGGGAGCAAGGACCTAGAGAACATAGATTAGTCGTATAAGTAATGCTAGCTACTCTTTTTTGTACTTAAAGCCACTGGCTTGGCTTCGTGCCTCTTGTATATAGACTCCTCTTATTTTTTGTACTTGAAGCCACATGACATGGCTTAGCTTCCTTATTTTTTGTACTTGAAGCCACATGACGTGGCTTAGCTTCGTGCTATATGTATATACAAGCACTTTTTGAGCTTTCAATTTTATTGCGTTTTGGAGTTGTAATATTTTATTTGGAATTGTAATTAAAATGTGGTTGGCTGTAAGAATTGAATTACAAAATGTGGATATGGGATTCTTGTAACTATATAGCATACACAACATACACACTATTCTGTAAATTTAAAAAAAAAAAAAAAAAGGCGCATCTATCAGTGCGTTTAAAAACGCGTTTATATTCATGTCTGTCTATTCGAATTGCATCTGTATGCGCATCTATAAAAGCATTTATAAGCACGTCTATTTACGCATCTTTGTGCGTGTCTATACGCGCGTAAGTCTGATATATAGATGCGCAATTAGATGCGGGTCTCCAGACGTGCAAATAGACTCGCTCGTAAGTTTTTATTTTAGTTCATGAAACGCGTCTGTGTGCACGTCTATGGGTGCTTTGTCTTGTTGTGGGTGCATCAATTCGGAGGTCCACATGAACAATTGCATCATCGGAAATTGTTCAAAAAAATGGTAAACAGGTCACACATCAACACCATGAACACGAGGGTAGCCAGGATGGATAGCAAGATGACCAACATGCTTACCTAATGGGTGTATGTTTGAAGAAAATTGATTTGTAAAAACTCAAGAATTAAAATCGCTTAACATTTAAGTATATCGTAACAATTAAAATACAGCATTGAAAGTTCTATTCGATAAAAATGACTGCAAAAGCAATAGTCATTTGCAAATGCAACATGCTAACTTGTATAATTCATCGCATCATTTCCAAAATCCATTAACAAAATTGATATATGTCATACAACCTATGCAAGAACTACAGTCTTCGCAACTGAGGATATGCATAAAATGTTGCTTCAATGCCAAGAACATCACACAATTGCTTGGCGTAAGGAGCACTATAGGTTGGTCATGCACTCCTGAGCTTTAATGTATTTGCCAAGCATACCAAGTGAAACCGATGGCATGAGAGCGCATAGTATCCAGTCGTTGTATCAAAGTGATCTTGGCATATTGGACATAAAGGCCCATCATCCACAAAGGTAATACGCGTCGGAAGGATGGAGGGTTTTCTAACAACCAGGCCCACAAAATTAGGATCCAAGTTACAGACATGGCCTTTGTCTTCAATGTGTTGGAGTGTTGTCATCCTTGCTGAGAATATGAAGTGGAGATGAGGCATTGGTCCTTGTAGGCATTTTCAAGGTCTTGCCTCTATCCTATCTGTTTGAGCATTGCATTAAAGCGATTCACTTCAGCAAGAAACCGCACGTTCTCACTCATCACTCGTCGCTATTCAGATGTCGCATCACCCACTATGATGCTTGGAAACATGAGATCTAAGACCCTTGTTGTACTTTGTGTTGCAGGTTGTGCACCCTTTGCACTGTGACCCCCCTCTACACGTGCATCCCCCACAGCTTCATGCACATTCATAAATAGTTCAAAGCTTGTCACAGAAACTACACAGATGCAAAACATGGCTAATGAGTCCACTATGTATGATCTAACAACTATGAGCACAAACGAAACAAAATGGCATGTACTCCACTCACCTAATTAAGTCATCTTTCTACATTAACAAGTGGTGATGCAATGATGGGGATAGCGGTGGTGGCAGCTGCTGTCCTTGGTTGCGATGAACTTTTTGCTACATATTCTAGGTTGGGAGACAAATTCTATAGGCATGTCGAGCACGAACTTTTCATACAACTTCTTTGCAAAGTAGAGTGGCACAACTCTGCTATGAGGCTTATCCCTTAAAAAATGATGGAAAATATATAAACTAGAAGGATGACCATCTAAAATGACATTCCTCAGGGGGGTCACTCATCATATGTAACCCTATCACGTGAGTTCAACAGGAGGATTTTTTTAATTTCCAAAATTTATAGAAATTAATATACATAAGGGACTATTTAAAATAGTTTTGAAAAAAATTTATAGATTTGTATAGAAAAGGGGTACATTTTATTAATGAAAAATTTACAGATAAGGGATTTTAGAAATAGGCCTTGAACGCACGTGATATAGAGGGTTTATACATAGTGACCCCCCCGAGTGACATTCTAAGCTAGCCTTCAAAATCAAGGCCTAACATAACTTGCTTGAGGGTGAAGGTTTGATGATCAACTGGGTCTTCTTTCCTATAGCCCAGGACATTGAACGGTGATGGTGCTATTGCACAAGAGCAAGTGGCATCCTCCATTACTATTTTGTAGCTTACCATGGCCTTGGTTAGATGTCACCTAGCTCAATGGTTTTTGGACATTTAACAGCTTCATAGCTCAAATGTCAATGCTTGCAAGACACAAGGTACTTGTGAGTGTCTACATCTATTTTGAAGAGCTTCTTACCCTTGTTTGCTTTAGGTATAACTTGGATTTGAAACTTAATAGCCCTGACTACATGAGACTCGAGAGTAGACAAACACTTGTGGCCTCTAATCTAAGAAATTTCTACACTTTTGGCCTTTATTGGATGCCTTCTTGTACCAAATACCTCCAACAACTACTTCCCAATTCTCTTAGGTTGGTCCACAATGATCCTTAAATGCTACTTTCACCTTATGTTTTGGTTTGATACAATAGAACACATAGTATGGGTCATCTTCCATGTTCTCTTGAAAGACAATGACAACTCAAAACAATCCTCCTCTTTCAATGCATCAATGGATGAGGTCATCCAATTCCTCCCCCAAAACTAGTTCAGTATGTGTCTCTTAGACACATGAACTATGTAGAGGGGGAATCTAGAGTAGTTATGTTTGTTTCACAGTTGCAATATCTTCACACTTCTTAAAATCTACCATGATGCATGCACTACAAAAGTAGGAAAGCTATTGTGTTTCTATTGTTGAGGCTTTGTTTATTGTATGTTAAATGTTCCCTTGTGGAGAGGTTAGATGTAATCCAAGTTGCTACATGGTGGGAGTTCTACAACTCATCTTAAGGGCATGTTAACTAATTTTGCTAAAGAGCTCGCTTAATAAATGGCACCAGACATCAGCCATGTTTCACCTTACCACGATTGGTGGATCCAAAAAAAATCCACAGCATTTTTAGACTCATGAGGGATTTAAACTCGCAACAAATTGGAATCCATAGTCTCATTTAAACTCAAAGGGCACATCATCTGACCATATCCATGTTAGGACTATAGATATCTTGCCCTAACTCAGCCTAGTCCTGAACTATATATAAGCCTATGATCTATGAATAGAATCACTTTCTTGGGAGTAACTCTTGTGTCGCAATCTCTCTCATCTTTCTCTTCCTCTCAACACAACTCTTGTGTCCATCTCTCTCCTCTTTCTCTTCCTCTCAACATGGTATCAGAGCATATGAATGTAGTGGAATACAAATAACATAACCTTTTAAGTAAAATATCAAAGCATTGTACTAAACTACGATGATATCATGGTTCCCAATCATGTACAATATTGAAGAAAGTTGGTTTATCTCTATACCATCAGGCAAGAAAGCTCAGCACATAGATGTATGTCATAGTGATTGCTAAAAAACAATCAAGTACTCAGCAAGTGATGAACTAACTAAGAAAGTGGTCAATAAAGAATGCACTAAATAAAAACTAGCGTAATGTATGTGAAGCATCATCGGCTTTTGCTTTTGCAAAAGCAGCACAAAACCACAAGTGCTAAAGTGCTAAACTCTTGTTTTCATAACTGATGACCTAGTAGAAATAAAAAATTGCTTTCATATGATAGATAGCCTTTTGTCCAAGTGATTTTCTCAATCAACTTTCTAGTTTGTAGAGCGTATATAATTATCACTACAAAAGCATGAATATTGGGCTACCTTACTCTTAATGACAAGATTGAGACTCTACTTGGTATCGATTAGATAAGATCTTGATCCCTAAAAATTGACTACACTTACAGCAATGATCATGTGCTCTTGGTTTTTATGGATAGGACCGATGGGTGTTGGATCTCCTCTTCATCTAAATTTTTATGGAGTCCTATAGCTAAAGAAGTTTGCTTTGTGTGATTGAATATCTTATTTCTTCATGTGTGAATGTAAAAGCATGATATGCCAGTGTGTTAAATCCAAGGGAACACAAATACTGAGTGCAAGATGGTGTGATCAACTTGTGGAGATTGAAAGTGGGAGGGTGACATTGTATCAGAAAGCTTCTTATCATTAAGTATATTTTTTCATTGCTTCTTCTTTTTCTTCAAATATTGTTGACTCTATGAAAGTATGAACCTTTTTCATCCTCATGCCCTAGATCAATGTTATGAGTGTTCATCTTTCTGTCCAAACACTCTTCTACCAGTTTTTTGATAGCAGGTAGCAAAAAGAAATAACCATAACTTTCTGACCTGAAATCGGAATATAGTGATCCAACCAGTTAAAATAACCGGCGCATATGCTTCGAACAAGCCATCATGGGCCGTTTTCATCAATCATGAACCATAATGCTTATTAGCAATGCATCTCTGATAACTTTTGCATATCAATTGAAAACCTACAGATAAAGTAGTCGAAACGATAAGAAAGAACGTTCTGCGAATGATCGTGTTGCTAGATGGACAAAAAACATATCTCTTTCTCCTGATAGTCATGACTCATGCTAGAGCATAGCCAGGCTCTGCTACCACACAAGCTTACCTCTTGTCATACGTGCATGGCTTATTCTTGTTGTATTTTTAGTTGTTTAGTACTTTCGACTGCCCAGTTGTTCAGTACTTCTAGAATGCCCAATTGTTCATATTTTTGGTTGTTTGGTACTTCCGATCGCCTAGTTCTTCTATACTTCTGGGATGCTCAATTGTTTGGTACTTTCGGATGTTTGGATACTTGTTGTGTTTCTAGATTATTGGTTCTTGAATTGTTGGATCATTATGGGCCTTTATATTGTGTTGCTATGGGTTTCTTACACTACACAAGCGACATTTCAGCCCTAGTTTTATGGACATATCAAATCCGATACTTCAAGATTCGCGAATGCTCATTGTGTTTTTGGATTATTGGTTCTTGAATTGCAGGACCTTTATGGGCCTTCCTATTGTGTTGCTATGGCTTTCTTACACTACCCAAGAGACATTTCAACCTTGGCTTTGTGGACATCTCAAATCGCCCCTCCATACTCATCTTTGGAGTGATTGAAGCAATTTCCTCATACATTCATCCTTGGTACAATAGAAATGGACACTTGAATATTTAGTGTGTTCATGTACACTGCATAAAATTGGTCATTTTATGTGGATGGATTGCACAAAACATGAAGGCATGATTATAAAGGTTTGAGGAGGTTTGATCAGATTGAACTTGGAGAAAACAAGCTCTACTATTCACATGAAAAGCTCAAACTTTGAACTTGAAGATCTCAAGCCCTGATTATGCATCATCACTTTGTCAAACAAGTTGATATTTCTAGGAAGATTTTTCTATTTTTCACACAAACTTTGCACTGTATCATGCACCAAACATAGTGCCTATACTTTGCACTATACTATGGACAAGTGCTTGTCTTTTGCCCTTGTATTATCCACATGCTATTTGCACTCTATCATCTAGCATTAAACTGTATCATTCAAATTCGCATATGGCCATTCTTTGTATATATTTTTTCACATAGATATATATAGTGGCTCGAAGTTTTCCCTTGTACATCTCCCCAATGGTTTTTTTCATCTGTAGCTAGAGGGCCTACTTTGAGTGGGGGTGTTAGAGCTATATATAGCTTGCCCTAACTCAGCCTAGTCCTCAACTATATATATGCCTATGATCTATGAATAGAATCACTTTCTTGGGAGCAACTCTTGTGTCATTCTCTCTCTTCTTTCTCTTCCTTTCAACACAACTCTTGTGTCTGTCTCTCTCCTCTTTCTCTTCAAAATCCTCTCGACAATCCAATAATTTTTTATCATTTTATTTACTTGGGGATCATATTTGGATAACCAATCCCAATGCAATAGAAAAACATGTTGGACAAACAAGGTGTGCTCTTCTAGGTCATCTAAAATTTAGAAATGGTATGTGTGCTAAACTTTACTGAACTCCTTGGATCTTCTAGAATATTGGTATCAATCATAGAATCCAATAGATGGTTGTAGATGACATGTATCAAAATTGTTTGCATCATTGTGCACCTTGTATTTCATCTTATTCTTGAGTAGAGTAATTTTGGTCCCACCACCGATGGAACTCCTATAAAGCAATTCTGGCATATTGGACATAAAGGCCCATCATCCACAAAGGTAATACGTGTCGGAAGGATGGAGGGTTTTCTAACAACCAGGCTCACAAAATTAGGATCCAAGTTACAAACATGGCCTTTGTCTTCAATGTGTTGGAGTGTTGTAGTGCTTGTAGAGAATATGAAGTGGAGATGAGGAATTAATTCGCTCCTCATAGGCATTTTCAAGGTCTTGCCTCCACCCTATGATCTGTTTGAGCATTGCATTCAAGCGATTCACTTCAGCAAGAAACCGCACATTCTCACTCATCACTCGTTGATATTTAGACATAGCGTCACCCACTATGATGCTTGGAAACATGAGATCTTCCCTTGTTGTACTTTGTGTTGCAAGTTGTGGACCTGTTGCACCGTCACCCCCCTCTACACGTTCATCTCCCATGGCTTCATGCACATTCATAAATAGTTCAAAGCTTGTCATAGAAACTACATAGTTGCAAAACATGGCTAATGAGCCCACTATGTATGATCTAACAACTATGAGCACAAAAGGAACAAAATGGCATGTACTCCACGCACCTAATTAAGTCATCTTTCTACATTAACAAGTGGTGATGCAATGACAATGACGGGAATAGCAGTGGCGGCGGCTGTCCTTGGTTGCGATGACTTTTTGCTACGTATTCTAGGTTGGGAGACAAATTCTATAGGCATGTCGAGCACGAACTTTTCATACAACATCTTTGCAAAAAGTAGAGTGGCACGACTCCTCTATGAGGCTTATCTTATTGTAGTGTCCTTAAAAAATGATCGAAAATATATTAACTAGAAGGATGACCGTTTAAAATGACATTCTAGGCTAGCCTTCAAAGTTGAGGCCTCACATAACTCGCTTAATGGTGAAGGTTTCATGATGGACTTGGTCTTCTTCCTTATAGCCTAGGACATTGAACACTGATGGTGATTTTGCACAAGAGCAAGTCGCATCCTCCACTACTATTTTGTAGCTTACCATAGGCTTGGTTAGAAGTCACCTAGCTCAATGGTTTCTAGTCATTTAACAGCTTCATAGCTTAATTGTCAATGTTTGCAAGACACAAGGTACTTGTGAGTGTCTACATCTATTTTAAAGAGCTTCTTACCCTTGTTTGCTTTAGGTATAACTTGGATTTGAAACTTAATAGCCCTGACTAGATGAGACTCGAGAGTAGACAAACACTTGTGGCCTCTAGTCTAAGAAATTTCTACACATGGCCTTTATTGGATGACTTCTTGTACCAAATACCTCCAACAACTGCTTCCCAATTCTCATGGGTTGGTCCACAATGATCCTTGAATGTTGCTTTCACCTTATGTTGTGTTTGATACAATAGAACACATAGTATGGGTCATCTTCCATGTTCTCTTGAAAGACAGTGACAACTCAAAATGATCCTCCTCTTTCAATGCATCAGTGGATGAGGTCATCAAATTCTTCCCCAAAAGCTAGTTCAGTATGTGTCTCTTAGACACATGAACTTCTTACCCTGACTAGATGAGACTCAAGAGTAGACAAACACTTGTGGCCTCTAGTCTAAGAAATTTCTACACATGGCCTTTATTGGATGACTTCTTGTACCAAATACCTCCAACAACTTCTTCCCAATTCTCATGGGTTGGTCCACAATGATCCTTGAATGTTGCTTTCACCTTATGTTGTGTTTGATACAATAGAACACATAGTATGGGTCATCTTCCATGTTCTCTTGAAAGACAGTGACAACTCAAAATGATCCTCCTCTTTCAATGCATCAGTGGATGAGGTCATCAAATTCTTCCCCAAAAACTAGTTCAGTATGTGTCTCTTAGACACATGAACTATGCAGAGGGGGAATCTAGAGTAGTTACCTTTGATTCATAGTTGCAATGTCTTCACACTTCTTAAAATCTACCATGATGCACGCACTACAAAAGTAGGAAAGATATTGTGTTTCTATTGTTGAGGCTTTGTTTATTGTATGTTAAATGTTCCCTTGTGGAGAGGTTAGATGTAATCCAAGTTGCTACATGGTGGGAATTCTACAACTCATCTTGAGGGCATGTTAACTAATTTTGCTAAAGAGCTTGCTTAATAAATGGCACTAGACATCAGCCATGTTTCACCTTGCCACGATTGGATCCAAAACTCAGGGGGGTCACTATGTATAAACCCTCTATATCACGTGCGTTCAAGGCCTATTTCTAAAATCCCTTATCTGTAATTTTTTCATTACTAAAATGTACCCCTTTTCTATACAAATCTATAAATTTTTTCCAAAACTATTTTAAATAGTCCCTTATGTATATTTATTTCTGTAAATTTTAGAAATAGAAAATATCCTTTTGTTGAACTCGCGTGATAGGGTTACATATTATGAGTGACCCGCCCGAGATCCAAAAAAAATCCACAGCATGTTTAGACTCATGAGGGATTTTAACTCACAACAAAGTGGAATCCATAGTCTCATTTAAACTCAAAGGGCACAGCATCTGACCATATGCATATATGTTAGAGCTATATATAGCTTGCCCTAACTTAGCCTAGTCCTCAACTATATATATGCCTATGATCTGTGAATAGAATCACTTTCTTGGGAGCAACTCTTGTGTCGGTCTCTCTCCTCTTTCTCTTCCTCTCAACACAACTCTTATGTCCATCTCTCTCCTCTTTCTCTTCCTCTCAACATGGTATTAGAGCATATGAATATAGTGGAATACAAATAACATAACCTTTTATGTAGAATGTCAAAGCATTGTACTTAACTACAATGTACTACAATGTACATTGTACTGAACTACAATGATATCATCACTACTACACACGCATCCTATTGCGACGTTTACGTACTGACGATTAGCGCCCGCTTAGCGTTAATCGTCGGTATAAAAATCGGGTTTCGTAAATCGTCGCTGTATAGCAACTTTTGCAAAACGTCGCTATATAGCGACTTTCTTAAAAGTCGCTATATAGCGACACTGAAACAAAATATTATAGCAATGTTTTTACAGAGAGGTTTTTTTTTTTTTTTAAGGCCTTAAAAATTAGTTTTTTCCAATGACAAAATTTTTTAAATTTTCATATATGTTTGAGCTCATAGAGAATTAAAAAATGAGAGCATGTACATCAAGCCTTTGAAGCTCATATATTCATGTCCAAGTTTGAGATGAGAAAAATCAAATAAGAGCATTTACATCAACTGTTTCATCTTGAGCCAAGTCTAAGGTGCCAAGCAAGTCTATCTCCAACTCTATACCAAGTTGATCTCCTATATCAAATCATCATCGTACTCTAGTATCGTACGTTCACCTAAAATTATTTAATCATCTTCTTCAATAAAGCTTAAGTGTGGTGATTGATCTTGATGATTGTTGTCTTCCTCGTCAATATCATGATCTCCATCCTCCTCCCATGTGATGTCATTATGCGCATCTTCCTCTTGCCTCATATGGTGATCTACATCTTCTTCGCTAGATTCATCAATTGGATCCGGCATTGGTAGTGGCATCTCCATATCCACATCTCGATCTTCAAAAATTTGCTTACTTCGTGGTGCAACTTGGATCACGTACCACCATCTTGGATCAGAACGATCCAGATGAAAAACCACCTATATTGAAGATGGGTGCCAAATGTCGTCAATTATATATATATCAATGGACTTTAAAAACAAAAGCTTTGACTAATTAAATCATTAGTATGCACCTACTCACAGTGCTCGGGAAGAACAAAAGTATCACTTTCATCGGTCCAATGTTTGGTGGAGTCTATTGCAAAGAGACCGCTACTATCTTTTCTCACTATCGCATGGGGACCGTTGTAAGTAGTTCTAAACCATTTTACATCAAGAATGAAAATAGTAAATCATCTGAAATCAATTTCATAGATGTCGCGTATGGTTCCACAATAATCCAACCGTGACGAGAGAAGATTGGTATCCAAAGCACTTGCTCGGCTATCTTGTGTGAAGTTAGCCATGACTCCACAATCATACGTGACTCTCTTTGAATCGATGCGTTCCATGCGAAAATGTCGTCCATATGACCATAATGCACTGTACTTTTTGTACTGTAAAAGAGCATCATTAAAACAATGAAGATGCACCTATTTTATAGCATATATTGCCACAAATAATTACTTAATTACGTCAAGAGATAAGAAACTTACATGCACCATACATCCAGATGATAACTCCAGCTTGCGCTCGTTTATTGTCTCTCCATCACGTTTGGCTTTACGTACAGCCAGTTGTAGCCAATCAAGTGACATGTGAGTAGGGAGAAGAGCCAGATCTCGTGGATATGGTTGTGATCGCCTGTACATTACTCTGAATCTCGTCCTTGCATTTATTCTTTCTGCTTTGGCCACTTCATATCTCTCAATCCACTTCTGCATCTCAGGGCTATTGAGGATACAAAACTTATTGAATTTCTCCATTTGCTCTTCGCTCATCTTTCTTTCAATCCCTTTTCCTTGGGGGACCTCGCCAATGATGCGATCATCATCCTTGTTGTGCCAAGCTTGCGGCATATCAGGATCCGTGGATGCAAGAAACTCTGTGATATATACTAATGACTCTTGCACAAGCCATCCCTCTACCATGCTTGCTTCTGGTCTTGCTCTTTGTCTTACAAACCCCTTTAAAGTTTTCATAAACCGCTCGAGAAAAAACATCCATCGATTATGAACGGTACCTGCTATAGCCACCTCATCAACTATGTGCACAAGCAAGTGGACTTGAGTTGTCATAATGCTTGAGGGAAAGTGCTTCTCAAGCAAGCATACGGCTTTGATGGATTCCACCCTAGCCTTCTCGATGCTCGATATAGAGATCTCTTTTTGAGATATCCACCTATTTCACATGTCCATGCATATGTAAGATATTTGAGATATCCACCTATTTCACATGTCCATGAAGAAAATACATAATGCGAATTGATAGTAAGCATACCTCACAATACCACAGATCTTGAATATAGCATTTCTAACATCTTCTTGTAAGCACCCTTTTATTGTAATTGGAAGGATGAACTATCAAAGCAACAATGAAATCATGTCAACAATATAACATAATAATAATTACGCTAATGCATCACTATTATCGGTACACTAATTCTACTTAGAATACCTGTAAGACCTTGTGCCAATCATGAGACTTGAGGCCACTAAGTTTATTGTCCTTTGAAAATGCTCCTTTCAAGCAATGCATGTACCCTGTCGGTGTTTGAAAAGAGGCAATGTCTGCCTTGATCGTTGCCTCCTCCCTCGTAGAGAGGATCCACGTTGCTTTCGGGAGGACAACTTTTCCTGAAGCATGCACTTGGGGCCACAAACGAGACATCCTATTCATAGCACGCAAGTCTTCTCGCACTCCTCTCGAGTCCTTGGAACCAACCAAGTGTGCCCAAATGGTAGCCCCCACATTCTTGAAGATATGCATGGGATCCAAGAGATGATTGATTTGTAACTGACCCCAATAAGGAAGCTCGTGAAAGATCGATAGCCTCTTCATACCAGGAGGAGGTTCCTCTCCATTCTCCCTCCAAGCTTGAATCCAATCACTTGCTTTCAAATATAATGGTGGTGGATCAAGCTGACCTCCACGTGCGAGATGGTCGAGCAGAAGGTATCGAGCATGACCTTCATAAACATTTTTCCTCATATGTTTGGAGTAGCGTGCAAGCGATTTCAGAGCGGGTCCACAAATAGCACAAGCATGGTACCCACTTGTAACAAGTCCTGCACGCGTGCATGAATATGTTAGTACAAGACATGCGTGCAAAAGAGAGTAAAAAAAGCATAATCCCTCATTGTACATGTAAAGACATAACCACGTACCTGCGCACTCTCCATATCCTGGGTAGTCATGCATGGTCCACATCAAGATACCCCTGACCAAAATATCATTGGTATGCCTAGGAGCTTTGGAAATATCAAAGACCTGCACTCCTTTCCATAATATCTGTAACTCCTCTATCAAAGGTGCCATGTACACGTCCATGCTTTTTCCCTTGTACTTTCCCGGCACAAGTAGTGCAAGCATGAGTTGTCCCTTTTCTATTGTTAGCCATGGTGGGATATTGTAATTCACCACGACTATGGGCCATGTCGACCAAGATGTCGAGCGTAACCTGAAATGATTCACACCGTCCATGGCTAGCCCAAGATGTAAGTTGCGTGGCTCTCTCGCAAAGTCCGGCCACTGATTATCTATGTGCTTCCAAGCTGCACAATCTGTGGGAATCCTCAATGTGTGATCAGTGGATCGATGAGATGCATGCCATGTCATCAACTCCGCTATGGATTTGCATCGAAACATGTGTTGTATTCTTGCAATGATGGAAAAGTGTCTTAAGACTTTTATCGGTATCCGCTCACCCTACAAGTCATCTCTATATCATTGTTCCCCACACTTTGGACAACTAGCCAAATCTCCATGCTCACGACGAAAGAGAATACAATCATTACGGCAAGCATGGATGGTATCATAATCCATACCCACCATTGTTAGCATCTTTTTCGCTTCATCTCTTGATGCGGGCATGGTATTTGGTGCAGGCAACATCTTCTGGAGCTCCTCTTACAAAGACACTATCCAAATGATGATTCTCAAAACAAACAATATCCAAATAATGAGTCAAATTAATGCAAGGGCTAACCTCATTAAGGCCGAGACCCGACCACCCATACTGTACTTGTAGATCCAAGATTGAGAGACAAGCACGTAGTTTAGACATCCTAGCACCCTCGTACAATTGTGTTGATTGCAACTCTCGCATTTTGACCTCAGACTCTGACATCATGTGTACGTGGGATGTAGTGCCCCTAAAAATGGAATCCATCATGTTGACCATACCCTCGTCGTCATCCGGGAGACTATAGTCTTGTTGAAAGTGAGAAGGTATATGTGTACCCTCGTCACCCTCCTCATCCTGTCATAAGCTCATTCGTGTAAATATAAGATCTTCTATTTCCTGGTATACAATAAGATTGCGAACTTAAATAGCTTTGACTTACCGATGATCCATCAACATGTGCAACACCAACGGGGGGTACTGGTTCCGGCTCCTCCCCATACATCCGCAAGTGGCGCATGATAATACGACGTTGATGTCATACTTCTCGCTTGCAATGAGTGCAATGACAGTATAACCTCTCCGTAAGCCACTTCGTGCTCCCGGGCATTGGTGCATCATCAGATGTCGTCCCTTCCATCTACACTTATAAAATCACAACATAAGCATGAAGAGGAGATATTGATAATTATAAGCATAGCATGTTTAATTTGAGCTTCTCTTGAGGCCATATAAAAAGAATGACGTCGCTATATAGTAAGGATTGAAACAAAAAATCCTATATAGTAAGGCTATATAGTAAGAGGAGATATTGACAATTATAAGCATAGCATGTTTGAGCTTCACTTGAGGCCATATTAAAAAAATGAACAGCAAGCGTCGCTATATAGCGACGCTTTGTTCCATCGCTATATAGCGATGTTTTTTATTAAAAACGTCACTATATAGCAACGAATAAGCGTCGTTATATAGCAATGCTGTGGGTTAAAACCCGAAATGCCGAAACGCGTGGCGTTTTGCTCAATCCATTTCCTAATCTCTCAAGTAAGCAACCCAAAGTCTCCTCCCACCTATTTTCGATGACCTCCCATCTATTCCAAGCAACCTCCCACTCTATTTTCCACTCCTCACCCTTCTCCTACCTCTTGTACTCCCTCTCTCTCCTTTTCCCTCTTTGGTTTCCTAAAAGAAAGTTCTTCAAGAGGTGAGTTTGTTTCAACAATGTAGGTTGTTTTTTGTTAGCTTTGGTTTTGTGAGTGTTTCTACTTGTATTGCTAAACCTGTAAACTAGTTCTCATGCTTGATTTGAAAGGATTGAAACAAAAAATGAGATTTCAAGAAAGAAAGAAAGAAAACTCACTTCTTTTTTCTGTATTTCTCTTCCTTCTCTTTCTCCTTGTCTCCTCAATCTCCTCCTTTCCTTGTCTCCTCAATCTCCTCCCTTCAAGAAGTTGCTTTTGTAATCTCCTCTTTCCACTAACATCTTATTTGAAAAAATGGGTTGTTTTCTCTCTTTTGTAGGGCCAGTCCACTACACCGAGCGGGACATACTCTCTCTTTTGTAGGGCCAGTGCACTACACCGAGCGGGACATACTTTTATAGGTAAGTGCTTCCTCTTCTTTCCATTTATTATTTTTGTTATTTGCATTGGCCTGCAGCTAGCGCCTTAAGCGCTAGCTGCAGTGATGGGCATAGGAACCCTCTCTTCCCCTCTCTCTCTTTCCTTCTTCCCCCTTCTCTTTTTCTCCTTTTTCCCCCTTCTCTTTTATCCCTCTTCTCTTATTCTCTCTTTCCCCCTTCTCTCTTTCCCCCTCATCTCTTTTCCCTTCTCTCTTTCCTTTCCCTCTTATTCTCTATTTCCTTTCCCTCTTATTCTCTTATGCTTATGCTTCTCTCATTCCCCCTTCTCTATTTCCCCCTTCTCTCATTCGCATAAGCTCTTTTTCCGCATGAGCATGAGCATGAGCATGAGCTTATGCTTATGCTTATGCTTATGCATAAGCATAAGCATGAGCTCATGCTTATGCTCATGCATGAGCATGAGCTTATGCTTAAGTTTCTGCATAAGCTTATGCTTATGCATGAGCTTATGCGGAAATAGAGAATGAGAGAAGCTTATGCTTCTCTCATTATCTATTTCTGCATAAGCTCCTTCTCTTTTTCCACATAAGCTCCTCTTTCTCTTTTTATGCATAAGCTCCTTCTCTTTTTCCGCATGAGCATAAGCTTATGCTTAAGTTTCCGCATAAGCTTATGCTTATGCATGAGCTTATGCGGAAATAGAGAATGAGAGAAGCTTATGCTTCTCTCATTCTCTATTTCCGCATAAGCTCCTTCTCTTTTTCCGCATAAGCTCCTCTTTCTCTTTTTATGCATAAGCTCCTTCTCTTTTTCCGCATGAGCATAAGCATGAGCTTATGCTCATGCATGAGCATGAGCTTATGCTTAAGTTTCCGCATAAGCTTATGCAGAAATAGAGAATGAGAGAAGCTTATGCTTATGCATGAGCTTATGTGGAAATAGAGAATGAGTTTCCGCATAAGCTTCTCTCCTTCTCTTTTTCCGCATAAGCTCCTCTTTCTCTTCTTCCGCATAAGCTCCTTCTCTTTTTCCGCATGAGCATAAGCTCGTGCTTATGCTCATGCATGAGCATGAGCTTATGCTTAAGTTTTCGCATAAGCTTATGCCTATGCATGAGCGTATGCAGAAATAGAGAATGAGAGTAGCTTATGCTTCTCTCATTCTCTATTTCCGCATAAGCTCCTTCTCTTTTTCCGCATAAGCTCCTCTTTCTCTTTTTATGCATAAGCTCCTTCTCTTTTTCTGCATGAGCATAAGCATGAGCTTATGCTTATGCATAAGCATAAGCATATGCTCATGCTTATGCTCATGCATGAGCACGAGTTATGCTTAAGTTTACGCATAAGCTTATGCTTATGCGTGAGCTTATGCGGAAATAGAAAATGAGAGAAGCTTATGCTTCTCTCATTCTCTATTTCTGCATAAGCTCCTTCTCTTTTTATGCATAAGCTCCTTCTCATGCTCATGCAGAAATAGAGAAGGAGCTTATGCGGAAATAGAGAATGAGTTTCCGCATAAGCTTCTCTCTTTCTCTTTTTCCGCATAAGCTCCTCTTTCTCTTTTTATGCATAAGCTCCTTCTCTTTTTCCACATGAGCATAAGCATGAGCTTATGCTCATGCATGAACATGAGCTATTGCTTAAGTTTCCGCATAAGCTATGCTTATGCATGAGCTTATGCGGAAATAGAGAATGAGCTTATGCTTCTCTCATTCTCTATTTCCGCATAAGCTCACGCATAAGCATGAGCTTATGCGGAAACATGAGCATAAGCTCATGCTCACTCATGAGCATAAGCATAAGCTCATGCGGAAAAAGAGAAGGAGCTTATGTGGAAATAGAGAATGAGTTTCCGCATAAGCTTCTCTCCTTCTCTTTTTCCGCATAAGCTCCTCTTTCTCTTTTTTTGCATAAGCTCCTTCTCTTTTTCCACATGAGCATAAGCTCGTGCTTATGCTCATGCATGAGCATGAGCTTATGCTTCAGTTTCCGCATAAGCTTATGCTTATGCATGAGCTTATGTGGAAATAGAGAATGAGAAAAGCTTATGCTTCTCTCATTCTCTATTTCCGCATAAGCTCCTTCTCTTTTTCCACATAAGCTCCTCTTTCTCTTTTTATGCATAAACTCCTTCTCTTTTTCCGCATGAGCATAAGCTCATGCTTATGCTCATGCATGAGCATGAGCTTACGCTTAAGTTTCCGCATAAGCTTATGCTTATGCATCAGCTTATGCAGAAATAGAGAATGAGAGAAGCTTATGCTTCTCTCATTCTCTATTTCCGCATAAGCTCCTTCTCTTTTTCCGCATAAGCTCCTCTTTCTCTTTTTATGCATAAGCTCCTTCTCTTTTTCCGCATGAGCATGAGCTTATGCGTAAACTTATGCTTATGCGTGAGCTTATGCGGAAATAGAGAATGAGAGAAGCTTATGCATAAGCTTCTCTCCTTCTTTTTTTCCGCATAAGCTTCTCTCCTTCTCTTTTTCCGCATAAGCTTCTCTCCTTCTCTTTTTTCGCATAAGCTCCTCTTTCTCTTTTTATGCATAAGCTCCTTCTCTTTTTCCGCATGAGCATAAGCTCGTGCTTATGCTCATGCATGAGCATGAGCTATTGCTTAAGTTTCCGCATAAGCTATGCTTATGCATGAGCTTATGCGGAAATAGAGAATGAGCTTATGCTTCTCTCATTCTCTATTTCCGCATAAGATCACGCATAAGCATGAGCTTATGCAGAAACATGAGCATAAGCTCATGGTCACTCATGAGCATAAGCATAAGCTCATCCAAAAAAAGAGAAGGAGCTTATGCGGAAATAGAGAATGAGTTTCCGCATAAGCTTCTCTCCTTCTCTTTTTTCGCATAAGCTCCTCTTTCTCTTTTTCCGCACAAGCTCCTTCTCTTTTTCCGCGTGAGCATAAGCATGAGCTTATGCTCATGCATGAGCATGAGCTTATGCTCATGTTTCTGCATAAGCATGAGCTTATGCGGAAACATGAGCATAAGCTCATGCTCACTCATGTGCATAAGCATAAGCTCATGCGAAAAAAGAGAAGATTATGCGGAAATAGAGAATGAGTTTCCGCATAAGCTTTTCTCGTTCTCTTTTTCTGCATAAGCTCCTCTTTCTCTTTTTCCACATAAGCTCCTTCTCTTTTTCTGCATGAGCATAAGCATAAGCTCGTGCTTATGCTCATGCATGAGCATGAGCTTATGCTTAAGTTTCCGCATAAGCTATGCTTATGCATGAGCTTATGCGGAAATAAAGAATGAGAGAAGCTTATGCTTCTCTCATTCTCTATTTCCGCATAAGCTCCTTCTCTTTTTCCGCATGAGCATAAGCATGAGCTTATGCTTATGCTCATACATAAGCATGAGCTTATGCCTATGCTTATACATAAGCATCCGCATAAGCTCATGCTTATGTTCATACATGAGCATGAGCTTATGCATGAGCTTATGCGGAAATAGAGAATGAGAGAAGCTTATGCGGAAACTCATTCTCTATTTCCACATAAGCTCCTTCTCTTTTTCTGCATGAGCTTATGCTTATGCTCATGAGTGAGCATGAGCTTATGCTCATGTTTCCGCATAAGCTTATGCTTATGCGTGAGCTTATGCGGAAATAGAGAATGAGAGAAGCATAAGCTCATTCTTTATTTCCGTATAAGCTCCTTCTCTATTTCCGATGCCCCTGCTTTCCGCATAAGCATAAGCATAAGCTCATGCATGAGCATGAGCTTATGCTCAAGTTTCCACATAAGCTCATGCTTATGCATGAGCTTATGTGGAAATAGAGAATGAGAGAAGCTTATGCGGAAACTCATTCTCTATTTCTGCATAAGCTCCTTTTCTATTTCCGATGCCTATGCTTAAGCATAAGCATAAGCATAAGCTCATGCTTATGCTCATGCATGAGCATGAGCTTATGCTTAAGTTTCCGCATAAGCTCATGCTTATGCGTGAGCTTATGCGGAAATAGAGAATGAGAGAAGCATAAGCTCATTCTCTATTTCCGCATAAGCTCATTCTCTATTTCCCCCTTCTCTCATTTCCCCCTTCTCTCCTTCTCTATTTTCCCTCATCTCTTTCCCCTTCTCTATTTCCCCCTTCTCTCATTCTCTATTCCCTCATTCTCATTCTTTTCTTTCCTTTCCATCTTCTTTCCCTCTTTCTTTTCCCTCTTCTTTCCCCTTTTCCTTTCCCTCTTCTTTCCTTTCCCTCTTCTTTCTTCTTGCCTATGCCTATGCCTATGAGAATGCTTATGTTTGTTTTTTGTTTTCTGTTTTCGTGTTTGTGTCTATGTTAGACATGGGATCACGTTGCTCATCCGATGAGTACGGATAGCCTCGCAGGAGGAGAGCTCACAATCTATATGCTCCAGAGGACTTTGATTCCTCTCAGGCGACTACCCCGAGGACTACCCCTGGACTCCTCTCGGTCCTAACACTGCGACTACCCCTGGTCTGACCCCTCTTCCACGTAGCACTGCGACCAGCCCTCGGGGAACTCCTTTGCTAGCGTGCATGGCTTTGTCGGGACTCCCGACGAGTTTGTAGCGTAGATGAGTGATGAGGAGGCAGCGAGATTCTTCTCTCTGCTCTCTCAGAGGACCTCTGCAATTCCTTCCCCTACACCGATGGGTGGACGTACTGCCCAGCCATCCCCTCGCGCAAATTCAACTGCGGGATCATCACCTGTGCATGCCTCCCACAAGGGAAGGAAGAGTAGGAGGGGTGGCTCATGTTGTGCTGACTCAGGAGATGTAGACGAGTCAGCACACTCACGCTCCTTTAGGTCTCCACTTGGTCCGAAGACACAGTATCAGTCAGGTCCCTTTCCCTCTCCTACTCCCACTGCTACTCCTCGATCCAGAAGCGGTCACGCAGCTTCCACTCCTTCAGACTCTGCTACCGTCAGTCCCCCTTACTCATCAGGGGATCTCTCCTATCAAATCACATCTGCCAGAGAGATAATAGAAGACAAAAAGAGCAAAGCAGTGATGGCCGCCATGAGGAGGTTGATGAGTCATCACTTCAAGAGCGGCATAAATACCAATTGGCGGTATCAAGATGCCCAAAAGAAGCAGGCGGTGATCGATGAGTTAAAACAAAGATACCCTAATCTGCCAAATGTGGAGTTTAATGACAATTATATGCTCAAGCACATGGGTTTGGTCCTAAAGCATCGTAGATCAACCTTGCGTACTTCCATTACAAAGGGGTTGGCTAAACCCAGCTGGGCAGACAAAGCTGATTGGAAGTACTTCAAGAAGCAACATAGGGACCATCCCGAAATGTTCGAGGGTCAGAGGAGGGCTGCAAAGAGACGGCTGGATGTCGTAGGTACTTCGCACTTTGGTGTAGGCGGACGGTATGCATTCGAGGCAACCGTGGTAAGTCTACTTCTTCCCATTTAATGTATTGTTCTATTTGTTTTACTTACATATTACATGCACTTTAGCTAACTCTAACTCTCGTACATTGGATCCATAACAAGCTGCGATGGGTCGTCTTCCTACGGATGCAGAGATGCGGGGCGCATTTCAGATAGGAACAAAGTTGTAGTTCATTGAGCAAGAGGCAATGGGAGCGATAGTCGATTGGGCTGAGGTGGCTGCTCGCACGATATAAGTTTACTCCTACTTGTAATCTCACTTTTTAATTTAAATTCCAATCTAATTTTTGATTTATATGGTTCACTCGTAGGGTCGAAGCTCAAACTTCCCATCATCGGAGGCGAGCGATCAACAGGGGCAAGGATCGGACGCAGGTGCCGAGGACGAGGGAGAAGACGCAGGTGTCAAGGACCAAGGAACAGGCCAACAAGACGAAGATGATTCGGATTCGGATGAGTAGTGGTAGTAGCATTTTGTATATCCACTCGTTTGAGCAATTTTGTATCGCCCTTTCACAAGGTAATTTTGTTACAAACACTGTTGTATATGTATATGCATTTTTTCCTCATCATTTCACAAGAACAATTTTGTATTAGCAAGGGAAATTTTGTTATAAAAAACTTTCTTTTGTAATTACAAAAAAAAAAAAAGGATTAGTGGGGCTAAACAGGGCCAAAAGGAAGCCCTGTTTAGCCCCACTAACCCTTTTTTTTTACTTCTGTTAATCGTCGCTATATAGCGACGGTTTATAGCGACGCTCCTTTCCCGACGCTTTTAGCAACTTTTATAGCGACCTTTGCGCCCGTGTAAAAAAAAAAAATTAATGTAAAAAGCGTCGGTATTTCCGTCGGAAAATGGCCTATGCCTTGTAGTGCATGGCTCCCAATCATGTACAATATTGAAGAAAGTTGGTTTATCTCTATACCATCAGGCAAAGAAAAGCTCCAACACATAGATGTATGTCATAGTGATTGTTGAAAAACAATCAAGTACTCAGCAAGTGATGAACTAAATAAGAAGCTGGTCAGTAAATAATGCACTAAATAAAAACTAGCTTAATATATGTGAAGCATCATTGGCATTTACTTTTGCAAAAGCAGCATGAAACCACAAGTGCTGAGGTGCTAAACTCTTGTTTTCATCACTGATGACCTAATAGAAATAAAAAATTGCTTTCATATAATAGATAGCCTTTTGTCCAAGTGATTTTCTCAATCAACTTTCTAGTTTGTTGAACGTATATACTTATCACTGCAAAAGCATGTAGATTGGGCTACCTTACTCTTAATGACAAGATTGAGACTCTACTTGGCATCGATTAGATAAGATCTTGATCCCTAAAAATTGACTACGCTTACAACAACGATCATGCGCTCTTGGTTTTTATGGATAGGACCGATGGGTGTTGGGTCTCCTCTGCATCTAAATTTTTATGGAGTCCTATAGCTAAAGAAGTTTGCTTTATGTGATTGAATATCTTATTTCCTCATGTGAGAATGTAAAAGCACGATGTGCTAGTGTATTAAATCCAAGAAAACCAAACTAGTGGAGATTGAAAGCGGGAAGGTGACATCGTATCAAAAAGCTTCTTATCATTTTAAGTATATTCTTTCATTGCTTTTTCTTTTGCTTCAAATATTGTTGACTCTATGAAAGTATGAACCTTTTCCATCCTCATGTCCTAGATCAATGTTATGAGTGTTCATCTTTCTGTCCAAACACTCTTCTACCAGTTTATTGATAGCAGGCAAGAAAAAGAAATAACCATAACTCTCTTACCTGAAATCGGAATATAGCGATCCAACCAGTTAAAATAACCGGCGCATACACTTCCAACAAGCCATCATAGGACATTTTCATCAATCATGAACCCTAATGTTGATTTGCAATGCATCGCTCATAAATTTTGCATATCAACTGAAAACCTAGAGATAAAGGAGTCGAAACAATAAGAAAGAACGTTTTGTGAATGATCGTGTTGCCAGATGGACAAAAAACATATCTCTTTCTCCTCACAGTCACACTAGAGCATAGCCAGGCTCTGATACCACACAAGCTTGCCTCTTGTCATACGTGTGTGGCTTATCTTGTTGTATTTTTTGTTGTTTAGTACTTTCGGCTGCCCAGTTGTTCAGTACTTCTAGAATGCCCAATTGTTCGTATTTTTGGTTGTTTGGTAGTTCCGATTGCCTAGTTGTTCGGTACTTCTGGGATGCTCAATTGTTCAATACTTTCGGATGTCTGGATACTCGTTGTGTTTCTAGATTATTGGTTCTTGATTTGCAGGATCATTATGGGTCTTTCTATTCTGTTGCTATGGCTTTCTTACACTATGCAAGCGACATTTCAACCCTAGCTTTATGGACATATCAAATCCGATACTTCAAGATGCCCGAATGCTCATTGTGTTTTTGGATTATTGGTTCTTGAATTGCAGGAACTTTATGGGCCTTCCTATTGTGTTGCTACGGCTTGCTTACATCACTACCCAAGAGACATTTCAGCCTTGGGTTTGTGGACATCTCAAATCGCCCCTCCATACTCATCTTTGGAGTGACCGAAGCAATTTCCTCATACATTCATCCTTGGTACAATAGAAACGAACACTTGAATATTTGTTGTGTTCATATACACTGCATGAAATCAGTCATTTTATGTGGATGGATTGCACAAAACATGAAGGCATGATTATAAAGGTTTGAGGAGGTTTGACCAGATTGAACTTGGAGAAAACAAGCTCTACTATTCACATGAAGAGCTCAAACATCGAACTTGAAGATCTCAAACCCTGATTATGCATCATCACTATGTCAAACAAGTTGATATTTAAGATTTTTCTATTTTCACACATACTTTGCACTGTATCATGCACCAAACATAGTGCCTATACTTTGCGCTATACTATGGGCAATCGCTTGTGTTATGCCCTTGTACTATCCACATGCAATTTGCACTGTATCATCCAACATTACACTGTATCATTCAAATTGGCATATGGCCATTCTGTGTATATATATTTTCACATAGATATATATAGTGGCTTGGATTTTTCCCTTGTACGTCTCCCCAAGGGTTTTTTTCATCCGTAGCTAGAGGGCCTAGTTTGAGTGGGGGTGTTAGAGCTATATAAATCTTTCCCTAACTCAGCCTAGTCCTCAACTATATATATGCCTATGATCTATGAATAGAATCACTTTCTTGGGAGCAACTCTTGTGTCGATCTCTCTCCTCTTTCTCTTCCTCTCAACACAACTCTTGTGTCCATCTCTCTCCTCTTTCTCTTTGAAATCCTCTCAACAATCGAATGTTTTTTTATCATTTTGTTTACTTGGGGATCGTATTTGGATAACCAATCCCAATGCAATAGAAAAGCATGTTGGACAAACAAGGTGTGCTATTCTAGGTCATCTAAAATTTAGAAATGGTATGTGTGCTAAATCTTACTGAACTCCTTGGATCTACTAGAATATTGGTATCAATCATAGAACTCAGGGGGGTCACTATGTATAAAACCTCTACATCACGTGCGTTCAAGGCCTATATTTAAAATCCCTTATCTGTAAATTTTTTCATTAATAAAATGTATCCCTTTTCTATACAAATCTGTAAATTTTTTCCAAAACTATTTTAAATAGTCCCTTATGTATATTTATTTCTATAAATTTTAGAAATAAAAAATATCCTTCTGTTGAACTTACGTGATAGGGTTACATATGATGAGCGACCCCCTCGAGTCATAGAATCCAATAGATGGTTGTAGATGACTTGTATCAAAATTGTTTGCATCATTGTGCACCTTGTATTGCATCTTATTCTTGAGTAGAGTAATGTTTAGCAAGCTCCAATCAATCATACTAGATATAATTGTGTCCTTCGAAAGTTTGGCAAGGCACATCTTGAATTTCTTGCCTTTCCAGCATGCTATGAAATTTTGAAGAACATATTTCAAGATAGATTTTAATTTAATGTAGTCAATAAGCTCTTGGTATGATGTGGCATTGTTTGACAATAGCCATCTCTTCCTACCTGGCACTATAACATCAACCATTTCAAATCTCCTCCATTTTACAACAAGGTTGTATTTTTTTATTTCATTAGGGCATATGAATTTCTTCTACTTCACACCATACCATCAGAATTTTCCACAGATGCATTCAATTTGGTGCCACTCATAATCTCCCTTTAAACAAATCATTGGCTTCCACACAAAACATAGTGTGTTAAACCTACTTGCCCTTGCAACACACACATAAAGGATATAAGTCACCAATTTATGGAACATTCAATTGCAATACATCAATCTTGATGAAGAAATGCTCTAGTAAGACCACATCTCAGGTCATTTAAATATTGGTGGGCTAGGTCAAAGTCTATGTGTGCTTTGCAGCAACACAGTATTTGGGTCTCTCTACATACTAGGGCTTGCAATGCTCAAAGCTCCTCTCCCCAATCCTTATGTCATACTTCTCATCCTTATATCTCAGATGGAGATCCATGTTCTCATCCAACAGATTATAGGGAGTACATTGAAAACCTATGCAACAACATGTTGTCTAGAGGCTGCAACCAATACCATGGTGGATTCAACAATTACCGTGGTGGTTATCATTTCAACCACCATGACAAGCACTAGAAAAGTAATACTCTCTCTCTCTCTCTCTCTCTCTCTCTCACCCCCAACTTCACAATATGCAAAAGAAAATTGATCAGCATTTTCATTTGGGAGGTTAACAAATACTAAAAGACACAACTAGCATGATGGTTTGTGCTTGTAAAAATAATATTTGTTCTCTCTCTCTCTCTCTCTCTCTCTCCCTCTCTCTCTCTCTCTCTCTCAATACCCTTTTGAAAAAAAATCATAACGTGCAAAAGATAGTTAACCAGAGTTACAATGATTTATGATGAAGAAAGATAGTAAACGATAGTGTTGGAAGTCCAACTACTGACATACATTGTGTCAAGAATGTGTATAATATTGGCTCGTCATGTTGTTTGCATCCCTCTAGAGCCTATAGACATCTTTCTTACTTATAGACACTTTCTTGTTATTGTGCCAAAGCAATGCCACTAAAGATGGCTTTGTCACATAGGTTGTCTGTCCTTTTCTTCTATTGAGTTGATGCCCATATGATTCTCAAATTGATTCTAGTCAATGGTCAATTGATGGAATCATGTTAGTCCTTCTAATGGAAAACATCTTCAATGTCATGTTCAAAAGCCATTTTGTGTTTTTTTTAGAGGAGAATAACATAGCTAATGTGACCCTCTTTGTAGCTAGCTGATCTAAGGTATGCATCAGAGTATGGTCTCAAGTCCCAGAGCATCAGAAGAATGGACAATTGATGAGTCCTTGTGTTTAGGGTAAATTTTTCAAAGGCAAGAGCTTGGTAGTCTCTCAAATGATTTGATGTTGCTTCATCAAATACTCAACCCACCAGTTTTAAGACCATAGCTCATGTTCTTTGTTCTAATGGCACTGCTCAAATGGGTGCATCCACTGCTTGATTCGAGACTACTTGCTTAGCAAGAAGGTTTTTTTTTTGGCATTGTCTTTCCCTTCACATTCATTGAAAGAAGAAATTATTGTTGCCATTTGTATATTATATCATCGGTTTTCATAGCCTTCGATCTACACTCGCACCCTGATCAAGTTTATTGATGTTTCTATCTCACAATCTCTCTCTAGTTCTCTTGCAACCCATGACAAATCACATCACACCATGTGGTACCTTATCTTAAATAAATAAAGCAAGCCAAGATATGAGAAACATAAATGACCTAGCTTGTAATAACAAACAAGGACTCGCATGAATGTTTGTGACAGGAATCAAAACTTGTGCATAATATTCTAAGTGAACCTAAGGAGCAAAGAGAGCATGGGGGCAGCCCCTGGGGGCGAATGTCCCTCAATGGTAAATATGTATGAATGTAAAGAAGTCAAGATAGATGCAACAAGGAAATTAATATTTTAAAAGAAGTAGAAATCTTGAAAGTGACAAGTCATAGAATGCAACGAGAACATTTTGCATAGGTTTAGTAGGACATGGGTGTGTGTTGTGTACTTTATTTGAAATTTACTAGTGCAAGAGAAGAGATTTTTTTATTGCAAAAGCAATATATGTCAAAGTTTGTTAAAAACCAATGGCTTTGTTTTGTAGCCTCCGGTTGTACACATCACCAACAAATGCAAAGAGGCCCAAACTAGTTGGAAAAGGCAAAAGGCAAGATGCAAAATGGTTGGCTAGTGGGTATAACGCTATGTGTTAAGCAATGGAACCATATCTGGCATTCTTAGCAGTCAAATTGTGAGGTATCAACTTGAAAAAGAAATAATTCAAAATGATAAATAATGCTCGATATATGTCAAGTGCATTGCACATGCATCAATGGAATTTTATGTAGTGTGTTTATTTATGGTTGACGTAAGCTAAAAATATCACAAATATCAGACCACCATGCAATAGTTCATAATTGTGGAGTGCATTTTTTCAAAATGTTTGTCTTTCCAACTAAATTGAAAAGTTATTGAGTGTGCCCTGATATGTACTCGTACAATTGGAACACAATATAGGACACTCCCTAAATGATAGCAACACAACAAGACAAAGCACCCATAGACGTGCGCACAGACGCGTTTCATGAACTAAATAAAAAACTTACGGGCGCGTCTATTTGCGCATCTGGAGACCCGCGTCTAATTGCGTGTCTATATATCAGACTTACGCGCGTATAGACGCGTACAAAGACGCATAAATAGACGCGCTTATAAACGCTTTTATAGATGCCCGTATAGACGCAAGTCGAACAGACAAACACGAATATAAACACGTTTTTAAACGCATTGATAGACGCGCTTTTTTTTTTAAAAAAAATTTATAGAATACTGTGTATGTTGTGTATGCTATATAGTTACAAGAATCCCATATCCACATTCTGTAATTCGATTCTTATAGCCAACCACATTTTAATTAGAATTCCAAATAAAATATTACAACTCCAAAACGCAATAAAATTGAAAGCTCAAAAAGTGCTTGTATATACATATAGCACGAAGCTAAGCCACATCATGTGGCTTCAAGTACAAAAGATAAGGAAGCTAAGCCATGTCATGTGGCTTCAAGTACAAAAAATAAGAGGAGTCTATATACAAGAGGCACGAAGCCAAGCCAGTGGCTTTAAGTACAAAAAAGAATAGTAGCACTACTTTTACGACTAATCCTCACTGCCTTCCACGCTCCCTTCTGCACTCCCTTCTGCACCTCCTTCCTTGTCTTCCTCGTCGTCTTGTGCATGGGCCTGTAAACAAGGGACAACATATATCAATGTATGAAAAATCAAATCTTTACTTATAATTTTGGCATTATTCAATTACTTTCAAATACCTGGGGGGCCTGTCCAGTAGCTCGGGTATACTGCTCCTCAGTAATCAACCCGTCATCATAGAAGTGCCTCCATGTATCTCCTCTGCGATGGTGGCCGTGGTAGGCTGTCTCCACTGGAGTAGGGTATCTGCCCATGATCTCAAGCTGCATGACCATGATACACTTTTTGGAGGGATTAGTACAAAGAAACAACCAACCTCCTAATAAACTACATAAGCAATATAATTTGAGATCGATACTTACAAATTGGGCCTCCCATGATTCAACACCCCCTGCTCCAAAATGCGCGCTTCCATATTCCTCCATCTGGATCCTCCGTGCCTCCACGTGCTGCAGACTGGGCTCCTCCCTCACTGTCTTCATTGCCTTCTTCCACTCACGCTTGTGAGCAGTGTGGGGCAGGCCCCTTGGAGGTTGACCTGCCTCAAGCCTGGCAAGCTCCGCTAGTGCCTGCCTCTTAAGGGAAGATCTTTTATTGCTAAGTATCGTAACAATCTTTGACTTCCCCCATTTATCTGTGAACTGGCGATTGGGGGGGTGAGGATACCTAGAGCGAACAGTAGCGAGGGTCTCATCAGCCAACCTCTTTGGGTGGTCTAGTTTATAGTGGATAAAGCAATCTCGTAATTGTTAGCAATTACAGAGCGCATGAAGGCCATGATGTCCTTCCCCCGCACATCCATCAAGATGCCTCCTGTCTGAGTGATGTCATAATAAATCGTACCATCACCCGGAGGCATGTCTAAATCATCTGAGTCATCCTCCTCCTAAAGTCGATTTTGCAAACATGGTGAATTATGCGCGTGGGTCAATTACTCGAATGCTTTTCCTCATTTATGGTCTTCACGTGCAGGCTATTGTGTAAAATGCTTCCAAGGGAGAATAAATTACCGACCTCAAGAGATATGGCAAGGCAACATGTGACCTCTCTTGGAGGATTAGATTACAAGCGCATCCATGCATGTGTCAACGATTGCGTTTTGTTTCGTGGACTACATAAGGATGCAAGAGAGTGTCCTACTTGTGGAGAGGCAAGATATAGAGCAGATCTCAAAACCTTGGACGTGCCTCGTAAGGTATTGCGACATTTTCCCATAATCCCTCGCATCCAACATATGTTCAAGTGCAAATCTATTGCAGAGCTCATGTCATGGCATTCCTCCCATCGATCAACCGATGGCAAGTGGAGAACTCCCGCGGACTCTCCTGCGTGGAAGCACATTGAAGACACATGGCCAAGCTTCAAGGAAGAACCTAGGAGCTTGAGACTTGGATTGGGTATGGACGGTGTGAACCCATTTGGTCTCAAAAGCACGTCTTACAGTGTATGGCCAGTGGTATTGGTGAATTACAATCTTCCACCCTCTATGGCTATTAAGAAAGGACATGTCATGCTGTCCCTTCTAATTCCAGGGAAACATAAAGTCAAAAACCCTGATGTTTATTTGGAGCCTTTGATTGATGAGCTAGAGATACTTTGGAGAGGTATTGAGGTGCATGATGTGAGGAGGCCTCCCTCGTCATGAGACTTCAACTGCAAAGCAGTCTTGATGTGGACGATGCATGACTTCCCAGGCTATGGCGAGTGTTCAGGTAAGCATTGCATTTTTTAATTATGAATAGGCAAAGGACGTGGCACCCTAAACCCACCTTCCATGCTTAATTGCATCTATTGTTCATGTCTCACTACATCGGGTTACCATGCATGTCCTATTTGTGGTCCTTCGCTAGTTGCCTCACGGGTAGACGCATTGAATAAGGTCATCTATGAGAATCACCATCGATTTCTCCCACCTGATCATCCTAGATATGTTGCCCCTTGGAATGAAGTCCTCCCACAATCACTCACCGTGGGAGATTGGATGAGAATTTGGGACGGTTCCATGACTCCACCACTTGGCATGAGCCGGTAAGGGTTTGTAACTATTGGCTGGAAGTAAAGATTGGCTATATTGGTTGAAAGTAAAGATTGCACGCTAACACTTTATTTTGTTTAGATACTCCATCTTTTATCATTTACCATATTGGTCCCACCTCAAGATCAATCACCTGCTCGATCCCATGCATATCTTCAAGAATGTGGCATCTACCATTTGGGAGCATTTGAATGGGACACGAGATTCGGCAGGCATAAGGGAGGATCTACGCACCACAGGGAGGATGCGTGAAGCTTGGCCTCAAGAGAGACCAAATGGGCATGTTTTTTTACCTCGTGCACCGTGGATGTTATCAAAGGTAGAGATGGCGACGGTGAAGCGCGCTATTACTACAATTCGTACTCCCACTGGATGCATGAGGTGTTTAAAGGGAGCCTTTACAAAGAGCAAGAAAAGAAGTGTAGAGCAATTATATGGCTTGAAATCTCATGATTGGCACAAGATGCTCCAAGTAAGTATTTTATATGCATAATATCTTTTTCCTTTCAAATTTGTGAGTGAATAGCTATAAGCAACTAATCAACCACCTCCTTGCGGGTTCAGTTCATACTACCTACTAGCATTTCACGTAGTGCATCAAAGGACGTGAAAGATTGTATTTACAAGATGGGCGAGCTTGTGAGGTATGTGAGCTCAAAGGAAATAGATCCCACCACGCTTGAGAATGCTCGAGTTATGTCAGTGGAGGCGGTTTGTTTAGTGGAGGAAACATTTCCTTGTTCTATTCTCACAAGCCAACTACATCTCATAGTACATTTGGTGGATGAGATTGCTATATGCGGTACTATACATGCACGATGGTTGTTCTTCCTCGAGCGCTTCATGAAGACCTTGAAGGGCTTCGTGAGACAAAATGCAAGACCCGAAGGTAGCATGGCCGAGGGTTGGTTGGTACAAGAGTCACTTGTATATATTTTTGAGTTTCTTGTTGATGTGGATAGCTCTCTCCCACGACTATGGAGAGATGATGAAGACCTAAGGATGACCTCTATTGTGCCTCACGGAAAAGAACGCAACAAAGTAATAGACACGGAGTTGCATAATAGTATCAACCTCTTTTGCGTGCTTAATAGTGATGTGATGAAAAGATGGGTGACAAGATACGAGGATGCAAAGGCAAGAAGACAAGAAGAAAGGGCCCTCTTTCGTACACACCACGGATCTCGTGTGCCATACCCTCAGCATCTAAGAGCACTTCCAAAGGATATTCATGTGGATTGGCTACTTGATGAAATGGAGAAAGCAGAGAAAGACGAGGGGATGCATATCACAATGGAAGAATGGGAGTATGCTAGGGGATGCATGAGCAAGGTCGGTATATAGAATGTTATGCATGAGTTAGGAGCTTTTTATAATTTAGATTGCTTATTTAATTGATTTTTTCTTGGTGTAGTGCACTATGTTCAATGCTATATGGTGTGAGGGCAAGCATTTTTGAACACAACGGATTGATGATAAGAGAAACACACAAGATTGCAGCGTCATTGCTAGCTTTGAGGGAGCCAATGGAGCCATGGATGATTATTGTGGCATAATCCAAGATATCATTATGCTTGACTTTCGACGCTTCTTTGTGTATGTTTTGGATGTAAAGTGGTTTAAGGACATGGTGGAAAGAGGCCCTAATGCAACAATCAAATGCCATGCAAGTGGCTTTGTAACTATTGACTCCACAAAGTTTTGGCAAAGTAGGAAGGACACACTAGTACTACCACAACAATGTGAACAGGTACTGTGCACACACATAAAAATACTTGCTTTTAAATATTTGATGCAAGAAAAGTAACATGATTGTATTTGTGTTTGAATTAGGTTGTCTATCAACCAATGGTGGATAATAATAGATGGTGGCATGTCATACCTATTATGCCACGTTCCAAAGTGATGTATAGTACTATGGAGCGTATGGAGGATGATCATGGCCATGGACGTGATGATGACCATGATACAAGAGAGGAGGATGATCATGAGATAGGAGATATAGATATTGAGGCCGGCATTACCCGTGAGGACGAGCCTACCATTGGAGATGTTGATTTCGATGAGCACATGAGTGGCACAAGTAGTAGTGGGTTGAATGTATTTGTAGATCTAAACACTTGTTTGGATTTTGAAGTACAGTTTGGCAAGGGTTGATCTCATTGAGGATGAGATTGAACCGTAGCCCCACAATTGATATTGGCAAAACTATTTTACATATTGTCTCATTCTCCTCATTCCACTTAATTCTTGTATATGTGGGCTTCCAAAAAATTATGTGCTTTGGTAATCATGGGCAATGTTTGGAAAGCAATGATGTACACCAAAATCTCACTTTCTGTATTCTCTGTAGCGCATCTATTTACGCGTCTAAATGCACGTCTGAGTCTCAGTGTAAATGCGCAAATACACGCACAAATAGATGCGCTAATAAACGGCATGTTAGACGGGCTCGTATTTTCTCTGGTCAAATGCACAAATAGACGCGGTGATTTACACGCAAATAGACGAGCGTTTAGCCGCGCCTATAGACGCGCTCGTAATTTCTCTACTAAAGCAACGCCTATAGACGCACCTGCTATTTTGCGTGTCTACCAAGCGCGTCTATAGTTGCTTTGTGTTGTTGTGCAAAGGCTCTCAATTGGTTGCCTCGTTTGGTTTGTATGTACAAAGCTCAAAAAGTGGTATTTCAAAGGAACAATTGGTTTGAATATATATGTGTAGAGCAATTATTTAAGTTTTTATATTATTTTGGATCTCCTATATAGTCCAATATGCATGCTTCGAGGCATTATAGCATTTGCAATAGTTCTATGATCACATTCAAGATAATAATTGTGTGATGTTTTGATAACAATTTCAAGTTCAAAAAGTGCAGATTAGTTTAGACCCCAAGTTTGTCAATTCCCATTTAGAAATACATGAGTTACAAATCAAGCAAGTTACCCACATGCGATTTATCCCTAAACCTCACGAAAAATGGCTAAGCCCAATCATACATTGGCCCGTATCTATATGTATTTATATGTATATAGGTGGAAAAAGAATACAAAGATGGTGACAGTGTTGTGCTGCCTATTATGCATCGGTAGATTTGAGTGAGCTTCCTTATGCTTTTTACTGTTTGTGAGTTTAGAGAGGGTTGAAAGAACAAAGTGCACCCCTCAATTGCTTAACGTTCAACATGTATATTTACTTTGGTAGGAAGATTTCATTTGTTTTTTCATGATGCAATATGTCTGGACATACACTTGTAAGTCATTATAGCCTAAAAATATAGCCTTGGAGCCTTGAGCATGCACTCAAGATCTATAATCCCACGACATGCATTTGATACGATAATCTCATAGAAATTTACATTTATATGGGGGTTTTGAAGTCATATATTAAAAGTGTTTTTGTAACTAGAGGTTCTATAATTGCACCCAAATGCATGTTTTATGTAGGATTGTTTACTTTTGCACTTCTTCGATGTAAACAACTTAGGACTTGATGCATTATTTACAAAAACATTGCAAAGGTCAAATATCTAACCTATAGTTAACTCTTTAATTATCCAAGACATAAGTGTTGGCACTAAAATAACGAGTCTCTTTGCATGAGGTTATAGGTTGAAAAAATAAATTATATGAAAAAGGCTATCATCCTTATATGATATATTTATAGCTACTAGCTTTACTTTTCATATAAGAAAGATAGGGATGCAACATGTGTGACTCGATTAGGGAATCACAACTTGATTTGACCTCTTTCAATATAAGGTCATGAAGAAATATTTAGCCATGTGTTAAAGAAGAGTTCTTACCCTAATTCCACATTTTAAAAATTTTACAGACCTTAGTGATTTATTTTTTTTGGGCAGAAAAAAATAGGTAACCCTAGATCAACCTTTTAAAAGGGCCTTTTAGTTTGGATATGTCAACTTTAAGTACATATTAGCTGAATGCCGAGCGTTATGAGCTTTACTTTCGTAATTATCTCTTAAAGTTATGTGATATGACATATGAACCACCACTACTTTCCCTTTCCTTGAAAACCATTGGAGCATTTGTTGTCAAGCAAAGCCTCAATTTATTTTGTAAACTTATTTCTAGGTCCATTCATTTTCGTCATCTCAACAACCAAAATAATGGTCACATTTTGTCCCATTTAGTCACCCATGTTTTATATAATGAATAAATCAACATAAGATGAGCACTCTTCAGCTTAGATTGAATTATATGTGCTTAGCTTACAATAACCAAGCAAAAGTTTTTCTTCTCCTTAATTCCACGTGCTTGCAATATCAAAGAAGGACTCAAACAAAAACTAATTGACCTCAATCATGAAATGGGAAGCCCATCATTTATGAAATCTCTCTAACATCGTTAGCAAGAAAAACTTTAAATCATAGATTTGATGGACTGCATGTAAGTTACAAGCTTTGTTGTACATGTAAAAGAGTCTACCAAGCAAAGGCCACCATACTCCCAGACATCCGCAAGTCCCCATAAGCTACGCACATCCCTGCAAAGACACGCGCCGTCAGCACATGCAACTCGCCTTTCAAGAAAAGCAAATGTGGAGAGAGAGAGAGAGAGAGGGCGAAAGTGCAAAACTGTGTGCAGGAAGAGAGACTAGGGGCCATTTTCACACAGCAGGGTACAGAATAGCGAGGGAGTGTTCCTATAAGCATTTGACTTTTGTATATGGACTGGTGGATCGTTCTTAAAATGGTGCGACGTAAAGCAAGTGATAGACTTCTCAAGCCAAACACATGATTGAGAACTTTAAACCTCCATTTCTACTATGTAGAGCCACACATGCTGATACTGTGAGAATTGCAGGGTATTATGCATTTCCAAAGGCACGTTTACAGTCCAACTATAAGTATAATTTGGATAATGAGGGTAACTTCTGCTGCCACAATCGAAACCTAGAAACTCATCTAGTTCCATGAACAGTGAGAAACAACATGGAAGGAAGAAAACTACCGCTGACTGAAACAGAAGCTCCACCAGTTGATCACTGGTCGCGGACCTCGAAATATTGCCGGTTCTTGATCGCGATGTCGAACATGTGCATTGGCTTGAATCTCCTGAAATCTCTGGGCACCGTGATGAGGTGGGTGGAGTGGCTCCTATGGAACTGGATGGTGCCGGGCTCCTCGTTGGGGTATCGCGACCATCCGATGGCCGTCAACTTCTGCTCGAGAAGAGCATAAGAAGAGATGATCTGGTTGGAGGGAAGGTAAACGAGGACTTTACCGCGCCTGCCTGGTTGAGACTCTGACTTGTCGATGTTGTCGGGGTTGGGGTTGGGAACAAGGTGAGTGACGCCACGATGGTTGAAGACCCAGACACCTGCCATGCTTGGGGAGGGCGGAATTGGGAAGCTGTACTAAGGAAGGAAAAACCGGGAAGCTTTCTGGCGACAATCTAATGTAGAGAGGGTAGCAAGGCTATGTAATGAGCTGCTGCGGTGTGGGGATCGAACTCTATGGAAAGCTTTCTCGCCAGAGACAACCTTGGAACTTACAGAGAGCTGAAGGTGGCAGACTACTGATGATGGCGGCTAAGGGCCAGCGCCTTTTATAACGAGCAAAACCTCAGATTATTCCTTAATCTCCATTTATCTAGGGCGTTAACCTCGCATTTACATGGAGCGCAGGAGCGCTAGGACAGTGGCGTTTGCTGATGTTTCTCCTGCTTCAGCTTACCCATTTGTTGCGGTCTAAGGTCCTTTACACACAGAAGGCTGCCAGCTCGCTACTAGAGTGAGCTTGATGAACGAAAATCGGCAAAACGAAATCTCGCATCACACCCCTCGGGACATCATATTTGCCATGGTGGACTCCAGGTCCTGCTTGTCGGGCAGCTGCCCACGTTTGGGTGCTCAAGAGGAGAGCACAAGCTGGGAGGGGTTTCGATCCGCCGGGAGTCAACGCATCTGTGTACAGCTTGCTGTAACCAGTCCACTATGACTCCTTTCAACTTTCTTTCCTTCTCCTTGGTGATTCTCTTATGATAATAGATGCTTCTCTTTCTGCCTTCCTTCTCATCAACTCTCGTCTTTTTCAGCTGTGCCGCGGCTGCTCTCCCTCCCTTGGGTACTTCCTTTAACTTTTCGATGCTGATGCGTCAGGGTATTCCAGCCGTCCCATACTGAATCTGTTTGCTACACCTCCAATAGCCCACTGCTACATGCGTCGACGTCCTTCAATCGCACCTGTCGTTGGTTCTGTTTCCCCGGCGCATGACGAAGGATCGCCACAGTTATGCCCATCTCTACGTCCATCGCCTACTGGGCGGCGCCCCGTTACCTGAAATAATGTAGCGACCTTCCTTTATACCAATAACACGACTGCCACCCCTTTGCATAATCATCTACCGCCACCCTCGCAACACCGCAACATCGCAAGCGACTCTCGGAACGCAAGACCTCCGTCATGAAAAGGAAGGCTACAAATTGACTTGTTGGAGGCGAATTATTCGATCTCTAGTCCGCAGGGGAGGTTGCGAATTGTTATCATTTCGAATCGAAGAGAACCGATGCGCTGAATCAAGGGTGGCTGTTTTGAGATCGGTGTGAATTTTTTCAAGATGGCCATCGTTGGTCAAGACGGCATCGCGGTTCGTGGGCGGATGATTCGTTGCCGGGATCTTTCTTTGTTAGGGTGCTTGCCCATATTGTTGCTCCGGAAACGCATATATTCGCGAAAAAATCAAACATTCTCTTGTAGCGGGAAACAATAAAGGCTTTGTTTTGAAATTCCCATTTACGAAGAACACGGAAGGTTGCTTAGAGGCACCGCAACAATCACAAAAAAGAGCAACACAATTTAAACAAAATAAAATTTTCCGTGACCCAAACCTGAACATAACCCAATTATCCAAGCTTTGGAGCCATCAACGAAACCTTAGGGTTGCTTACATCCACAGCAAGAATCCAAAAAGACTCACATAATATAAAGAAACAAATGTATTCAATAACAAATACGCTATGTGTTAGTACTAATACCATTTCCTTCAATATGTGACATGACACAATTTTTCTGAAGGAAATAATTGTACTCAAGCATAGCCTACGACAGCTTGCAATCTAGGTGATGTTCACTACTTATGTGCTTAGCTAGACATCATACAATGCACGTTATCCTCCCAAGAAAGTACATATAAAAGGACACTCAACGTAAAGAATCATATTCTTCTTGAATGGATAAAAAAGGGCACTTAAAGACCATTCTATCTCCCTCATTTATGATTTGGACCTCAAGGTTATGATGATATCTATGAGCATCATCTTTTGTTAAACATTTATTCTCCACTTCTTAAAGGCAATATATATAACTATAACTTTGTTTATAATATTGGTGTATCATAGTTCTAAAGAGAAGAAAACCTATTGTGTGCAATTTTGTTAAGAATATTATACATAAAAAGTTAAAAGCATATAAAACTTGTCATTTCAAAAAATAATAGTCCATCATACAATAATGAAACTCTTCTCAATGCCATCTCTATTGTATATGTGTATGTGTGTGGTATTTGAGATTAGAATGTGAAAGTGTATCTCGGGGGGGTCATTAAATAATATATATTGTGACTATCATGTGAGTTCAACATAAGGAAAATTTTAATTTCATTTTTTCTTACATTTTCACTGACGGAAGGGTGTTGTAAAAAGGATTTTGGAAAAAATTTTATAGATTGAATAGGAAAAGGGTGCATTTTGTTAATGAAAATTTCATTGATAAGGGGTTTAATAAATAGGCCTTGAACACACATGATATATAGGGTTTATACATAGTGATCCCCTCGAGAAGTGTCTATTAAGTTTAATCTCTACTTTTAAGCTCTGTAATTTAACAAGCTAGCAACCATCTATAGTATTTCAATCAAATAACCATTGTAACAATTGGGAATATTAGATGTTGTAATCTTTTTAAGGATCATTAGATATCTAGGGAGAAGGAAAACATGCATTTGGAGGTGAATAGCCCAGAGGATTTAGAAGGTAGAAAGTGGAAGGAGAGGAGACGAAAGACCAAAAAGAACCAAGTCACAAACATCAATTCAACATTTTCTTTTCAAATGGCGATGCTTGAAACATCAATGTGAAGTAAAAGGGAAATGCTGACCTGGAGGGGCCATTTTCTAGATACATTCATGGAGTTTGATTAACGCAATTGGTGCACTCTACATAGGCCACTATCTTGTTTCCTAGTGAGTTCATGAATTGTTAATTTGTAGCTTTGTCCCATATATGCAAATTAAAAATGTAAGGCCTTATTTTGTAGCTACAAGTTTATGTCTATATAGAACAAGCTCACTATGGCTTTTAAGGTTATGGATTTCCAAATCATGATCGATGTTCTTTTTGATACATTTAATTCAGTATTTGCAATTGATTGAGATTCAAAAGATGATTTTTTTATCACTAGGCATTTCCTCATTGTGTTGTGATCCATTAAACATTGACAATCAGAATCTTTTTATTGGAGTGATGGAGTTGAAATACAACTATATGACCAAAACACTTTGCTTTGACAACTAGTGTTAAGGGGTATGAAATTGAATTGCATTGCTAATGATGTGCATGAGATAGACACCTAAAAAGATTTCTCCCATATTCCATGTTAAAGAAATGGAAAGAGTTTAGACATTGTTTAAGAGTCTAAACACTTGCTTTGATATGCCATATCCAAAGGCAAGAAATTGGAGTGAATTGCTAATGCTGTTAATGGGATGGACCTAAGAGAAATTCCCCCATATTCCATTGTCGCTTCGCCTATGTTCCATGTGGAAAGAGTGTAGACATTGTTTAAGTAGATTTACATCAAATACCCCCACTGACTATATTATTGTATTGTGTGCAACTATATGCTAACTAGAAAAATAAGCACAAAAGGAGACATTTATGACTATCTCTTAGAGCTCATCATGGGAGACACCCACGAGTGAAATCTTTGGAGAAGGTCAAAGATTTCCATAATGGCTTGGACAAGCATATATGTATATGCTATGCGACTCATATTTGCCCTTTGCAAACATGTTACAAAAGAAAAATTTAGCTACCACATGACATGCATGCCACCTTACTTACATTTAGCATCATTGTGATATATTTTCATAAATAGATGGCTTATGCTTTAGATGCACCTAACCATGGATTCCATTGAGTAGTGCTGTTGTACTTTCCTCATTAAAGTATGGCATGCCTTTTTACCATGATCTTCTTAGAACCTTATAGAATTATCTCTTGAAACTAATTCTTTCCACTTGGGACCCATTTCAGTGCTGTGTGTCCATAAGTTGAATGTAGGCCTTTATCTTCCCTCGAGTGTAGTCCATATTATAGCCTAGGCTTAGGATCTAGATTCCAACAATTTTAACTTGATGGCCATTACAAAAGAATTGGACCTTAGAAGAGGAACATTCTTTCAAAGACATGGCAAGATAAGATGAATAAATTTGAATAGAACTCATAGAAGTTGGGATGTTACATGATCCTCCCTTTATTTAGATATCGCAAAGTCTAATGCTAATCTCTCCCATTTGTGCTCCTATCTTGTCAATGGAATTTTTCAAGTGTAATCAGCTTTGCAAACCAAATTTCTCAACCAAACCTATATACCACATCTCTTGAAATCCCCTTCCATCCATCGAGCTGTCATGGAAATCCCAATAGAGGTGACAATAAGCGGGTTATAGTGTCATTGTTTGCTTGGGTGTAGCCATTTTTGGTGACTAGGCTCAGGGACTTTTTTGTATATGGGTGTCTTGCATAACCCATAACTTATGCATTGCTCAATGGAATTTAGCAAACTTTGCCTTCAAGTTGTAGTACACATTCCAAACTTGAACATGAGAGCAAAAAAATATGAAATAAGGATTTGGAATGAGACCATTAAAGCATTACAAGTGTTAAATTACATGGCGCAACAGAACAAAAACTCAACAAAGAATAGAGTACATAGCAAATTGGTGATGAAAAAAATTTTCCTTCTAATATTGATGTAGTACAGATGATGGCTCCATCCACCCATGCGCTCCCACAATGGAGCTTAGATGGCGATCCAAACATATACTAGGTGAAGAGATACTAGCTGGAAGATCTCTATTGGAAGATCTGATCTGATCTGATGCAATGGACTGGGAAGGTTGCCTCTTTATAGCTATCAGGGTGGTAGTCGGATCAACATAGTTGGTGGAACCGGTCAATCAACCTAGTCGGTGGAGCCGACTAGGTTGATTGATCGTCCATGGAATATTCAGGGAATATCCCTAGGAACCCCCAGCTTAATGTACATGTTTCATGTTCAACAAGGTGTAGACATTCTTTCAATTTACCAAAAGCTTGAGCCTTTTCACAAAGAGAGTACACCCACATCTTCTTGCTATACTCGTCGAAGATCTATAAAAAATAGGAAGATCCCCCTAAGGCCTATGTAGGCATCTTACCGCACAAGTCGACATGCACCAACTCTAAAGGAGCGTTTGCTCTATTCTTGCTTTCTTGTGGGAATGCCTTTCTTTGTTGCTTGCCCATCATGCAAGCTTCACATGGTTCTTTGATTTCTGCTACTGTAGGTAAGTGAGCAACCATAGCTTGCTTCTACATCTCCTTCAGCACTGCAAATCCGATGTGGTTGAATCTTTCGTGCCAAAGTCTGCTTGTGCCCACTCCAGCGGTGGCTGTAAGAGCAGTTAACTCATATATGTTGTTCCTCCTTACTCTTGTGCCAACAAGAATTTTTGCTCCTATCTTGTTGAACCTCACTTGATGGTCAAGGTTAGTTATGGAAGCAACTGATAGCAAATCTCTCTTGATTTGTGAAACATATAGCACATTAGATAGTTTCTTAACATCTCCATTTATAGAAACAAATGAAACCATACCTATACCCTCAATAGGGCATTTTGTGTAGTTTCAAACCATCATGATGATGGATTCCTATAGACACTGCATGGAACAATATAGACCCTTCTTGTAGGTCATATGACAGGAGGCACCACTATCCAACACCCATGAATCAGTGGTTGAAGCTGCTTGAACTAAGAAACACTCTTCCTTAATGGCTAGAAATAGATGTTAGCTGTTTGTTTCCCCTTATAGATGTCTTCTTCAGGGCACCATTCTTTTTATTTGCTTTCTTGACCCAACAATCTACAATCACATGGCCCTTCTTCTTGCAGTAGAAGCATTCTCTTTGAAACTTCTTCTTACCGCCTTTCTTCTTTTTGTCACCACTAGTAGAGGACTCACCTTGGGTGGAGGAACCACCTTTGCCTTTCGCAGTGGTAGAGAACACATCATCCCCATTGCCACCTCCATCTCGAGCTTTAAGCCTCAATTACTCCTCCATAAGTAAAGCACATAACTCAAATGTCAATGGTTGAGGTCTCACCTGAGTGTTAAGTGATGTTACCAGTCCATCAAACCTCAGTGGACATATCTGGAGACACCGCCGAGCTAGCTCTTCGCAAGTCTTTTGTATCCCAGCACTGCCATCTGGTCACGCAGATTTTTGATTCGAGTTATGAACGCCTCCACTGTCTCTCCTTCATTAAACTTCTCAGTTACTCTGCGAGATGATTCTCCAGGTTTTGGATCCTTTTCTGATTCTGTGTCTCATACTGACTCTTCAATATGTTCCAAGCCTCAATTGCCTTAGATGTGTGCTAAATCAAGGTCAAAACACTATTAATAGTACTTCTAACTAGGGCACACAGAGCATCTACGTTCCTGCATTTCCAAGCTCATAGAAGGTCGGCATTAGGAGGTATCGTTCTCCCCGCATTTGCTAGGTTAGGGGTTTCTTGTGGTTCTAAGTCAGTAGTACTGTCTCCAGAAGCTCATAGGAATCCAAAATAGTAGTAATTTTAAACTTCTACAAAGTATAGTTTGTACCATCTAACTTGCCTTGAGTGAGGGCTGATGGGCGAATCCTCAATGCCTGGATTGTTGGTGCAGCTGCTGTTGAACTTGACCCACTTCCTAATGCCATCACTCTGTATGCTGTTGAAGCCCTCACCTCTCTTCTACTCTTTGATCCTTAAAACCACCTAAGCTCTGATACCATGTTAAACTACATCACGTAGCAGAACAAAAACTAAACAAAGAATAGAAAGTACACAGCAAACTAGAGATGAACAAAATTTTCCTTCAATATTGATGTAGTATAGATGATGGCTCTGTCCACCCGTGCGCTCCCACAATGGAGCTTAGATGGCGATCTAGACGAATACTAGGTGAAGAGCTACTAGCTGGAAGATCTGATCAGATCTGATCTGATCTGATGCAATGGACTGGGAAGGTTACCTCTTCATAGGCTATGAGGGTGGTAGTCAAATTAACGTAATCAGTGGAACTGGCCAGTCAACCTAGTCGGTGAAGCTAACCAGTCAACCTAGTCTTCCACATCTAGTCATCCATGGAATATTTAGGGAATATCTCTGGCCAACTGGCCCCAGCCCCCAGTGAGAGCAAGGGGCTCCCACACAATCAAGACAATGTGCCTCGCTATGCTATCAGCTTACCTATCCTGCCTAGCCCATAGGCTAGACTCACATAGATCACCTTTCTACCATCAAGGTTCTCATTTTGATAGACCTCATCTAGCATGCAAGTCAGGATCCATCCAGTGTCCCGGGCTCACACACATGGCTTCTCCTCATATGGGGGCCTTACAACTTGAGCACCTTGGACCACTGGTGGTTACCAGGAGGGTGGGGCATTGAGCATATCTAACAACAAGTGCTATGTTGCATGTGAAGCATGCATCCTGAAGACTATAGCTGGATATAGCAACTTATTAAAAAACGTCAAAATTTTGTTCTATACATACATGCAACCAAGTAATCATTCTAAAGTACACTACTTGATCTTCTCCTTAACCCAAGGATCACACACCTAAATGAGATCATTATACATGGGTTAATGGGCCTCCAATGTTGTGCTAAAGTGATGCATACCCATTTGAGGGCACGCCTTATAACGTTTTTTTGATTTGTTGAAAACCAAATCGGATTGAAAATTTGGAATCCAAACTATTGGGACTAATGCATGGTGGTCTTAAAACATTGATAGTTGTTGGTATTGGTATCTAGATTCACCCTAAAATGGAAGGAGTTGGAAAAGTGTTATTGAAATGAATAATTTTCTACAAAATCTATGATAGATACAATAGTGTTACAAGGAAAATTGGCAAGGCACATTCTGAACTGCTTATCCTGCCAATTAGCCGTGAAATTTTCATGCCAAAGCATCGTCATTGTAGCAATAACTTCCACTTCAACCTCTGTGCAATAAGAATTTGACAAAAATGCATTGTTATAATCATTAGCATTGTTAATACTGTATACATTTTAAGTTACAAGATGTTAATATCCACATTGTGTAGTTTGCATCTTTGAAAACATTAATATAAGAAAAAAATGGGCCTAGCGAAAAAATTAGACAATAGATGGCAATATCCATACAATATCTAGTACATGGGAATATCCATATAAACTAGGCCTAGTAAAAAAATAAGCCAGCACATGACAATATCTAGTAGATGACAATATCCATATAAACTGGGCCCAGGAAAAAAAAAAGCCAGTAGATGGAAATATCCATACAATATCCTAGTAGATGGCAATATCCATACTCAACCTAGTCCTCAACTATATATATGCCTAGATTGGGGGTGTTAGAGCTATATATAGCTTGCCCTAACTCAGCCTAGTCCTCAACTATATATATGCCTATGATCTATGAATAGAATCACTTTCGCCGTCTTTCACAACTCTATTGCGAGAAATGCAAAAATCTCTCCTCCCACACTTTTCTCTTCTATTCAGCGACCTCGCTTTCCTCCTCTATTCCCCACACTCCTCACCCCTACCAAGCCCCTCTCCGATTGACACTCGTGCTTTCTCTCCACCCTTCTCCCTCTCTACTTATGTGAAAGGAAGTTTTTCAAGAAGGTGTGTCTCTTTAAGCAATGTAGGTTCATTTTTTGTGAGATTTCATTTTGTAAGAGTTGAAGCATGTTTCTCCTTGCATTGCTAAGCCTATGTGCTAATTTTCATGCTTGATTTTCAGAGATTAAGGACAAAAAACGAGATTTGCTCTTCTCTTTTCGGTATTTCTCTTCTTCCTCTTTCCCTTCCTTTCATGCTTTCTCCTTGTTTGTAGGCTTACGCTTGTCTCCTCAATCCAATCCCTTTGGAAAGTTGCTTCTCCAAATTGCTCCTTCCTATAACTAGTTATCTAAAAAATGGTATGTTTCCTCTTTTTTGTAGGGCCAGTCCATGAAACACCGAGCAGGACTTTTCCATGTAAGAAAGTGCTTCTTCTTTTTTCCTTTTTTTGTTTTCGTTATTTGCATTGGTCTATAGCTAGTGCTTTAAGTGCTAGCTACAGTGATGGGCATAGGAACCCTTTCTTCCCCTCTCTTCTCTTATTCCCTCTTTTCCTCTTTTCCTCCCTCTGTACATTAACATGACCAATGCGTTTATGCCAGATATCAATATTTGTAACTACACCGGTCCCATGTGCAAACATTGTTGCACTCAATTCAAGCATGTCCACATCCAACGTAAACATCCTGTCCTTCTTCAACTTCCCTTTTGCTATCAAGAAACCTTTATTTTCCATATCCTCAACAAAGCATCCATGAGGATTAAATATGACCTACAAGCCCTGCTTGACCATTTGACCAATAGAAACCAGGTTCTTGGTGATGTTCGGAACTTGAAATACATAAGACAAGGATTTCTTTTTCCCATCCTGCATAGACAAAAGAATTTTACCAATCTGCATAATAGGATGTGCAGTATCATCACTAGTCTCCACAAATCCTGTTTTTCCATTTTCCTTGCATCCTGCATCCATTCTGCATCACAACAAGACAAAGCACCCACAGACGTGCACACAGACGCGTTTACTGAACTAAAAAAAAACTTATAGGTGCATCTATTTGCGTGTCTATTTCCACATTTAGAGACCTGTGTCTAACAGTACACCTATATAGCAGACAAACTATGTATAGATGTGCATCTAGACGCATAAATAGATTCTCTGCTAAAAAATTTAAAAGACAGATAGATGCATCATTAAATGCCTGTGTAGATGCATTTATAAACGGTCTTATAAATGCATTTATAGACACACAAATAGATTCTTCTCGAACAGACAGATGCATATATAGACACATTTATAGATGCACTGATAGACACGCTACATAATATTTTTTTTAAATTTACAAAATGTTGCGTATGTTGTGTATGCTATATAGTTACAGGAATCCCATTTCCACATTGTGTAATTCAATTGTTACAGCCAACCGCATTTTAAATACAATTCCAAATAAAACATTACAACTCCAAAACGCAATAAAATTGAAAGCTCAAAAAGTGCTTGTATGTACATATAGCATGAAGCTAAGCCACGTCATGTGGCTTCAAGTACAAAAAATAAGAGGAGTGTATATACAAGAGGCATGAAGCCAAGCCAATGGCTTTAAGTACAAAAAAGAGTAGCTAGCACTACTTCTACGACTAATCTATGTTCTCCATGTCCTCGCTCCCTTTCATGCTCCCTTCTGCGCTCCCTTTTGTGCTCCCTTCTCCGTTTCCTTCCTCGTCTTCTTATGCAAGGACCTGTAAACAAGGAACAACATATATCAATGTATGAAAAATTAAATCTTTACTTATAATATTGACATTATTTAATTACTTTCAAATACCTCAGGGGCCGCTCCAGTAGCCCAGATATACTGCTCCTTAGTAATCAACCCATCATGATAGAAGTAATTCCATGTATCTCCTCGGCGATGGTGCCGGTGGTAGGCTGTCTCGACAGGAGTAGGGTATCTACCCATGATATCAAGCTACAAGACGACACAATTTGCAGAGGGGTTAGTACAAAGAAACAACCTCCTAATAAACTACATAAGCAATATAATTTGAGATCGATACTTACAAATTGAGCCTCCCATGATTCAGCAACCCCTGCTCCAAAATGCATGCTTTCATATTGCTCCAGCTGGATCCTTCGTGCCTCCACATGCTGTAGACTGAGGTCCACCCTCGCTAACTTCATTGCTTTCTTACACTCACGCTTGTGAGCGGTGTGGGGTGGGCCCCTTGGTGGTTGACCTCCCTTGAGCCTGGCAAGCTCCACTAGTGCGTGCCTCTTAAGTGAAGATCTTTTATTGCCAAGTATCATAACAATCTTTGACTTGGCCCATTTATCTGTGAATTGATGATTGGGGGGGTTAGGATACCTAGAGCGAACAGCAGTGAGGGTCTCATCAGCCAACCTCTTTGGCTGGTCTTTGTAGTGGATAAAGCAATCTTTGTAATTGTTAGCAATTACAGAGCACATGAAGGCCATGATGTCCTTCCCCCGTGCATCCATCAAGATGCCTCCTGTCTGAGTGATGTCATAGAATATCATACCATCACCTGGAGGCACGTCTAAATCATCTGAATCATCATCGTCCCCACCACCACCCCTCCCAAAGCACTGTGCCATGCATCCCCCACCGCTCTTTCTACTACTACACCTACTACCATGTCGTGTTGAGCTAGTACGCTAGCCACTCGTAGCTGGAGATTGCACGGGACTATGTGGACCACTCGTAGCTAGAGAACCCAGTCTCGACTGCATAGGAGTACGCCGATGGCTCTGCGAGACAGAAGGACCTCCTGACGGCATGGGGGAAGGGGCATAAGACAGCATGGCGGAAGGGGCATAAGACGGCATGGGGGAAGGGGCATAAGATGGCATGGGGGAAGGGGCATAAGACAGCATGGGAGAAGGGCCTCGGCTATGCTGACTCCGCTGGGGTAATCTCAGCTGGTGTGGCCAAGTGGTTTGGAGTCTATAGTGCCGACTCCTGGGGGGTGTTTAGAGTACCCGTCATATACCCGTATAACTCCGCAGGACTAGGAGGTGCCCTAAAAGGTTATATAAGTCCCTAAAAATAGACTCTCAAAGATCAGGTGAGCTCAAAGAGCTTCCTGGCCACATGATGAACTGGGAAAAAGGAAAAAAGACGATTATTGATGAGCTGAGAAGAAAGAGGACGGGAAGAAAAGATTACTGTCGGAGCACATCTATAGACGCGTTTGAGAAGAGCGTCTATTTTTGCGTATAATAGTGCATCTATAGACGTGGCTGTCTGTGTCTGCAAATAGGCTAGATGCGCATCTAGATGCGCCTGTAGACGCGGTTTTAGATGTCCCTATAGATTCGCTTCGATAGATGGACTTTTCTAAAAAGTGAAAAAGGACATGCGCCCGATACAAAAACGTAACACTGATACCAAAATCATGCGTTTCTTGGATACGAGAAAGTACAAATCCAAAGAGAGTAAACTTCAAAAAAGATCAACTGCAAAAAGACTTACCTTGGATAGAGGTATGGAAGCTTCTCCTTTTTCAAAGTTGCTTCTCTTCCTTGTTCACCCTCTTCTCCTTTAAGCTTGGAAGTAAGTGTGGGTGCCTTCCTCTTAAGTGTAAGCTTGGAAGTAAGTGTGGGTGCCTTCCTCTCAAGCATCAAAACTGTGGATCTGCTAATAGCAAAGCAAGCAAGCCACGCGAAGTATAAGTAATGTAAAGAAAAGCAAAGCGAGCGTGCTTAAAGCATATTTAAAAACCGTGTCTATAGGCGCATCTAATAGCGCATTTATACACGCATCTAAATACACAGAGCAAATGCGGTTTTAGATGTGCTTGTAGACGTGCACCATAGAACAGAGAGATGCAATTTTAGACGCGCTTATAGACGCGTAGCACAGAATAGATAGACATGGTTTTAGATGCGCTTTTAGATGCGCCACAAAGTTTAAAATTAAATATTTGAAGAAAAGCAAAATTTTTTGGGTTGTTTATTTGTAGGATGTCTTCATCTTCAACAAGTAGCTCTAGTGAGGATGAATCCCTCCATATCCACCATCGCAAAATGTGGTTGGAGCAAAAAATCAAATGTATGTGTGATTGATGTCGAGGAAACATGTATCGTGCACACAGGATTACACTCAATCACATCTCAAAGTATGGAGATGGGATGCGACTATAAACATGGTAAGTGTTAAAGAGTTAAGGTTGATTGAGATACCTATGGGTGTTCATATGTTTGAGTTATGATCTCGTTTTAATTTGATACAGGATGCAGTGCCACACCTGCATAGCTTGCCCTATGCTCGCTGTGAGGAGGCGAAGCATCGGCGATATGAGGTGGGATCTTTAGGAGGGACTGTTACAAATGCATGGAGTGATGGTGATAGTAGCCCTCTGCCATTACCTCATGAAGCCGTGGAGGAGGAGGTGTTTGATGATATGGTGCGAGATCTATATGTCCATCAAGGGAGGGATGATAGCATGGAGCAAGATAGAATAGATTACCGACCTCAAGAGATATGGCAAGGCAACAACATGTGACCTCTCTTGGAGGATTAGATTACAAGCGCATCCATGCATGTGTCAACGATTGCGTTTTGTTTCGTGGACTACATAAGGATGCAAGAGAGTGCCCTACTTGTGGAGAGGCAAGATATAGAGCTAATCTCAAAACTTTGGACATGCCTCATAAGGTTCTGTGACATTTTCCCATAATCCCTCACATCCAACATATGTTCAAGTGCAAATCCATTGTAGAGCTCATGTCATGGCATTCCTCCCATCGATCAATCGATGGCAAGTGGAGAACTCCCACAGACTCTCCTGCGTGGAAGCATATTGAAGACACATGGCCAAGCTTCAAGGAAGAACCTAGGACCTTGAGACTTGGATTGGGTATGGACGGTGTGAACCCATTTGGTCTCAAAAGCACCTCTTGCAGTGTATGGCTAGTGATATTGGTGAATTATAATCTTCCACCCTCTATGGCTATTAAGAAAGGACATCTAATTCCAAGGAAACATAAAGTCAAAAATCCTGATGTTTATTTGGAGCCTTTGATTGACGAGCTAGAGATACTTTGGAGAGGTATCGAGGTGCATGCTGTGAGTAGGCCTCCCTCATCATGAGACTTCAACTGCAAAGCAGTCTTGATGTGGATGATGCATGACTTCCTAGGCTATGGCGAGTGTTCAGGTAAGCATTGCACTTCTAATTATGAATAGGCAAAGGATGTGGCACCCTAAACCCACCTTCAACTCTTAATTGCATCTATTGTTCAGGTCTCGCAACATCGGGTTACCATGCATGTCCTGTTTGTGGTCCTTCGCTAGTTGCCTCATGGGCAGACGGATTGAATAAGGTCATCTATGAGAATCACCATCAATTTCTCCAACCTGATCATCCTAGATATGTTGCCCCTCGGAATGAAGTCCTCCCACAATCACTCACTGGGGGAGATTGGATGAAAATTTGGGATACTTCCATGACTCCTCCACCACTTGGCATGAGCCGGTAAGGGTTTGTAACTATTGTGTGCTATATTGGCTGGAAATAAAGATTGCCCGCTAACACTTTATTTTGTTTAGATACTCCATCATTTATCGTTTACCATATTGGTCCCATCAATCACCTACTTGATCCCATGCATATCTTCAAGAATGTGGCATCTACCATTTGGGAGCATTTGAATGGGACACGAGATTCCGTAGGCATAAGGGAGGATCTACGTATCACAGGGAGGATGCGTGAAGCTTGGCCATAAGAGAGACTAAATGGGCATGTTTTTTTACCTCATGCACGGTGGAGGTTATCAAAGCTAGAGATGGCGGCAGTGAAGCGCACTATTACTACCATTCGTACTCCCACTAGATGCATGAGGTGTTTGAAGGGAGCCTTTACAAAGAGCAAGAAAAGAGATGTAGAGCAATTATATGGCTTGAAATCTCATGATTGGCACAAGATGCTCCAAGTAAGTATTTTATGTGCATAATATCTTTTTCCTTTCAAATTTGTGAGTGAATAATTATAAGCAACTAATCAACCACCTCCTCATGGATTTAGTTCATACTACCTACTAGCATTTCACGTAGTGCATCGAAGGACGTGAAAGATTGCATTTACAAGATGGGCGAGCTTGTGAGATACTTTACATGATACAAAATATGATGCGTATCAATGCTCCATGCAAGGTGTTCATATTGCTAATATGGTGTACTTTTTCATTTCTAGGTATGTGAGCTCAAAGGAAATCGATCCCACCATGCTTGAGAATGCTCGAGTTATGTCAGTGGAGGTGGTTTGTTTAGTGGAGGAGACATTTCCACGTTCTATTCTCACAAGCCAACTACATCTTATAGTGCATTTGGGGGATGAGATTCTTTGTGTATGTTTTGGATGTAAAGTGGTTTAAGGACGTGGTGGAAAGAGGCCCTAATGCAACAATCAAACGCCATGCAAGTGGCTTTGTAACTATTGACTCCACAAAGTTTTGGCAAAGTAGGAAGGACACACTAGTACTACCACAACAATGTGAACAGGTACTGTGCACATATATAAAAATACTCGCTTTTAAATATTTGATGCAAGGAAAATAACATGATTGTATTTGTGTTTGAATTAGGTTGTCTATCAACCAATGGTGGATAATAATAGATGGTGGCATGTCATACCTATTATGCCACGTTCCAAAGTGATGTATAGTACATGTACTAATATGGAGCGTATGGAGGATGATCATGGCCATGGACGTGATGATGACCGTGATAGGAGAGAGGAGGATGATCATGAGATAGGAGATACAGATATTGAGGCTATTACCTATGAGGACGAGCCTACCATTGGTGATGCTGATTTCGATGAGCACATGAGTAGCACAAGTAGTAGTGTGTTGAATGTATTTGTAGATCTAAACACTTGTTTGGATTTTGAAGTAGATAGTTTGGCAAGGGTTGATCTCATTGAGGATGAGATTAAACCATAGCCCATCATTGATATTGGCAAAACTATTTTACATATTGTCTCATTCTTCTCATCTCACTTAATTCTTGTATATGTGGGCTTGCAAAAAAGCATTCATGTTTTTGTTAAAATTATGTGCTTTGGTAATCATGGGCAATGTTTGGAAAGCAATGATGTACACCAAAATCTCTCTTTTTGTATTCTCTATTTTGCATCTAAATACGCGTCTAATTCCCAGTGTAAATGCGCTAATACATGCACAAATAGACATGCTGATAAATGCAATGTTAGATGAACCCGTATTTTCTCAGTGTAGACACGCAAATAGACATGTTAATACATGTGCAAATAGACGAGCTATTAGATGCGCTATTAGACGCACCCGTAATTTCTATATTCAAGCAATGCCTATAGATGCGCCCACTATTTTGCACGTCTATCAAGCACATCTATAGTTGCTTTGTGTTGTTGTGCATGACCTGTCATGTGGTTTGATGCACCTAAGTCAACATACCACACATCATTGCTTTCTTTTGCACTTGTCACAGAACTGGTCATGTGCTACACCACCCTGTCTACTAGAGGATGCATAATTGCCTTGTTGCAATTTTCCATTCATAATGTCATTCTGCTTTTTGTAGCAAGTCTTTAGCCATATGACCCATTTTACCACAATAGTAGCATTCAACATTGCTGTTTGCATTTTGGCCTCTCTGCCATCCACCACGACCTCTTTGGCTCCCCCTGCCTCTAAGGTTACCATGTCCTCCATAGGACTAGTTTTCTTGAATTAGGTGCATATTCTAATTTCTGCCACAGCCTCCAAATCGGCCTGCTCTACCTTTGCCTCTACCTCTTCTAGCATTTGACACAACAACACAAAGCAAGTATAGACACGCTTGGTAGACACGCAACATAGCGGGCGCATCTATAGGCGTTGCTTTAGTAGAGGAATTACGGGCACATCTAAAAGCACGTTTAACAACTCATCTACTTGTGCATGTATTAACACGTCTATTTGCGTGTGTAAATCGTGAAAATACGGGCACGTCTAACATCGCATTTATCAGTGCGTCTATTTGTGCGTGTATTAGCGCGTTTATTTGCACGTTTACACTGAGAATTAGATGCGCATTCAGATGCATAGATAGACGCAAACCAGAGAATACAGAAAGTGAGATTTTGGTGTACATCATTGCTTTCCAAACATTGCCCATGATTACCAAAGCACATAATTTTTTGCAAGCCCACATATATAAGAATTAAGTGAGATGAGGAGAATGAGACAATATGTAAAATAGTTTTGCCAATATCAATGATGGGGCTACGGTTCAAAATCTCATCCTCAATGAGATCAACCCTTGCCAAACTATCTACTTCAAAATCCAAACAAGTGTTTAGATCTACAAATACATTCAACCCACTACTACTTCTACTACTCATGTGCTCATCGAAATTAGCATCTCGAATGGTAGGCTTGTCCTCACGGGTAATGGCCTCAATATCTGTATCTCCTATCTCATGATCATCCTCCTCTCTCATATCATGGTCACCATCACGTCCGTGGCCATGATCATTCTCCATACACTCCATATTAGTAAATGTACTATACATCACTTTGGAATGTGGCATAATAGGTATGACATGCCACCATCTATTATTATCCACCATTGGTTGATAGACAACCTAATTCAAACATGAATATAATCATGTTATTTTTCTTGCATCAAATATTTAAAAGCGAGTATTTTTATCAATGTGTGCACAGTACTTGTTCACATTGTTGCGATAGTACTAGTGTGTCCTTCCTACTTTGCCAAAACTTTGTGGAGTCAATAGTTACAAAGCCACTTGCATGGCGTTTGATTGTTGCATTAGGTCCTCTTTCCACCATGTCCTTAAACCACTTTACATCCAAAACATACACAAAGAAGCGTCGAAAGTCAAGCATAATAATATCTTGGATTATGCCACAATAATCATCCATGGCTCCCTCAAAGCTAGCAATGATGCCGCAATCTTGTGTGTTTCTCTTATCATCAATCCGTTGTGTTTGAAAATGCTTGCCCTCACACCATATAGCATTGAACATAGTGCACTACACCAAGAAACAATCAATTAAATAAGCAATCTAAATTATGGAAAGCTCCTAACTTATGCATAAGATTCTATATATCGACCTTGCTCATGCATCCCCTAGCATACTCCCATTCTTCCATTGTGATATGCATCCTCTCGTCTTTCTCTGCTTTCTCCATTTCATCAAGTAGCCAATCCACATGAATATCCTTTGGAAGTGCTCTTAGATACTGAGGGTATGGCACACGAGATCCGTGGTGTGTATGAAAGAGGGCCCTTTCTTCTTGTCTTCTTGCCTTTGCATCCTCGTATCTTGTCACCCATCTTTTCATCACATCACTATTAAGCACGCAAAAGAGTTTGATACTATTATGCAACTCCGTGTCTATTACTTTGTTGCGTCCTCCCTATTTACGGTCACATCCCATTCTCCATACTTTGAGATGTGATTGAGTATAATCCTGCATGCACGATACATGTTTCCTCGACATCGATCACACAGACATTTGATTTTTTGCTCCAACCACATTTCGCGATGGTGGATACGGAGGGATTCATCCTCACTAGAGCTATTGTTGAAGATGAAGACATCCTATAAACAAACAAACCACCAAATTTGCTCTTCTTCAAATGTTTAATTTTAAACTCTGTGGCGCATCTAAAGGCATGTCTAAAAGCATGTCTAAAAGTGCGTATAAAAGCACATCTAGCACGCTCACTTTGCTTTTCTTCACATTACTTATACTTCGTGTGGCTTGCTTGCTTCCTTATTAGTAGATCCACAGATTCGACACTTAAGAGGAAGGCTCCCATACTTACTTCCAAGCTTACACTTAAGAGGAAGGCACCCACACTTACTTCCAAGCTTAAAGGAGAGGAGGACGAACAAAGAGGAGAAGCAACTTTGAAAAAGAAGAAGAACCTTCCATACCTCTATCCAAGGTAAGTCTTTTTGCAGTTGATCTTTTTTGGAAGTTTGCTCTCTTTGGATTTGTACTTTCTCGTATCCAAGAAACGCATGATCTGGGTATCAGTGTCATGTTTGTGTCAGGCACAATGTCCTTTTCTACTTTTTAGAAAATTCCGTCTGTCGAAGCGCGTCTATAGGCATGTCTCAGAGCGTGTCTAAAAGCGCGTCTACAGGTGCATCTAAACACGCATCTAGCCTATTTGCAGACATAGACAAACACGTCTATAGACACGCTGTTATACGCAAAAATAGACGTGCTAATCAGCTCCGACAGTAATCCTCTCTTCCCTTCCCCTTTCTTCTCAGCTCATCAATAATAGATTTCTTTTTCTTTTTTCCAGTTCAACATGTGGCTAGGAAGTGCTTCCAGCTCACCTAATCCCCAGGATTCTATTTGGAGGGACTTATATAATCTTTTAGGGCACCCTCCTAGTCCTGTGGAGTTATACGGGTATATGACGGGTACTCCAAACACCCCTCAAGAGTCAGTACTACAGACTGCAAACCACCCCACACCAGCTCAGATCACCCCAGTGGAGTCAGCACAACCCAACCGGCTACACAGTGCAGGCCCATCTCCCATGCTGTCTTATGCCCCTTCCCCCATGCCATCTTATGCCCCTTCTGCCATGTCATCTTATGCCCCTTCCCCCATGCCGTCAGGAGGTCCTTCTGTCTCACAGAGCCGTCGACATACTCCTGTGCAGTTGAGACTTGGTTCTCTAGCTACGAGTGGTCAACGTAGTCCTATGTAGTCTCCAGCTACGAGTGGCTAGTGTACAAGCTCAACACGAAACGGTAGCAGGCATAGTAGCAGGGAGAGTGATGGGGGATGCATGGCACAGTGCTTTGGGAGGGGTGGCGTTGGGGACGATGATGATTCAGATGATTTAGACGTGCCTCCGAGTGATGGTACGATATTCTATGACATCACTTAGATAGGAGGCATCTTGATGGATGCGTGGGGGAAGGACATCATGGCCTTCATGCATTTTGTAATTGCTAACAATTACAGAGATTGCTTTATCCACTTCAAAGACCAGCCAAAGAGGTTGGCTGATGAGACCCTCGCTATTGTTCGCTCTAGGTATCCTAACCCCCCCAATCACCGCTTCACAGATAAATGGGCCAAGTCAAAAATTGTTACGATACTTAGCAATAAAAGATCTTCACTTAAGAGGCAGGCAGAGGCAGGCACTAGCGGAGCTTGCCAGGCTCGAGGGAGGTCAACCACCAAGGGGCCTGCCCCACACCGCTCACAAGCGTGAGTGGAAGAAAGCGATGAAGTCAGCAAGGGAGGACCCTAGTCTGTAGCACGTGGAGGCACGAAGGATCCAGATGGAGGAATATGGAAGCACATATTTTGGAGCAGGGGGTGTTGAATCATGGGAGGCCCAATTTGTAAGTATCGATCTCAAATTATATTGCTTATATAGTTTATTAGGAGGTTGTTTCTTTGTACTAATCCCTCCGCAAATCATGTCATCTTGTAGCCTGAGATCGTGGGCAGATACCCTACTCCTGTGGAGCCAGCCTACCACCACCACCATCACAAAGGAGATACATGGAGGCACTTCTATGATGACGGGTTGATTGATGAGGAGCAGTATACCCAGGCTACTGGAGTGGCCCCCGAGGTATTTGAAAGTAATTAAATAATGCCAAAATTATAAGTAAAGATTTGATTTTTCATACATTGATATATGTTGTCCCTTGTTTACAGGCCCCTGCACAAGATGATGAGGAAGACGAGGAAGGAGGCACAGAAGGGAGCGCAGAAGGGAGCGTGAAAGGCAGTGAGGATTAGTCATAGAAGTAGTGCTAGCTACTCTTTTTTGTACTTAAAGCCACTGGCTTGGCTTCATACCTCTTGTATACACACTCATCTTATTTTTTGTACTTGAAGCCACATGATGTGGCTTAGCTTTCTTATTTTTTGTACTTGAAGCCACATGACGTGGCTTAGCTTCGTGCTATATGTACATACAAGCACTTTTTGAGCTTTCAATTTTATTGCATTTTGGAGTTGTAATGTTTATTGTAATTAAAATGCAGTTGGCTGTAAGAATTGAATTACACAATGTGAGCACAATGTGGAAATGGGATTCTTGTAACTATATAGCATACACAACATACACAGCATTCTGTAAATTTTTTAAAAAAATATATAAAGCACGTCTATAAATGCATCTATAAACGTGTCTATATACGCATCTATCTGTTCGACAAGCGTTTATTTTTGCATCTATAAATGCGTTTATAAAAGCGGCTATTTAAGCATTTAAATGCGTGTCTATATGCATGTGTGTCTGCTATATAGACGCGTTGGTAGATGCGGGTCTCCAAACGCGAAAGTAGACATGCAAATAGATGCACCTGTGAGTTTTTTATTTAGTTTAGTAAACACGTCTATGTGCGCATCTATGGGTGCTTTGTCTTGTTGTGTGAGTAGAAGACAGTTTCTTTTAAAGTTTCTCCTGAAGAAGATGCACCACCATTTCTCCACTCTTCAGAATTTAGAAGAGCAATCAACTCAAAATCAGGAAATTTTTCACGGACGGCAATGGATGTCCGGAATTGTGCATAATCCTTTCCTAGACCATTCAAGGTCACAGAAACTAAATCATCATCTTCCACTAGCGACCCAATGGAAGCAAGTGCATCTGCAATCTTCTTCACTTTCATGTGGTAGTCATTGATGCTCATATTTTCTCTCTGTACATTGTGCAACTCTTGCTTGAGCTGCATTTTCCTAGCTTGCGTATTTGTGTTGTACATTTTTGCCAAAGTATTCCACGCCTCCTTTGGCATGCTTGCATCTTGAATATGCACAATCATAGAATCTGAAATATTGATAGACAGCTAGTACATAACTTTTCTGGCTCTCTCATGCCAGCCTTTAAATGCCTACATTTCCTGTTGATTGGGAACATTAGGAAGAACTAGTTCTTCTTCATTTCCTGTAATGAACTCCCAATAGCCTTTTCCCATAAGGAAATTTGTCATTCTAAACTTCCATGCTTGGAAGTTGTTCTTACGAAGCTTTTCAGTGACAATCTATGAAAGAGAGTCAGACGCCATTACAAAACACTGCAAAATATTCTATCACTGCAAAAAACACAACTTTTGCCTCACAAGGCAAATCTGCAAAACTGATGAAAGTGGTATTTGACCACACAATCACTTCCTAGTGACGATTTTGCATCAACAGGCAATAAGAATGATACTGTCACTCCCAATATCTCTGCGCATAGGCATACGATGCAATTTATGCGGCAACTTTTCACCAACCTGTAGAACAATGGTTGCACAGCCAAAACAGGCCACTTTTCTGAGTGTCCGCAGAAAAATATCCGCCAATAAAACGAGCCCTGAAACGGCCTCAAATCAGAAAAATAATTTCCCATAGCATATACTACCCTCTCGCTGCACCGTGAAGGGCGTCTCAAATTGAGACACTACACTCTTGCACTTTCCGGTTATGCTACCTGCAGAGATTTGCTCCCAAACTCGAAAAAGGAAAGCAACACTGATCCTCTTACCAAGACACTGCGAACTTGGTTTGCTTCCTTGAGCTCCTTACCATGGACAGAGTTCTGATACCATGTGAAGAGAGTGGGAGAGAGGTAAGGAGTCTCACTTGTAGCTTTCTCACATACACAATGGGGGGAATACACACAAAGGTGGAGGCTGAAAACAATTTTACTCTTCTTAGTTGTGAAAGCCAAAAAACTCTCTCTTACAAAAAGGAATAGATGAACCATATATGTGGGTCTCAAACCAAACTCAACTAACCTAGGTGGCATACTAACTGAGCCACTAACTAGAGTACATAAAGATAGTTGTCATCCAGCTATTATTCATGGGCAGTGTACCAACCACATCTGCAGCTAACAAGTCGGTGACATAAATGCACAACGGTCACCCTAGCACATCATGAGTGGGGCTCGATATCTCAACACTTGGTTGTATACTACCTAGCTATATAATTTTAGGGACTGACTATACATTTGGCTTTTCTATATAACTTCAGTTTTACAGCAATAATTCACCATTTATCCGTCCTTGGATACGATTGCTTCACTCAGCTGGATCTTAGAATTAGAAAATGTTGCATTTAGTTGGATTCAAAGGTTCTATTTTCTTATGCTTGCTTCACTCATGACATGCGATTAGATAGTAATTCTAACCGTGATATGTTCTTACAGTCTATCTCAACTTAATACTTTTTCTATTTCTAAACTATTGTTATTATAGCCTGATAAAGTGATTGAATGCTAATCTATGCTTGTGAACTAGATGCAAAGTCATTATTATTACAGTCTGATTCCAGCTCAATGCTAATTTGATCCTGTGAATTAGATGGTCCCTCATGCATAGTCATTGTTATTATAGTCTAATTCTGACTGAATGCTAATCTAGACCTATGAGTTAGATGGTCCCTCATGCATAGTCATTGTCACTAAAACAAGCTCGGTGGTTGTTTGGGATTAGTATACTGTTTGGGATTTACATTTTTCCTTGTTTAGGATTTACTGAAACAAGCGTGGCGGTTGTTTGGGATTTACTAAAGGTTATATTTTGTGGGGGTCAAGTAATCCTAATCCAACACAAATGCATTTCATTGCCAGTGCCTACCTCCTCTAGCCTTAACTAGTGTTTGAGCTCACCCAATCACAATTGCATGATGTTCCAACTAGCGAGCTATTAAGTCCAAGCCATCCTGGGTCTGGTGTTGAACTCAACCAGCCACACGGTTGCATGATATTCCAACCACTGGGTTGGTTTAGGATAATCACATAACTAGTGTTTGAGCTCACCCAACCACGATTTCATGATGTTTCAACCATCGAGCTGGTTAAGGACAATCACATTAAGTCCAAGCGAGCATGGTTCTGGTATTTGAGTTGAATGAGCCACACAGTTGCATGATATTCCAACCACCGGGTTGGTTTAGGACAATCACATTAAGTCCAGGCCAACCTAGTAAACTATTCCAAAGCTCAATCACAAACAACCACCGAGCTAGTTTAGGCAACCACTGACTTGCGTTGCATCAAGAAATGAAACAAGTAAACTATCCCAAAGCTCAATCACAAGCAACCATCGGGGTGGTTTAGGCAATCGCTGACCTATGTTGTATCAAGCATGTGTATGATGTGCTCATCAAACATCTTGTATCCCATCTGCTTTCTACAAATGTCCTTGTTACCTGGAGAAACTCTAGAGAGATGCACGAAGAGTGGAAACAATGCCTGATCATCTCAATCCGAGTAGTCTGTGGGCTTCAACAAAATGTAAGAAAAGGAGAGACAAGCTAACTGTAGAAGTCATTGCAATAGTGGTGATGTTTTGGCATGAAAATACAAGGTGTTGGAAGGGTTGTCACTCTATGAACTTTAGAGTGTAGGCTAAAGCTTGTGAAGACTCGAGAATGGTATTTACACGAATGGCTTGATGTTGTTTTCTTAAATCCTACCACCAATCATGACATCATAGCTCATTTTCTTCATTCTGATGGCATCTGCAACAATTGCTTCCTACTGCTACTCTGCAAGGAGTCTTCTGTTCCTTGTGCCCTGACGAAGCTTTTCAACTTTTCTATCTCACAGCCTCTATTTGCTTCTCTTGTAAACCATGTTGAGCTACATGTTGCCATGGTGACGATCAATGAAAGATGACACTCCCAAACCAGAACAAAGAGAAGCTAGCTGGTGAGGCAATCAAAGAATAGAAGACAACTTATCAAAAAGAAGACAATTGAAAACCAAAGTCTGCACAAGGTCATGTCAAGGTGCATGCATGTTGCAGGGCATTTGTAGGGCATGGTTGGTTGCAGGTACATAATCTTCCAAGATTTGATGGGCAGGAGGTGTGAAAATTCAAAATTCACAAGAGTAGCAAAATTCCAACTGCCGATTTTTCCCCCTTCGACGATACACGTCAGTAGAATTGGATATCCCAAACAAGTGCAATGTGGCCTAAAATGCTTGAAAACACAAATAGGCCAAAGGACACTCTATCAGGTTTGGTGTTTTGGATTTATTAAAATATATTTTTCCAACTCCTTCCATTTTAGGGTAAATCTAGATACGAATACCGACAACTATCAATGTTTTAAGACCACCATGCACTAGTCCCAATAATTTGGATTCCAAATTTTCAATCCGTTTTGGTTTTCAACAAATCAAAAAAATGTTATGAAGCGTCCCTCAAATGGGTATGCATCACTTTAGCACAACATTGGAGGCCCCTTAACCCATGCATGATGATCTCATTTAGGTGTGTGATCCTTGGGTTAAGGAGAAGATCATGTAGTGTACTTTAGAATGATTACTTGGTTACATGTATGTATAGAACAAAATTTTAACATTTTTGAATAAGTTGCTATATCCTATAGTCTTTAGGATGCATGCTTCACATGCAACATAGGACTTGTTGTTAGATATGCTCAATGCCCCACCCTCCTGGTAACCACCAGTGGTCCAAGGTTCTCAAGTTGTAAGGCCCCCATATGAGGACAAGCCATGTGTGAGCCTGGGACACTGATGGATCCTAGCTTGCATGTCAGATGAGGTTTATCGAAATGAGACCCTTGATGATAGAAAGGTGATCTATGTGAGTCTAGCCTATGGGCTAGGCAGGCTAGGTAAGCTAGTAGCACAATGAGGCACATTGTCTTGATTGTGTGGGAGCCCCTTGCTCTTGCTGGGGTATGGGGGTCAGCTGGCTCAAGATATCCCCTAAATATTCCATGGATGACTAGTAGGTTCCACCAACTAGGTTGACTGGTTGGCTTCACCAACTAGGTTGACTGATCAGTTCCACTGATTACGTTGATCCGACTACCACCCTCATAGCCTATAAAGAGGTAACCTTCCCAGTCCATTGCATCAGATCTGATCAGATCGATCTGATCAGATCTGATCAGATCGATCTGATCAGATCTGATCAGATCTTCTAGCTAGTAGCTCTTCACCTAGTATCTATCAAGATTACAATCTAAGCTCCATTGTGGGAGTGCACGGGTGGATGGAGCCATCATCTGTACTACATTAGTATTGAAGGAAAATTTTTTTCATCTCCAGTTTGCTGTGTACTCTCTATTCTTTATGTAGTTTTTGTTCCTATGTGCTGTGTAATTTAATAGGGTATCAGAGCTCAGGTGGCTCTAAGGATCAAAGAGTAGAAGAGAGGCGAGGGCTTCAACAACATACAGAGTGATGGCATTCGGAAGCGGGTCGAGTTCAGCAGCAGCTGCACCAACAATCCAGGTGTTGAGGATTTGCCCACCAGCCTTCACTAAAGGTAAGCTAGATGGTATGAACTATACTTTGTGGAAGTTTAGAATTACTACTACTCTGGATTCGTATGAGCTTCTGGAGATAGTACTAGGGACTGACCCAGAACCACAAGAAACCCCTCGCCCAACAAATGCCAGGAGAATGATACCTCCTAATGCCGACCTTCTACGAGCTTGGAAATGCAGGAACGTAGATGCTCTGTGTGCCTTGGTTAGAAGTACTACTGATAGTGTTTTGACCTTGATTTAGCATACATCTAAGGCAACTGTGGCTTCAAACATATTGAAGAGTCAGTATGAGACACAGAATTAGACAAGGATCTAGAACCTTGAGAATTAGTTTGTAGAGCAGCTGAGAAGTTTAATGAAGGAGAGACAGTGGAGGCATTCATAACCCGAATCAAAAATCTATGTGACCAGATGGTGGGTGCTGGGATACAAAAGACTAGCCAAGAGCTAGCTCAACAGTGTCTCCGGATATGTCCACCAAGGTTTGATGGACTGGTAACAACACTTAACACTCAGGTGAGACCCCAACCATTGACATTTGAGTTTTGTGCTTTACATATGGAGGAGTAATTGAGGCTTAAAGCTCGAGATGGAGGTGGCAATGGGGATGTTGCGTTCTCTACCACTGCGAAAGGAAAAGGTGGTTCCTTCACCAAAGGTGCATCCTCTACTAGTGGTGATAGAAAGAAGAAGGGCGGCAAGAAGAAGTTTCAGGGAGAATGCTTCTATTGCAAGAAGAAGGGCCATGTGATTGCAGATTGTAGGGTCAAGAAATCAGATGAAAAGAATGGTACCCTAAAGACGACATCTATAAGGGGAAAGAGACAGCTAACACAGTGGAAGTAGAGTTGGATCTATTTCTAGCCATTGAGGAAGAGTGTTCTTGAGTTCAAGAAGCTTAAACCACTGATTCATGGGTGTTGGATAGTGGTGCCTCCTGTCATATGACCTACAAGAAGGGTCTATATTGTTCCATGAAGTGTCTAGGAACCCATCACCGTGATGGTTCGAAATAACACAAAATGCCCTGTTGAGGGTAAGAAACTATCTAATGCAATGTATGTTCCACAAATCAAGAGAAATCTGCTATCAGGTGCTTCCATAATTGACCTTGACCATGAGGTGAGGTTTAACAAGATAGGAGCAAAATTCTTAATGGCACAGGAGTAAGGAGGAACAACATATATGAGTTAACTGCTCTTACAGCCACCGCTAGTCGAGAAGGTAGTTCACCTATGGGTGGAGATTGAGGGGGGGTGTTAGATATGCTCAATGCCACGCCCTCCTAGTAACCACCAATGGTCCAATGTGCTCAAGTTGTAAGGCCCCCATATGAGGAGAAGCCATGTGTGAGCCGGGGACACTGAATGGATCCTTACTTGCATGTCAGATGAGGTCTATCAATGAGACCATTGATGGTAGAAAGGTGATCTATGTGAGTCTAGCCGATGGGTTAGGTAGGGTAGGTAAGCTGGTAGCACAATGAGGCACATTGTCTTGATTGTGTGGGGGCCCCTTGCTCTCACTGGGGTTTGGGGGCTAGCTGGCCCCTAGTTGGGGGGTCCCAGGGATATTTCCTAAATATTCCATGGACGACTAGTCAGTTCCACCGACTAGGTTGACTGGTCGGCTCCATCGACTAGGTTGATTGGCTGGTTCCACCGACTATGTTGATCCAACTACCACCCTCATAGCTATAAAGAGGCGACCTTCCCAGTCCATTGCATCAGATCAAATCAGATCAAATTAGATCTTCCAGCTAGTATCTCTTCACCTAGTATATGTGTAGATCACCATCTAAGCTCCATTGTGGGAGCGCATGGGTGGACGGAGCCATCATCTGTACTACATCAATATTGAAGGAAAATTTTGTTCGTCTCCAATTTGCTGTGTACTCTATTCTTTGTTAGGTTTAATTTGTTCCGTTGCGCTATGTAATTTAACACTTGTAATGCTTTAATGTTCTCGTTCCAAATCCTTATCCCATATTTTTTTTCTCTCATGTTCAAGTTTGGAATGTGTACTACAACTTCAAGACAAAGTTTGCTGAATTCCATTGAGCAATGCATAAGTTATGGGTCGTGCAAGACACCCATATACAAAATAGTCCCTGAGCCTAGTCAGTAAAAATGGCTACACCCAAGCAAACAATGACGCTATAACCTACTTATTGTCACCTCTGTTGGGATTTCCATGATAGCTCGATGGATGGAAGGGGGTTTCAAGCTAAGATGTGGTATATAGGTTTGGTTGAGAAATTTGGTTTGCAAGGCTGATTACACTTGAAAAATGCCATTGACGAGCTAGGAGCACAAATGGGAGAGATTAGCATTAGACTTTGAGATGTCTAAATAAAGGGAGAATCATGTAACATCCCAACTTCTATGAGTTATATTCAAATTTATTCATCTTATCTTGCCATGTCTTTGAGAGAATGTTCCTCTTCTAAGGTCCAATTCTTTTGTAATGGCCATCAAGTTAAAATTATTGGAATCTAGATCCTAAGCCTAGGCTGTAATATGGACTACACTTGGGGAAGATAAAGGCCTACATTCAACTTATGGACACATGGCACTGAAATGGGTCCAAAGTGGAAAGAATTAGTTTCAAGAGAGAATTCTATAAGGTTCTAAGAAGATCATGGTAAAAAGACATGCCATACTTTGATGAGGAAGGTACAGGAGCACTACTCAATGGAATTTATGGTTAGGTGCATCTAAAGCATAAGCCATCTATTTATGAAAATATATCGCAATGATGCTAAATGTAAGTAGGGTGGCATGCATCTCATGTGGTAGCTAAAATTTTCTTTTGTAACATGTTTGCAAAGGCCAAATATGAGCTTTTGGTGGGATGATCCACTAACAAGTTCCAGGTTGAATTATCTCTTACTTGTAGGTTCAACTCAAGTAATATAGAATAGCATAGCATATACATATATGCTTGTCCAAGCCATTATGGAAATCCTTGACCTTCTCCAAATATTTCACTCGTGGGTGTCTCCCATGATGAGCTCTAAGAGAGAGTCATAAATGTCTTCTTTTGTGCTTATTTTTCTAGTTAGCATATAGTTGCACACAATAAAATAATATAGTTAGTGGGGGTATTAGATGTAAATCTACTTAAACAATGTCTATACTCTTTCCATGGCTTTACCTCATGGAACATAGGCGAAATGACAATGGAATATGGAGGAATCTCTCTTAGGTCTATCCCATTAACAGCATTAGCAATTCACTCCAATTTCTTGCCTTTGGATATGGCATATCAAAGCAAGTGTTTAGACTCTTAAACAATGTCTAAACTCTTTCCATTTCTTTAACATGGAATTTGCGAGAAATCTTTTTAGGTGTCTATCTCATGCAGAGCATTAGCAATGCAATTCAATTTCATACCCTTTAAGACTAGCTGTCAAAGCAAAGTGTTTTGGTCATATAGTTGTATTTCAACTCCATCATTCCAATAAAAAGATTTTGATTGTCAATGTTTAATGGATCACAATACAATGAGAAAATGCCTAATGATAAAAAAATCATCTTATGAATCTCAGTTGTAAATATTGATTTAAATGTATGAGAAAGAACATTGGAAATCCATAACCTTAAAAACCATAGTGAGCTTGTTCTATATAGACAAAAACTTATAGCTACAAAAAAAAGCCTTACTTTTTAGTTTTGCATATATGGGACAAAGCTACAAATTAACAATTCATGAACCCACTAGGAAACAAGATAGTGGCCTACGTAGAATGCACCAATTGCGTAAATCAAACTCCATGAATGTCTCTAGAAAATGGCCCCTCCAGGCTAGCATTTCCCTTTTACTTCACATTGATGTCTCAAGCATCACCATTTGGAAAGAAAATGTTGAATTGATGTTTGTGACTTGGCTTTTTTTGTCTTTAGTCTCCTCTCCTTCCACTTTCCACCTTCTAAATCCTCTTGGTTGTCCACCTCCAAATGCATGTTTTTCTTCTCCCTAGATATCTACTGATCCTTAAAAGGATTACAACATCTAATATTTGCAATTGTTCCAATGGTTATTTGATTGAAATACTATAGATGGTTGCTAGCTTGTTAATTTATAGAGAAGTAAAAGTTGAGATCAAACTTAATAGACACTTCTCGGGGGGGTCACTATGTATAAACCCTATATATCACGTGCGCTCAAGGCCTATTTATTAAACCCCTTATCTATGAAATTTTCATTAATAAAATGCACCCTTTTCCTATTCAATCTATAAAGTTTTTCCAAAATCCTTTTTACAACACTCGTCAGTCTGCGAAAATGTAAGAAAAAATGAAATTTAAATTTTCCTTATGTTGAACTCACGTGAGTCACATATATTATTTAGTGACCCCCTTGAGAGACACTTTCACATTCTAATCTCAAATACCACACACATACACATATACAATAGAGGTGGCATTGAAAAGAGTTTCACTCTTGTATGATGGACTATTATTTTTTGAAATGACAAGTTTTATATGCTTTTTACTTTTTATGTATAATATTCTTAACAAAATCGCACACAATAGGTTTTCTTCTCTTTAGAACTATGACACACCAACATTATAAACAAAGTTATAGTTATATATATTGCCTTTAAGAAGTGGAGAATAAATGTTTAACAAAAGATGATGCTCATAGATATCATCATAACCTTGAGGTCCAAATCATTAATGAGGGAGATAGAATGGTCTTTAAGTGCCCTTTTTTATCCATTCAAGAAGAATATGATTCTTTACATTGAGTGTCCTTTTATATGTACTTTCTTGGGTGGATAACGTGCATTGTATGATCTCTAGCTAAGCACATAAGTAGTGAACATCACCTAGATTGCAAGGAGTCTTAGGCTATGCTTGAGTACAATTATTTCCTTTGGAAAAATTGTGTCATGTCACATATTGAAGGAAATGGATTTAGTGCTAGCACATAGCGCATTTGTTATTAGATAGATTTGTTTCTTTATATTATGTGAGTCTTTTTGGATTCTTGCTGATGTAAGCAACCCTAAGGTTTCTTTGATGGCTCCAAAGCGTGGATAATTGGGTTATGTTAAGGTTTGGGTCACGGAAAATTTTATTTGGTTTAAATTATGTTGCTCTTTTTTGTGATTGTTGCGGTGCCTCTAAGCAATCTTCCGTATTCTTTGTAAATGGGAATTTCAAAACAAAGCCTTTATTGTTTCCCGCTACAAGAGAATGTTTGACTTTTTCGCGAATATATGCGTTTCCGGAGCAACAATATGGGCAAGCACCCTAACAAAGAAAGATCCCGGCAACGAATCATCCGCCCACGAACCGCAATGCCGTCTTGACCAACGATGGCCATCTTGAAAGAATTCGCACCGATCTCAAAACAGCGACGCTTGATTCAGCTCATCGGTTCTCTTCGATTCGAAATGATAACAATTTGCAACCTCCCCTGTGGACTAGAGATCGAATAATTCGATCTCAAATCCATTATCTTCCCACACATCCAGGTACTCCAGTCGAAGGAGCAAGGTATACGGAGTTGCGAGGGTGGCGGTAGATGACTATGCAAAGGGGTGGCAGTCGTGTTGTTCGTATAAAGGAAGGTCGCTACATTATTTCAGGTAACGGGGCGCCGCCCAGTAGGCGATGGACGTAGAGATGGGCATAACTGTGGCGATCCTTCGTCATGCGCCGGGGAAACAGAACCAACGACAGGTGCGATTGAAGGACGTCGACGCATGTAGCAGTGGGCTATTGGAGGTGTAGCAAACAGATTCAGTATGGGACGGCTGGAATACCATGACGCATCAGCGGCGACAGGTTAAAGGAAGGACCCAAGGGAGGGAGAGCAGCCGCGGCACAGCTGAAAAAGACGAGAGTTGATGAGAAGGAAGGCAGAAAGAGAAGCATCTATTATCATAAGAGAATCACCAAGGAGAAGGAAAGAAAGTTGAAAGGAGTCATAGTGGGCTGGTTTGGAACGCAAGCTTGCCTTCGTGGCAGTATGCCGAAACAGCAAGCTGTACACAGATGCGTTGACTCCCGGCGCATCGAAACCCCTCCCAGCTTGTGCTCTCCTCTTGAGCACCCAAACGTGGGCAGCTGCCCCACAAGCAGGACCTGGAGTCCACCATGGCAAATATGATGTCCCGGGGGGTGTGATGCGAGATTTCGTTTTGCCGATTTTCGTTCATCAAGCTCACTCTAGTAGCGAGCTGGCAGCCTTCTGTGTGTAAAGGACCTTAGACCGCAACAAATGGGTAAGCTGAAGCAGGAGAAACATCAGCAAACGCCACTGTCCTAGCGCTCCTGCGCTCCATGTAAATGCGAGGTTAACGCCCTAGATATATGGAGATTAAGGAATAATCTGAGGTTTTGCTCGTTATAAAAGGCGCTGGCCCTTAGCCGCCATTATGAGTAGTCTGCAACCCTCAGCTCTCTGTAAGTTCCAAGGTTGTCTCTGGCGAGAAAGCTTTCCATAGAGTTCCATCCCCACACCGCAGCAGCTCATTACATTGCCTTGCTACCCTCTCTCTATGTTAGATTGTTGCCAGAAAGCTTCCCGGTTTTTCCTTGCTTAGTACAGCCTCCCAATTCCGCCCTCCCCAAGCATGGCAGGTGTCTGGGTCTTCAACCATCGTGGCGTCGCTCACCTTGTTCCCAATCCCAACCCCGACAACATCGACAAGTTTGAGTCTCAACCAGGCAGGCGCGGTAAAGTCCTCGTTTACCTGCCCTCCAACCAGATCATCTCTTCTTATGCTCTTCTCGAGCAGAAGTTGACGGCCATCGGATGGTCGCGATACCCCAACGAGGAGCCCGGCACCATCCAGTTCCACAAGGGCCACTCCACACACCTCATCACGGTGCCCAGAGATTTCAGGAGATTCAAGCCAGTGCACATGTTCGACATCGTGATCAAGAACCGGCAATATTTCGAGGTCCGCGACCAGTGATCAACTGGTGGAGCTTCTGTTTTAGTCAGCGGTAGTTTTCTTCCTTCCATGTTGTTTCTCACTGTTCATGGAACTAGATGAGTTTCTAGGTTTCGATTGCAGTAGCAGAAGTTACCCTCATTATCCAAATTATACTTATAGTTGGACTGTAAACGTGCCTTTGGAAATGCATAATACCCTGCTATTCTCGCAATCTCAGCGTGTGTGGCTCTACATAGTAGAAATGGAGGTTTAAAGGTCTCAATGATGTATTTGGCTTGAGAAGTCTATCACTTGCTTTACGTCGCACCATTTTAAGAACGATCCACCAGTCCATATACAAAAGTCAAATGCTTATAGGAACACTCCCTCGCTATTCTCTACCCTACTGTGCGAAAATGCCCTCTAGTCTCTCTTCCTGCGCACAGTAAATGTTAGGCTTCCCATTTTATGATTGAGGTAAATTAGTTTTTGTTTGAGTCCTTCTTTGATATTGCAAGCAATGCTGGGTGGAATTAAGTAGAAGAAAACCTTTTGCTTGGTTATTGTAAGCTAAGCACATTTAATTTATGATAGCTTAACCATTGATGCTGAGATAATCAAGATAATTCAATCTGTGCTCAAGAGTGCTCGTCTTATGTTGATTTATTCATTATATAAAACATGGGTGACTAAATGGGACAAAATGTGACCATTATTTTGGTTGTCGAGATGACGAAAATGAATGGGCCTAAAGATAAGTTTACAAAATAAATTGAGGCTTTGCTTGACAACAAATGCTCCAATGGTTTTCAAGAAAAGGGAAAGTAGTGGTGGTTAATATGTCATATCACATAACTTTAAGAGATAATTACAAAAGTAAAGCTCATAACACTTGGCATTTAGCTAATATGTACTTAAAGTTTTGAGTTTTTTCCAAAATGAATAAATAAATACTTGACATATCCAAACTAAAAGGCCCTTTTAAATGGATGATCTAGGGTTACCTATTTTTTTCTACCCAAAAAAATAATCACTAAGGTCTGTAAAATTTTTAAAATGTGGAATTAGGGTAAGAACTCTTCTTTAACACATGGCTAAATACTTCTCAATGATCTTATATTGAAAGAGGTCAAATCAAGTTGTGATTCCCTAATCGAGTCACACATGTTGCATTCCTATCTTTCTTATATGAAAAGTAAAGCTAGTAGCTATAAATATATCATATAAGGATGATAGCCTTTTTCATATAATTTATTTTTTCAACCTATAATATCATGCAAAGAGATTGGTTATTTTAGTGCCAACACTTATGTCTTGGATAATTAAAGAGTTAACTATAGGTTAGATATTTGACCTTTGCAATGTTTTTGTAAATAATGCATCAAGTCCTAAGTTGTTTACATCGAAGAAGTGCAAAAGCAAAAAACCCTACATAAAACATGCATTTGGGTGGCAATTATAGAACCTCCAGTTACAAAAACACTTTTAATAAATGACTTCAAAACCCCCATATAAATGTAAATTTCTATGAGATTATCATATCAAATGCATGTCATGGGATTACATATCTTGAGTGCATGCTCAAGGCTCCAAGGCTATATTTTTAGGCTATAATGACTTACAAGTGTATGTCCAGACATATTGGATCATGCAAAAACAAATGAAATCTTCCTACCAAAGTAAATATACATGTTGAATGTTAAGTAATTGAGGGGTGCACTTTGTTCTTTCAACCCTCTCCAAACTCACAAACAGTAGAAAGCATAAGGGAGGTCACTCAAATCTACCAATGGATAATAGGCAGCACAACACTTTCACCATCTTTATATTCTTTTTCCACCTATATACATACATATACATATAGATACGGGCCAATGTATGATTGGGTCTAGCCATTTTTCATGAGGTTTAGGGATAAATCGCATGTGGGTAACTTGCTTGATTTGTAACTCATGTATTTTTAAATGGAATTTGACAAACTTGGGGTCTAAACTAATCTACACTTTTTGAACTTGAAATTGATATCAAAACATCACACAATTAGTATCTTGAATGTGATCATAAAACTATTACAAATGCTATAATGCCTCAAAGCATGCATATTGGACTGTATGGGAGATCCAAAATAATTTAAAAACTTGAAGAATTGCTCTACAAATATATTCAAACCAATTGTTCCTTTGAAATACCACTTTTTGAGCTTTGTACATACAAACCAAATGAGGCAACCAATTGAGAGCCTTTGCTATGGTTTAGGGAGTGTCCTATATTGTGTTCCAATTGTATGAGTACATATCAGGGCACACTCAATAACTTTTCAATTTAGTTGGAAAGACAAATGTTTTGAAAAAATGCGCTCCACAATTATGAACTATTGCATGGTGGTCTGATATTTGTGATACTTTTAGCTTACGTCAACCATAAATAAACACACTACATAAAACTCCATTGATGCATGTGCAATGCACTTGACATATATTGAGCATTATTTATCATTTTGAATTGTTTCTTTTTCAAATCGATACCTCACAATGAGACCCCTAAGAATGCCAGAGATGGTTCCATTTCTTAACACATAGCATTATACCCACTAGGCAACCATTTTACATCTTGCCTTTTGCTTTTTCCAACTAGTTTGGGCCTCTTTGCATTTGTTGGTGATGTGTACAACCAGAGGCTACAAATTAAAGCCATCGGTTTTTAACAAACTTTGAAATATATTGCTTTTGTAGTAAAAAAATTTCTTCTCTCGCACTGGTAAATTTCAAATAAACTACACAATGCACACCCATGTCCTACCGAACCTATGCAAAACATTCTCATTGCATTCTATGACTTGTCACTTTCAAGATTTCTACTTCTTTTAAAACATTACTTTCCTTGTTGCATCCATTTGAGCAGTGCCATTAGAACAAAGAACATGAGCTATGGTCTTAGAACTGGTGGGTTGAGTATTTGATGAAGCAACATCAAATCATTTGAGAGACTACCAAGCTCTTGCCTTCAGAAACTTTACCCTACACACAAGGACTCATCAATTGTCCATTCTTTTAATGCTCTGGGACTTGAGACCATACTCTCTAACTTGAGAGATGGCCTTAGCAATGTGAAAGGCATGCATACCTTAGATAAACTAGCTACAAAGAGGGTCACATTAGCTATGTTATTCTCCTCTTAAAATAACACAAAATGGCTTTGGAACATGACATTGAAGATGTTTTCCATTAGAAGGACTGACATGATTCCATCAATCAACCATTGACTAGAATCAATTTGAGAATCATGTGGGCATCAACTCAATAGAAGAAAAGGACAGACAACCTGTGTGACGAAGCCATCCTAAGTGACATTGCTTTGGCACAATAACAAGAAAGTGTCTATAAATAAGAAAGATGTCTATAGGCTCTAGATGGATGCAAACAACATGACGAGCCGGTATTATACACATTCTTGACACAATGTATGTCAGTAGTTGGACTTCCAATACTATCGTTTACTATCTTTCTTCATCGTAAATCATTACTCTGGTTAATTATCTTTTGCACGTTGTGATTTTTTTTCAAAAGGGTATTGAGAGAGAGAGAGAGAGAGAGAGAGAGAGAGAGAGAGAGAGAGAGAGAGCAAATATTATTTTTGCAAGCACAAACCATGATGCTAGTTGTGTCTTTTAGTATTTGTTAACCTCCCAAATGAAAATGCTAATCAATTTTCTTTTGCATATTGTGAAGTTTGGGGTGAGAGAGAGAGAGAGAGAGTATTATTTTTCAAGTGCTTGTCATGGTGGTTGAAATGATAACCAACACGGCAATGTTGAATCCACCATGGTATTGGTTGCAGCCTCTAGACAACATGTTGTTGCATAGGTTTCCAATGTACTCTCTATAATCTATTGGATGAGCACATGGAGCTCCATCTGAGATATAAGGATGAGAAGTACGACATAAGGATTTGGGAGAGGAGCTTTGAGCATTGCAAGCCCTAGTATGTAGAGAGACCCAAATACTGTGTTGCTGCAAAGCACACATAGACTTTGACCTAGCCCACCAATATTTAAATGACCTGACATGTGGTCTTACTAGAGCATTTCTTCATCAAGATTGGTGTCCATGTCTTGCAATTGAATGTTCCATAAATTGGCTACTTATATCCTTTATGTGTGTGTTGCAAGGGCAAGTAGGTTTAACACACTATGTTTTGTGTGGAAGCCAATGATTTGTCCAAAGGGAGATTATATGAGTGGCACCAAATTAAATGCATTTGTGGAAAACTCCCATGGTATGGTGTGAAGTAGAGGCAATTCATATGCCCTAAGGAAATAAAAAAATACAACCTTGTTGTTGTAAAATGGAGGAGATTTGAAATGGTTGATGTCATAGGGCCAGGTAAGAAGAGATGGCTATTGTCAAACAATGCCACATCATACCAAGAGCTTTTTCCTCTTTATATCCTCCACCTCTTTTTTCTTTTTCTCCTTAGCCGTATTTGGTTCTTTTTTTTCAAACAAATTCTAAATGGAATGCCCTCGCTCACGAGTGTCTTCCCAAAGCCCAAAACCAATTCCCCACATTGGAGTGATTAATTCAGGGCATCCAAAATCTACTATCACATGTAGCAGAGAAGATTGTGCACAATACAAACTAGCTAAACTATAATGTCAAAGTGCATGCGCTTGGGTGGGGTTTTGATCACGCGTGGATAGACGCATCTGTAGATGCGCTTTTAGACGCACCCTGAGACACGCCTATAGACGCGCTCCGATAGGCGAAATACTAAAAAGTCGAAAAGGACGTTGTGCCCGACAAAAGAACGTGACGCTCATACCTAGATCCTGCGTTTCCTGGATGCAAGAAAGTACAAAACTGGAAAGAGCAAGCAAGAACAACTTCAAAAGGAATTACTTGGATAAAGGTGTGGAAGGTTCTTTCTTTTCCAAACTTGTTTCTTCTCCTTGTTCGTACTCCTCCTCTCCTTTAGGCTGGAAATTAGGTGTAGGTACGGTCCCTTTCTCTTGAGTGAAAGCTTGGAACTGTGTATGGGAGGCTCTCTCTTAAGCTTCGAATCTATGGAACTGCTAATAAAGAAGGAAGGAAGCCGCTGTGAAGTTTAAGTAATGAAAAGAAAAGCAAAGCGAGCGGCACGCCGAAAAGCAGGTTTAAAAGCCGCATCTATAGTCACGTCTATTAGCGTGTCTATAAGCGCGTCTAAATACACAAAGTAGACACGTCTATAGTCGCGTCTATTAGCGGGTCTATAGGCATGTTTAAATACAGAGAGTAGATGCACATTTAGACGTGCCGTTAGACGCGATGTTAGACGCGACTATAGACGCAGCGATAGATGCAACACAGAGTTTAAATTAAGCATTTGAAGAAGAGCAAATTTGGTGGGTTGTTTGTTTGTAGGATGTCTCCATCTTCAACAAGTAGCTCCAGTGAGGATGAATCCCTCCATATCCACCATCGCAAAATGTGGTTGGAGCAAAAAATCAAATGTCTGTGTGATCGATGTCGAGGAAACATGTATCGTGCACGCAGGATTACGCTCAATCATATCTCAAAGTATGGAGAATGGGATGTGACCGTAAACAGGGTAAGGGTTTGTAAGTTAAGGTTGATTGAGATACCTATGGGTGTTCATATGTTTGAGTTATGATCCTGTTTTAATTTGATACAAGATGCAGTGCCACACCCGCACATGTTACCCTATGCCCGTCGTGAGGAGGCGAAGCGTCGGTGATATGAGGTGGGATCTTCAGGAGGGACCGTTACCGATGCATGGAGTGATGGTGATAGTAGCCCTCCGCCATTACCTCGAATGCTTTTCCTCATTTATGGTCTTCACTATTGTGTAAAATGCTTCCAAGGGAGAATAGATAGAATAGATTACCGACCTCAAGATAGAATAGATTACCGACCTCAAGAGATATGGCAAGGCAAAATGTGACCTCTCTTGGAGGATTAGATTACAAGCGCATCCATGCATGTGTCAACGATTGTGTTTTGTTTCATGGACTACATAAGGATGCAAGAGAGTGTCCTACTTGTGGAGAGGCAAGATATAGAGCAGATCTCAAAACCTTGGACGCGCCTCATAAGGTATTGCGACATTTTCCCATAATCCCTCGCATCCAACATATGTTCAAGTGCAAATCTATTGCAGAGCTCATGTCATGGCATTCCTCCCATCGATCAACCGATGGCAAGTGGAGAACTCCCGCGGACCCTCCTGCGTGGAAGCATATTGAAGACACATGGCCAAGCTTCAAGGAAGAACCTAGGAGCTTGAGACTTGGATTGGGTATGGACGGTGTGAACCCATTTGGTCTCAAAAGCACGTCTTATAGTGTATGGCCAGTGGTATTGGTGAATTACAATCTTCCACCCTCTATGGCTATTAAGAAAGGACATGTCATGCTGTCCCTTCTAATTCCAGGGAAACATAAAGTCAAAAACCCTGATGTTTATTTGGAGCCTTTAAGTGATGAGCTAGAGATACTTTGGAGAGGTATCGAGGTGCATGATGTGAGCAGGCCTCCCTCATCACGAGACTTCAACTGCAAAGCAGTCTTGATGTGGATGATGCATGACTTCCCAGGCTATGGCGAGTGTTCAGGTAAGCATTGCATTTTTTAATTATGAGTAGGCAAAGGACGTGGCACCCTAAACCCACCTTCCACTCTTAATTGCATCTATTGTTCAGGTCTCACTACATCGGGTTACCGTGCATGTCCTGTTTGTGGTCCTTCACTAGTTGCCTCACGGGAAGATGCATTGAATAAGATCATCTATGAGAATCACCATCGATTTCTCCCACCTGATCATCCTAGATATGTTGCCCCTTGGAATGAAGTCCTCCCACAATCACTCACCGCGGGAGATTTGATGAAAATTTGGGATGGTTCCACGACTCCTCCACCACTTGGCATGAGCCGGTAAGGGTTTGTAACTATTGGTTGGAAGTAAAGATTAGCTATATTGGTTGAAAGTAAAGATTGCACGCTAACACTTTATTTTGTTTAGATACTCCATCTTTTATCGTTTACCATATTGGTCCCACCTCAAGATCAATCACATGCTCGATCCCATGCATATCTTCAAGAATGTGGCATCTACCATTTGGGAGCATTTGAATGGGACACGAGATTCGGCAGGCATAAGGGAGGATCTACGTACCACAGGGAGGATGCATGAAGCTTGGCCTCAAGAGAGACCAAATGGGCGTGTTTTTTTACCTCGTGCACCGTGGATGTTATCAAAGCTAGAGATGGTGACAGTGAAGCGCGCTATTACTACAATTCGTACTCCCACTGGATGCATGAGGTGTTTGAAGGGAGCCTTTACAAAGAGCAAGAAAAGAGGTGTAGAGCAATTATATGGCTTAAAATCTCATGATTGGCACAAGATACTCCAAGTAAGTATTTTATATGCATAATATCTTTTTCCTTTCAAATTTGTGAGTGAATAGCTATAAGCAATAATGAACCACCTCCTCGCGGGTTCAGTTCATACTACCTACTAGCATTTCACGTAGTGCATCAAAGGACCTGAAAGATTGTATTTACAAGATGGGCAAGCTTGTGAGGTATGTGAGCTCAAAGGAAATAGATCCCACCACGCTTGAGAATGCTCGAGTTATGTCAGTGGAGGTGGTTTGTTTAGTGGAGGAGACATTTCCACGTTCTATTCTCACAAGCCAACTACATCTCATAGTGCATTTGGTGGATGAGATTGCTATATGCGGTACTATACATGCACAATGGTGCATGGCCGAGGGTTGGTTGGTACAAGAGTCACTTGTATATATTTCTGAGTTTCTTGTTGATGTGGATAGCTCTCTCCCACGACTATGGAGAGATGATGAAGACCTAAGGATGACCTCTATTGTGCCTCAAGGAAAAGGACGCAACAAAGTAATAGACACGGAGTTGTGTAATAGTATCAATCTCTTTTGCGTGTTTAATAGTGATGTGATGAAAAGATGGGTGACAAGATATGAGGATGCAAAGGCAAGAAGACAAGAAGAAAGGGCCCTCTTTCGTACACACCACGGATCTCGTGTGCCATACCCTCAGCATCTAAGAGCACTTCCAAAGGATATTCATGTGGATTGGCTACTTGATGAAATGGAGAAAGCAGAGAAAGACGAGGGGATGCATATCACAATGGAAGAATGGGAGTATGCTAGGGGATGCATGAGCAAGGTCGGTATATAGAATGTTATGCATAAGTTAGGAGGTTTTTATAAGTTAGATTGCTTATTTAATTGATTTTTTCTTGGTGTAGTGCACTATGTTCAATGCTATATGGTGTGAGGCAAGCATTTTCGAACACAACGGATTGATGATAAGAGAAACACACAAGATTGCGGCGTCATTGCTAGCTTTGAGGGAGCCAATGGAGTCATGGATGATTATTGTGGCATAATCCAAGATATCATTATGCTTGACTTTCGACGCTTCTTTGTGTATGTTTTGGATGTAAAGTGGTTTAAGGACGTGGTGGAAAGAGGCCCTAATGCAACAATCAAACGCCATGCAAGTGGCTTTGTAACTATTGACTCCACAAAGTTTTGGCAAAGTAGGAAGGACACACTAATACTACCGCAACAATGTGAATAGGTACTGTGCACACACATAAAAATACTCGCTTTTAAATATTTGATGCAAGAAAAGTAACATGATTGTATTTGTGTTTGAATTAGGTTGTCTATCAACCAATGGTGGATAATAATATGTGGTGGCATGTCATACCTATTATGCCACGTTCCAAAGTGATGTATAGTACATTTACTAATATGGAGCGTATGGAGGATGATCATGGCCATGGACGTGATGATGACCGTGATACAAGAGAGGAGGATGATCATGAGATAGGAGATATGGATATTGAGGCCGGCATTACCCGTGAGGACGAGCCTACCATTGGAGATCTTGATTTCGTCGATGAGCACATGAGTGGCACAAGTGGTAGTGGGTTGAATGTATTTATAGATCTAAACACTTGTTTAGATTTTGAAGTAGATAGTTTGGCAAGGGTTGATCTCATTGAGGATGAGATTGAACCGTAGCCCCACAATTGATATTGGCAAAACTATTTTATATATTGTCTCATTCTCCTCATTTCCCTTAATTCTTGTATATGTGGGCTTGCAAAAAATTATGTGCTTTGGTAATCATGGGCAATGTTTGGAAAGCAATGATGTACACCAAAATCTCACTTTCTGTATTCTCTGGAGCGCGTCTATTTATGCGTCTAAATGCGCGTCTGAGTCTCAGTGTAAACGCGCAAATAAATGCGCAAATACACGCGCAAATAGACGCGCTAATAAACGGGATGTTAGACGGGCCCGTATTTTCTCAAGTCAAATGCGCAAATAGACGCGGTAATTTACACGCAAATAGATGAGCGTTTAGCTGTGCCTATAGATGCGCCCGTAATTTCTCTACTAAAGCAACGCCTATAGACACGCCCGCTATTTTGCGCATCTACCAAGCACGTCTATAGTTGCTTTGTGTTGTTGTGACTGTGTTATGCTTTATGAGAATTGATTCGATACTCCATTGAATATGTAAACTGAATGATAATTGTTTTTATATACCATCATAAATAAAATTAACCAGAATTGGAAAGGAAACGAATATTAATTCAATACACCATTGAAACAAACCTTTAATACAATTATTGCAAATTGATTACACATGCCAAAAAAATGGTTTAATATTATATGTCAAGTTAAATTAAATTCTATGTACCCGTTGCCAATGCCAAGCATGTCATACAACTCACATGCCACATGAGTGTTGCACGCCACACATGCACTTCTCAACTTTAGAGTATTCACAAGGCAGGCAATGTGAAAGCGATAATCACAAAGGAGGAGCATGGTATCATGTGGCCCTGTCATTAAAGCAATCCTGGTAGATTGGACAACATGGCCCGTCCATGATGAACTGTAATTGTGCAGGTATTATGGATCGTTTGCGCATGGTCGGGCCAACAAAATCATGGGTTGATTGCCGAGACTATGCCTCCTTCTTCGATATGTTGCAAGGTGGATTTTGTGTCACACGCTTGAGTTTACAAAATTTATAGTTACATTTGAGGTGGCCAAAAAATTACAAGTGATGCCCATTTTCCAAAAATTTAAAGACCCAAAAGTTCCCATTTGATACTTCTATGAGGGTGCATCAATTCGAAGGTCCACATGAACAATTGCATCATCGGCAATTGTTCAAAGGAATGGTAAAAAGTTCACACATCAACACCATGAACATGAGGGTAGCCAGGATGGATAGCAAGATGACCAACATGCTTACCTGATGGGTGTACGTTTGAAGAAAATTGATTTGTAAAAACTTAAGAATTAAAATCGCTTAACATTTAAGTATATCGTAACAATTAAAATACAGCACTGAAAGTTCTATTCGATAAAAATGACTGCAAAAACAATAGTCATTTGCAAATGCAACATGTTAACTTGTATAATTCATCGCATCATCTCCAAAATCCATTAACAAAATTGATATATGTCATACAACCTATGTGAGAACTACAGTCTTCGCAATCGAGGATATGCATAAAATGTTGCTTCGATGCCAAGAACATCATACGATTGCTTGGTGTAAGGAGCATTATAGGTTGGTCATGCACTCTTGACCTTTAACATATTGTCCAAGCATACCACGTGAAACCGATGGTGGCATGAGAGTGCATAGTACCGAGTCGTCATATCAAAGTGGATCCTGGCATATTGGACATAAAGGCCCATCATCCACAAAGGTAATACGTGTCGGAAGGATGGAGGGTTTTCTAACAACCAGGCCCACAAAATTAGGATCCAAGTTACAAACATGGCCTTTATCTTCAATGTGTTGGAGTGTTGTCGTCCTTGCTGAGAATATGACGTGGAGATGAGGCATTGGTCCTTGTAGACATTTTCAAGGTCTTGCCTCTATCCTGTCTGTTTGAGCATTGCATTGAAGTGATTCACTTCAGCAAGAAACCACACGTACTCACTCATCACTCGTCAATATTCAGACATTGCATCACCCACTATGATGCTTGGAAACATGAGATCTTCCCTTGTTGTACTTTGTGTCGCAGATTGTGGACCCTTTGCACCGTCATGCCCCTCTACACGTGCATCTCCCACAGCTTCACGCATGTTCATAAATAGTTCAAAGCTTGTCACAAAAACTACACAGATGCAAAACATGGCTAATGAGTCCACTATGTATGATCTAACAACTATGAGCACAAACGAAACAAAATGGCATGTACTCCACTCACCTAATTAAGTCATCTCTCTACATTAACAAGTGGTGATGCAATGATAGGGATAGCGGTGGTGGTGGCTACTATCCTTGGTTGCGATGACTTTTTGCTACGTATTCTAGGTTGGGAGACAAATTCTATAGGCATGTCAAGCACGAACTTTTCATACAATATCTTTGCAAAGTAGAGTGGCACGACTCCGCTATGAGACTCATCCCTTAAAAAATGATTGAAAATATATAAACTAGAAGGATGACCATTTAAAATGACATTCTAGGCTAGCCTTCAAAATTGAGGCCTCACATATAAACTCGCTTGAGGGTGAACGTGAAGGATGCGTCAATTTTACGAGCAAAAACCTATGAGCAGGTTTATCCGAGCGTGTTTTTCAAGAGATTTTTAAAAATGTTTTTCTTTAGGAAACATGGTTTTTACACTTTTATTTTCACTAGAACTAGATCCCTTTATCATAAAAATATACAGGCTAGTCACTCATTCATTTTTAGACAAAATGATTTTCTTATTTAGAGACATCCCTTTGTACCCCTGTTATTACCTTAAAAAAGTGTTGATTCCTTTAAGAAACATTCCTCATAATCACTCTCAATGTAATAATACTATGCATATATAATTACTTATTAACACATTTATATCATATGGCAATATCTTTTTAGTGTTTTTATAGCATATTTATGGACATGTTTCTAAAGAAGTTTAAATTACTATAAATAAGTATTAACTTGGGCTTATATATCACTCTCATAAAATACATGTAATATTTAATACTATATATGAAAGATTTTCCAAAATATAACTCCATAGATGTGCTCAAATGGGGTGTTCCGATCAATTTGAGTGGTTGAATGACTATATTTGGACATTGGATATGAAAGTTATGTCACTTTTAAAAGTGCTGTCCAAGGTAGTTTCGCCAGCAAAACTACCTTGGGAGACTTGCTTCAAAGGGGTTTCGTTGGCGAAACTACCTGGATGGCTTGCTTCAATGAGTTTTCTTTGAAGAAACTATTTCATGAAGATAGGTTGAGAGAGGGTTTTCAATGTCACCCCCTATTAAGTAAAAGTTGTAAGAAGGATCATAAGGGAATTTTCATAGAGAAGTCTACTCTACATGTGGGTTTCTTCAAAAGCCATCTCATTATGCTCTCACCATTCCTACAGATTCACCTAAAGATTTTTGTATAAAATAGGCATAGCTATAATACTTTGCATATTTCTAAGTGAAACTATGTTTTCTTCTGATCGATTTTTGCCATATTTATGCATAGTTGGAAGCTTTTTTTTTCCTTCGCTCGGACGCTCGGAAGATTTTGCTCAGAAAATGCTCATCCCCGTGAAGGTTTGATGATGGACTTGGTCTTCTTCCTTATAGCCTAGGACATTGAACGGTGATGGTGCTTTTGCACAAGAGCAAGTGGCATCCTCCATTACTATTTTGTAGCTTACCATGGCCTTGGTTAGATGTCACCTAGCTCAATGGTTTTTGGTCATTTAACAGTTTCATAGCTCAATTGTCAATGCTTGCAAGACACAAGGTACTTGTGAGTGTCTACATCTATTTTGAAGAACTTCTTACCCTTGTTTGCTTTAGGTATAACTTGGATTTGAAACTTAATAGCCTTGACTAGATGAGACTCGAGAGTAGACAAACACTTGTGGCCTCTAATCTAAGAAATTTCTACACGTGGCCTTCATTGGATGTCTTCTTGTACCAAATACCTCCAACAACTGCTTCCCAATTCTCTTAGGTTGGTCCACAATGATCCTTAAATGCTGCTTTCACCTTATGTTTCGGTTTGATACAATAGAACACATAGTATGGGTCATCTTCCATTTCTCTTGAAAGACAATGACAAATCAAAACGATCCTCCTCTTTCAATGCATTAGTGGATGAGGTCATCACATTCCTCCCAAAAACTAGTTCAATATGTGTCTCTTAGACACATGAACTATGTAGAGGGGGAATCTAGATAGTTACCTTTGTTCACAGTTGCAATATCTTCACACTTCTTGAAATCTACCATGATGCACGCGCTACAAAAGTAGGAAAGCTATTGTGTTTCTATTGTTGAGGCTTTATTTATTGTATGTTAAATGTTCCCTTATGGAGAGGTTAGATGTAATCCAAGTTGCTACATGGCTCGGGGGGATCACTATGTATAAACCCTCTATACCACATGCGTTCAAGGCCTATTTCTAAAATCCCTTATCTGTAAAATTTTCATTAATAAAATGTACCCCTTTTCTATACAAATCTGTAAATTTTTCCCAAAATTATTTTAAATAGTCCCTTATGTATATTTATTTCTGTAAATTTTAGGAATAAATAATATCCTTCTGTTGAACTCACGTGATAGGGTTACATATGATGAGTGACCCCCTCGAGCTACATGGTGGGAATTCTACAACTCATCTTGAGGGAATGTTAACTAATTTTGGTAAAGAGCATGCTTAATAAATGGCACCAGACATTAGCCATGTTTCACCTTGCCACGATTGGATCCAAAAAAAATCCATAGCATTTTTAGACTTGTGAGGGATTTAATCTTGCAACAAATTGGAATCCATAGTCTCATTTAAACTCAAAGGGAACATCATCTAACCATATCCATGTTAGAGCTATATATAGCTTGACCTAACTCAGCCTAGTCCTCAACTATATATAAGCCTATGATCTATGAATAGAATCACTTTCTTGGGAGCAACTCTTCTCTCGCGGTCTCTCTCCTCTTTCTCTTCCTCTCAACACAACTCTTGTGTCCATCTCTCTCCTCTTTCTCTTCCTCTCAACATGGTATCAGAGCATATGAATGTAGCAGAATACAAATAACATAACCTTTTAAGTAAAATATCAAAGCATTGTACTGAACTACGATGATATCATGGTTCCCAATCATGTACAATATTAAAGAAAGTTGGTTTATATCTATACCATCAAGCAAGAAAGCTCAACACATAGATAAATGTCATAGTGATTGCTAAAAAACAATCAAGTACTCAGCAAGTGATGAACTAGCTAAGAAACTGGTCAATCAAGCATGCACTAAATAAAAACTAGCTTAATATATGTGAAGCATCATTGGCTTTTGCTTTTGCAAAAGTAGCACGAAATCACAAGTGCTGAAGTGCTAAACTCTTGTTTTCATCACTGATGACCTAGTAGAAATAAAAAATTGCTTTCATATGATAGATAAACCTTTGTCCAAGAGATTTTCTCAATCAACTTTCTAGTTTGTAGAGCATATATAATTATCACTACAAAAGCATGTAGATTGGGCTACCTTACTCTTAATGACAAGATTGATACTCTACTTGGCATTGATTAGATAAGATCTTGATCCCTAAAAATTGACTACGCTTACAACAATGATCATGTGCTCTTGGTTTATATGGATAGGACCGATGGGTGTTGAGTCTCCTCTTCATCTAAATTTTTATGGAGTCCTATAGCTAAAGAAGTTTGCTTTGTATGATTGAATATCTTATTTCTTCATGTGGGAATGTAAAAGCATGATATGCCAGTGTGTTAAATCCAAGGGAACACAAATACTGAGTGCAAGATGGTGTGATCAACTTGTGGAGATTGAAAGTGGGAGGGTGACATCGTATCAGAAAGCTTCTTATCATTAAGTATATTTTTCATTGCTTTTGCTTTATCTTCAAATATTGTTGACTCTATGAAAGTATGAACCTTTTTCATCCTCATGCCCTAGATCAATGTTATGAGTGTTCATCTTTCTGTCCAAACACTCTTCTACCAATTTATTGATAGCAGGCAGCAAAAAGAAATAACCATAACTTTCTTACCTGAAATCGAAATATAGTGATCCAACCAGTTAAAATAACTGGTGCATACCCTCGAACAAGCCATCGTAGGCCGTTTTCATCAATCATGAACCATAATGCTTATTTGCAATGCATCTCTAATAACTTTTGCATATCAGTTGAAAACCTACAGATGAAGTAGTCGAAATGATAAGAAAGAACGTTCTGCAAATGATCATGTTGCCAGATGGACAAAAAACATATCTCTTTCTCCTGATAGTCATGCTAGAGCATAGCCGGCTCTGATACCACACAAGCTTGCCTCTTGTCATATGTGCGTGGGTTATTCTTGTTGTATTTTTGGTTGTTTACTACTTCCGACTGCCCAATTGTTTGGTACTTCTGGAATGCCCAATTGTTCGTATTTTCGGTTGTTCAGTACTTCCGACTGCCCAGTTGTTCGGTACTTCTGGGATGCTCAATTGTTCGGTACTTTTGGTTCTTGATTTGCGGGATCATTATGGGCCTTTCTATTGTGTTTCTATGAGTTTCTTACACTATGCAAGCAACATTTCAGCCCTAGCTTTATGGACATATCAAATCCGATACTTTAGGATGCCGGAATGCTCGTTTTGTTTTTGTATTATTGGTTCTTGATTTGCAGGACCTTTATGGGCCTTCCTATTGTGTTGCTACGGCTTTCTTAAACTACCCAAGAGACATTTCAGCCTTGGGTTTGTGGACATCTCAAATCGCCCCTCCATACTCATCTTTGGAGTGACTGAAGCAATTTTCTCATACATTCATCCTTGGTACAATAGAAATGGACACTTGAATATTTACTGTGTTCATGTACACACTGCATAAAATCGGTCATTTTATGTGGATGGATTGCACAAAACATGAAGGCATGATTATAAAGGTTTGAGGAGTTTGATTAGATTGAACTTGGAGAAAACAAGCTCTACTATTCACATGAAGAGCTCAAACATCGAACTTGAATATCTCAAGCTCTCATTATGCATCATCACTATGTGAAACAAGTTGATATTTCCAGGAAGAAGTTTGGCATACCATAAACTAGCTGATGGCTGCTTACTAATCATAAGCATCTTATCCTGGACACCTGATACATGCAATGCATAAGAGAATCCAACCCGTGATCCCCTAGCCATAACCAGATTGCCTCTAGCAATCTTCCATGCACGATCACCCAAAGAGACATGATAACCTGCCTCAACCAACTGTCCAGTACTGATCTTGCTCGTAGCAAGTCCTGGTATATGTCTAACCCTCTGTAGAACAAGAATAGAGCCACTAGGCATAACAAGGTGGATATCCCCATAACCATAGACATCCATAGAATGATCAATGCCCATCAAACCACTCTCCACAATGCATTCCTGATATGCACTAAACCATGACCTATGAGGGGTCATATGACATGAAGCACATGGATCTAACATCTAATCACCAAGAATGGGTACATCAGTGGCCAAGAAGGAGGTGTCAAACATAGACAAAAGAATGCCTTCATCACTGCTACTATCAGTGGAAACCCTGGCATCCATGCCTTGAAGCTCAACATGCTTCTTCTCCTTCTTCCTGTCATTCTTAACCTTGCTCTTCTTCTTGCATTTTCTTAGCCATTTCCAGCAGTACTTTTTCATGTGGCCATACTTTCCACAATAGAAACATCTAACACAAGTCCGAGAGCTAGACTTGCTGCTGGAATTCCCCCTTGATCATGACCTGTTTCTACCAATTGATCGACCTTTGGAGTGCATATCAAGGTTGTAATTCAGCCCATCAATACATTTCAGCCCATCATGCTGTAACATAACACTATCATGGTCATACATCTGGCATATACGAGTATAAAACTCATATGCATGGTAGTCTACACCCTATACACCATCCTGTACCTGCAAGTAGACTGACTTTGAGAGTGATGACTGAATGATAGAGCATGCTTGCTCATCCATGTCATCCCAATCACTCTGTTTAATGCTATTAGGCTTGACACCTTTGCGTTGAATGGGCTTATGCTGCCTTTTCTGCACTAACACATCATAAATCTGCTCTTTCCAATACTGAAAGTTTGATCCATCCAACCTCTCAATATCAAAGAGGGCACTACCAGCTGTAGATGCCATATCTGTGGCACAATAGCTCACAACCAAAGAGCAGTATAGTGCAATAGGCAACCCAAATGACCAAAAAATATAGTGTTGTCCAGACCAATCAGGTCTCCAAATAAACTGGCTGATCCAATGCTCAAAAGCACTCAGCCATAAAATGGACATATGTCTACTACAGGTATGGAAGCCCTTACAACATTGAGATACATTCCTATCATGGATGTCTCTCAAATTTTATGTCATGATTATGATGATGGCCAGCAGTCAGGATCCTCCTTTGTGAGGAAGACAGTCAGTGAGAGGTATCTTGAGCCATTGCAGTTGGTTCATAGTGCAGTTTGTGGGCCTATGCCTACCGTTTCACTGGGTGGCGCCTCTTACTTTGTGACATTCATTGATGCTGCTACAAAGTACATATGGGTATATCCGATTCGTCAAAAGCATGATGTATATGATACATTTCAGCGCTTCTTGGGTAATGCTGAAAATCAGTCAGGAAAGAAGCTATTGAGCTTGATGACTGATGGTGATGCAGAGTTTACCTCTTCTAGATTTCAGCATCTATGTGATACACTTGGTATCAGGAGGGTGTTGACCACCCCTCATCTTTATGCTCACGATGCCTTGGCAGAAGGCATAAATCAAATTCTATTGGACAAGATTGGTAGCATGCTACGATATGCAGGTCTTATCGAATGCTATTGGGCTAAGGCATGTAAGACAGCTGCATACTTGCTTAATAGGTCACCCAGGAAATCTCTGAATGGTAGAGTGCCATTTGACTTCTTGACAGGTAGGGCACCATGTTATGAGCATTTACGTGTGTTTGGCTGCGAGGCTTATGCTCATGGTTCTCGATCGAGGACATGTATCTTCCTTGGATACAGTGAGTCCAGTAAGGACTACAAATTATGGGATTCTTCAACTAGAGAGTTGATACACAGCCATAATGTCTATTTCAGAGAGGATGCTATGTTTAAATAGCCCACGATTGTGGATAACAGGAGAGTGGTATTCCAGGAGGGTGTAAGTGCACTGATACCTCCGAATTCTTTGCAGGGGCAGCACATATCCCTTGGAGTGGGAGGTTTTTCCCACGGTAAGTAGGTTATAAAGTTGGGACAACCACGATTACTTCCTAATTTTGGTCAGAGACAGTCAGATATCTCGAGTATTCCACAGATTTATACTCCTATGGAGATTGTCGATGCATCTTCTATGGACAGTTACAGTTTACTCCCAGGATGCGGAGTGCCTCTTGCAGATGAGGATGAGGCTATGCATGGTGAGGAGGATACGTTGGCTAATGATGCCTGGTATGATCCATTGGCTAGTTATGCTAGGACAGATGTGGTTTCTACAGCTATTGACTCGGGTCATATTGCACATGGGCAAGAATCATTGATATGTTTGCTTCGTAAGTGCCTTCATGGCCAGAAGCAATCCCCTCGAGCTTGGCTTCATAGGTTTGATACCGTTATGAGAGCTCAGGATGTGATGCGCAGTGAGACAGGTTATGGTCTTAGTATTCAGGAGGTTGCTATCCTTCTGAGGTTACTTGCCATATGGTTCCTTATGGACAGGGATGCTTTGCAGTGGGAGCTACATGGTCTTGATGATGTTTGTCAGATACTTGGTTGTTTCAGTATGGAGAGGGGGAAGTTACTGAGTACTCCATTGCCTGTATTGGCTCCATACTTGAAACACTGCAGGTTTGACGATCACAGATCAGTTGAGCAGTAAGTTATGGTTGATATGGCAGCCATAGTACTCCATGCATCCATGACTGTGTTGAGACTTGGTTCTCACATGTTTGCCATTGGGGCTACACTTCCGGTTCTTGCTTTTGTTGCAGTGGGAGTTGGTAGCATGATTATGGCAGATTTTGGCAGTAGGGAAGCGGTTGTGGACATCAGGTCCTTATGCTTCCAAGAGCAGCATGCAGGTGATGCAGGTTGGGTAGACCAACAGAGGTCTTTGTAGGGCATGTGCTTATGGTCACAGGTGGTACAGAGACATTTTCTTTGCACAGTGACAGTTCGGGTGCTATGGACTTAGCACAGGAGCACATGGTGGTGAGAGTTCACTCTCCCCGTGGACAGGCATCTACAGCTTGTCATTTTCTATCCTACAAACCTGATGTTTGCTAGCAGCTTATCCTCTATGCACTTTGCACATTGTAAAGTGCCGATGGGCATAGGATGACGGTCTGGTCATCTTGTTTTTCGGCCTATGGATGATTGTATTGTATGTGTACTATATTCCCTTAAAGGCACACTGCCTTTAAGTGGGAGGTTGTTGGGGTAAAGGGCAGTGTGCCCACCCACTTGTACAATGCCCATGTATACTCATATATATATATGATAGAGGAATAAGCTGGAGTAGCTTTTGCTCCACCACTTTTGGTGTCTCCTATCCCTTTGTGTGTGCTCTCCTCTCCCACACTCTACATACCAGGGCTTGCAATGCTCAAAGCTCCTCTCCCCAATCCTTATGTCGTACTTCTCATCCTTATATCTCAGATGGAGCTCCATGTGCTCATCCAACAAATTATAGAGAGTACATTTGAAACCTATGCAACAACATGTTGTCTAGAGGCTGCAACCAATAGCATGGTGGATTCAACGATTGCGGTGGTGGTTATCATTTCAACCACCATGATAGTCACTTGAAAAATAATACTCTCTCTCTCTCTCTCTTTCTCTCTCTCTCTCTCTCTCTCTCTCTCTCTCTCTCTCTCTCTCTCTCTCTCTCTCTCTCTCTCTCTCTCTCTCTCTCTCTCTCTCTCTCTCACCCCCAACTTCACAATATGCAAAAGAAAATTGATCAGCATTTTCATTTGGGAGGTTAACAAATACTAAAGACACAATTAGCATGATGATTTGTGCTTGCAAAAATAATATTCTCTCTCTATCTCTCTCTCTCTCTCGCTCTCTCTCTCTCTCCCTCTTTCTCTCTCTCTCTCTCTCTCTCTCTCTCTCTCTCTTTCTCTCTCTCTCTCAATACCCTTTTGAAAAAAAATCATAATGTGCAAAAGATAATTAACCATAGTAATGATTTACGATGAAGAAAGTAAATGATAGTGTTGGAAGTCCAACTATTGACATACATTGTGTCAATAATGTGTACAATATCGGCTCATCATGTTGTTTGCATCCCTCTAGAGCCTATAGACATCTTTCTTATTTATAGACACTTTATTGTAGTCAATGGTCAATTGATGGAATCATGTCAGTCCTTCTAATGGAAAACATCTTCAATTTCATGTTCTGAAGCCATTTTGTGTTTGTCTCAGAGGAGAATAACATAGCTAATGTGACCCTCTTTGTAGCTAGCTGATCTAAGGTATGCATGCCTTTCACATTGCTAAGGCCATCTCAAGTTAGAGAGTATGGTCTCAACTCCGAGAGCATCAGAAGAGTGGACAATCGATGAGTCCTTATGTGTAGGGTAAAGTTTCCGAAGGAAAGAGCTTGGTAGTCTCTCAAATGATTGGATGTTGCTTCCTCAAATACTCAACCCACTAGTTCTAAGACCATAGCTCATGTTCTTTGTTCTAACGGCACTGCTCAAATGGGTGCATCTGTTGCTTGATTCGAGACTACTTGCTCAGCAAGAATGAGTTTGCAAGGTTCCTGCAGGAGCATGGCATAAAGCAGCAATATTCATGTAGTCATACCCCACAACAAAATGGACTTGCAAAAAGGAAAAACAGGCATATTGGAGAGGTATCTCGTGCCATGCTCAACCAAAAAGACCTGGCAGATTTTTATTGGGCTGAAGCAGTTGCTACATCATTCTACATAATGAACAGGACTCCCACTGTAGCAATACATGGCATGACACTAGAGGAGAGGTATACTGGTAGGAAAATAGATATTTCTCATTTGAAAGTTTTTGGTTGCATTGCCTATGTTTATGTGCCAGATGAGTTGAGATCCAAGTTGGATCCAAAAGCTGAGAAGTGCATCTTTATTGGTTATTCTCTGCAGTAGAAAGGGTATAGATGCTATAACCCTTCTACTCATAAGTTTACAGTAAGAAAGATGTTGTTTTTGATGAGATGAGCAGTTGGTATAAACCACTAAATGTGGTTGATGATGTAGATGCACAAAATGGTAATGCTACACAGAATTCACAGTAGCAGTCACAAAATATTAGTGAACCTGTAGTGTCCTCTAATAGTGGTTCACATACCTCACCATGGACAAGTCTCACTTGAGTGTTAAGTGCTGTTACCAGTCTATCAAACCTTGGTGGACATATCCGGAGACACCGTTGAGCTAGCTCTTCGCTAGTCTTTTGTATCCCAGCACCCGCCATCTGGTCACATAGATTTTTGATTCGGGTTATGAACGCCTCCACTGTCTCTCCTTCATTAAACTTCTCAGCTGCTCTACGAGCTGATTCTCGAGGTTTTGGATCCTTGTCTAATTCTGTCTCATACTGACTCTTCGATATATTCCAAGCCACAGTTGCCTTAGATGTATGCTGAATCAAGGTCAAAACACTATCGGTAGTACTTCTAACCAGGGCATACAAAGCATCTACATTCCTACATTTCCAAGCTCGTAGAAGGTCGGCATTAGGAGGTATCATTCTCCCTGCATTTGCTGGGTCGGGGGTTTCTTGTGGTTCTGGTTCAGTCCCTAGTACTATCTCTAGAAGCTGATACGAATCCAGAGTAGTAGTAATTCTAAACTTCCACAAAGTATAGTTCGTACCATCTAGCTTACCTTCAGTGAAGGCTGGTGGGAAAATCCTCAACACTTGGATTGTTGGTGCAGCTGCTACTGAACTTGACCCGCTTCCTAATGCCATCACTCTGTATGCTATTGAAGCCCTTGCCTCTCTTCTACTCCTTGATCCTTAGAGCCACCTGAGCTTTGATATCATGTTAACTTACACAGCACACAGGAACAAAAACTAAACAAAGAACTCGGGGGGGTCACTCATCATATGTAACCCTATCACGTGAGTTCAACAGAAGGATATTTTTTATTTCTAAAATTTACTGAAATAAATATACATAAGGGACTATTTAAAATAGTTTTGGAAAAAATTTACAGATTTGTATAGAAAAGGGGTACATTTTATTAATGAGAAAATTTATAGATAAGGGATTTTAAATATAGGCCTTGAACGCACGTGATATAGAGGGTTTATACATAGTGACCCCCCTGAGACAAAGAATAGAGAGTACACAGCAAACTGGAGACGAAAAAAATTTTCCTTCAACACTAATGTAGTACAGATGATGTCTCTGTCCACCCGTGCACTCCCACAATGAAGCTTAGATGGTGATCTAGACAAATACTAGGTGAAGAGCTACTAGCTCAAAGATCTGATCATATCTGATCTGATCTAATGCAATGGACTTGAAAGGTTACCTCTTTATAGGCTATGAGGGTGGTAATCGGATCAACATAATTGGTGGAATGGATCAGTCAACCTAATGGTGAAGCTGACCAGTCAACCTAGTTGGTGGAACCTACTAGTCATCCATGGAATATTTAGGGAATATCTCGAGCCAACTGGCCCCCATACCCCAGCAAGAGCAAGGGGCTCCCACAAAATCAATACAATGTGCCTCGTTATGCTACTAGCTTACCTACCTTGCCTAGCCCATAGGCTAGACTCACATAGATCACCTTTCTACCATCAAGGGTCTCATTTTGATAAACCTCATGTGACATGCAAGTTAGGATTGATCAGTTTCCTGGGCTCACACATGGCTTGTCCTCATATGGGGGCCTTACAACTTGAGAACCTTGGACCACTCATGGTTACTAGGAGGGTGGGGCATTGAGCATATCTAACAACAAGTGCTATGTTGCATGTGAAGCATGCATCCTAAAGACTATAGGATATAGCAACTTATTCAAAAACGTCAAAATCTTGTTCTATACATACATGCAACCAAGTAATCATTCTAACGTACACTATGTGATCTTCTCCTTAACCCAAGGATCACACACCTAAATGAGATCATTATGCATGGGTTAAGGGGCCTCCAATATTGTGCTAAAGTGATGCATACCCATTTGAGGGACGCTCCATAACGTTTTTTTGATTTATTGAAAACCAAAACGGATTGAGAATTTGGAATCCAAACTATTGAGACTAGTGCATGGTGGTCTTAAAACATTGATAGTTGTTGGTATTGGTATCTAGATTTGCCCTAAAATGGAAGGAGTTGGAAAAGTGCAATTTGTGCATGTGAAAACATATTTTAATAAATCCAACACTATTTACAATTTTGAATTGTTTCTTTTTTGATGCACTTGCTTTCTATACGGCTAATAAGCATATTGCCAAAGGTCATTGCATTTAATAATACATAGCACCAAACCTGATAGCGTGTCCTTTGGCCTATTTGTGTTTTCAAGCATTTTAGGCCACATTGCACTTGTTTGGGATATCCAATTCTACTGACGTGTATCGTCGAAGGGGGAAAAATCGGCAATTGAAATTTTGCTACTCCTGTGAATTTTGAATTTTCACACCTCCTGCCCATCAAATCTTGGAAGATTATGTACCTGCGACCAGCCCTACCCTACAAATGCCTTGCAACATGCGTGCACCTTGACGTGACCTTGTGCAGACTTTGGTTTTCTAATAAATCCAACACTAATTATAATTTTGAATTGTTTCTTTTTCCATGCACTTGCTTGCTATAAGGCTCATAATCATGCCAAAGGTCATTGCATTCAATAATACACAACATCAAACCCAATAGTGTGCCCTTTGGCCTATATGTGTTTTGAAGCATTTTAGGCAACATTGCACTTATTTGGGATATCCAATTCTGCTGACGTGTATCGCCGGAGGGGGGAAAACCGACGGCTAAAATTTTGCTACTCTTCCAAATTTCAAATTTTCACACCTCCCGCCCACCAAATATTAGAATATTAAGTAACTGCAGCCTGCCTTGCAAAACCTTGCAACCCGTACACACCTCGACGTGACCTTGCACAGACTTTGGTTTGCCATTGTCTTCTTTTGGGTAAGTTGTCTTCTATTCTTTGCTTGCCTCACCAGCTAGGTTCTCTGGGTCTATTTTGGAGATCGTGGCCATGGCATCAATGGCAACATGCAGCTCTCCATGGCTTGCAAGAGAAGCAAACAGAGGCTGCGAGACAGGAAAGCTGAAAATCTCGATCAAGGCACAAGGAACTGAGTGTGGGTCAAGGAAGGCACTGGCATGATATCAAATCGGCAATGAAAGACATTTCTGCAACATCTGTGAAGGTAAAAAAAACGAGAAGAAAGCAGATTCCTTGCAAAGCAGCAGCAAGAAGTGATTGCAGATGCATGAATTCAATCATCGTCATGATTGGTGGGAGCATTCAAGGTAGCAATATCAGGCCATTTAGGTGATTACTAATGTCGACTCTTTAGAAGCCTTAGCATGCACCCTAACATTCATAGATTAACAACCCTACCAACATCTCAAGAGATGCATGCCCAAGAGGCGATGCTCTCTAACCTGAGAAATGGCCTACAAAAAGTGAAAGGGGTGCATAGCTTAGATCAATTAGCTACAAAGAGGGTGACATTAGCTATGTTGGTGTCCCTTGAAACAAAGGAGAAATGGCTTAGGTGCCCAATGTCGAAGATGTTGTCAATCAGAAGGACTAGCGTGGCTCCAGTGATTGAACGTAGAGCAAAAGCAATGCATGATCATCCCGATTCGAGAAGTTTGTGGGCTTCAACAGAACACAAGAAAAGGAGAGACAACCTTAGTGCGGAAGTTATTGCTACAGTGACGATGCTTTGGCATGAAAATACGAGAGTTCCTCCAAATAGAAAGGTATTCTGTAAGAAGCAAATAGGATGCAAGGTGTTTGAGGAGCACATTGTACACATGCTAGGTACAACGCAAGTCAGTGGTACCTAAACTAGCCCGGTGGTTGTTTGTGATTTTAGCTTTGGGGTGGTCTACTTATTTCATTTCTTAAACCAGGCTTGGACTAAATGTGATTATCCTAACCGAGCCCGGTGGTTGGAACATCATGCAATCGTAGGCTGGTTCATCTCAATTGCCAGTTATGTCATTGTCCTGAACCAACATGGTTGAACAGACATTAATTGTTATCCACAGCCCGGTGGCATAGTTGAGCAGAAATTAATAGCAATATATTTCACAATATATTGTTATTTTACTAAACCAATCCGGTGGTTGGAACATCATGCAACCGTGGCTGCTTCAGCTCAATCACCAGTTGTGTGATTGTCCTAAACTAGCATGGTTGAACAAACATTAGTTATTGACTAGCCCAGTGGTTGAAATTATTGTGTTTCTTAGTACTTAAATTTGCTAAATTTAATTTCCTGCTATTCGGTCATATACCACTGGTTAAATTGTGAAATTCAGAAATGAAAAGCAATATATTGTTATTTTCTAATGAGGAAATTCAGAAATGAAAAGAACTATACTTGTTATCGTCTAATATGTGAAGTTGAGACCGTCAGGCTAAACCATCTCAGTGGTTGAAATTGTGACAGTATCCTAAACCATCCCGGTGGTTGAAATTGATTGTCTTAAATGTGTATGGATGAGAATCCAGACATTTCAATTGGGCAGAGGAGCTTTGAGCATTGTAAGCCCTAGCACGTTAGGAAACTCAAAGACAAGAATGTTTTTGTTGCAAAACACACAAACACACATAGACCTTGACCAACAAGCTATGAATGACTTGAGATCTGCTCGTGTTGGAGCATTGCTCCATGGTGATCAATGCCCATTCCTCCCCGATCATTGTGAAGTCTATAGGCCACCTGGATCCTCATCGTGTGTTGCAAGAGAGGGCAGACTTTGTAGCCTAAGGTCTTTGTGGGAGCGAGTGGTTTGTCCAAAGGGAGATTGTGAGTTGCATAGGATTGAATGCATTCATGGTACATGCAAGAATTGAAGTTTGAAGCTGTAGAAGAAGACATTCAATCATGTGCCAAGAAGAAGACATGTTGCTCTAAAATGGAGGAGATTTGAAAATGTCAATGTTGGAGGATCCGATGAGATCACTACTGTCATATAAGAGCACCCAACCAAGGGATAGTATAGGTCAGGTGGTTCAATCCATCCCAAAATATGTGCTTCACAATTTCACGGCCAATCGATAGGAGAAGCAGTTCAGAACGTGCCTTGCCAATTTTCCCTGTAACACTATTGTATCTATCATAGATTTTCCTGAAAATTATTCATTTCAAGAACAAGATGAGATACAAAGTGCTCACTGGTACAACAAGCATATAACAATTCTCATGCATATCATGTATAGTCATTTGCTTGACTCTTTCATGCCTGATGCCAATTTGCTTGCTGACTCACAGGAGTCCAGGTCAATGCAATGCATGTACCATTTCTACGTTTTCGATGATAAGGAACATGGCACCTTATTTGTGCAGCATGATTTTCTACTGCATTGGGAATGGCTGAAAAAGGAAAATCCCCATGCAAAAAATATAAAACAACATTAGGTGTGGTTAAATGGTGCTACCTCTCAATTTAAATCAGCCCGTGGATTCTACTTTGTCTCAAGGTTCAAATCCCTAACCGGTCTAGACATGATGTGAAATTTCTTTGGGCCTAGCCATGGCAAGGGTGACTATACATTTGGCTAGAACCTTTTCCAAACAGAGTACTTTTTTAGGCACTGTAGCATGCCTTTGCCCATTTATCCATACTTAGATACAATGGTGGTATCTTCTCAAAATATAGAAGAGTAAAACTTGGTGTGAAGAGAGTGGGGAGAGAGGTAAGGAGTCTCACTTGCAACTTTCTCACATACACAATGGGGGAAAACACACAAAGGTGGAGGCTGAAAACAGATTTCATCTTCTTAGTTGTGAAAGCCAAAAAACTCTTTCTTACAAAAGGGAATAGATGAACCCTATATGTGGGTCTCAAACCAAACTCAGCTAACCTAGGTGGCATACTAACTGAGCCACTAACTAGAGTACATAAAGATAGCTGTCATCCAGCTATTATTCATGGGCGGTGTACCAACCACATCTGTAGCTAACAAGTCGGTGATATAAATGCACAACGGTCACCCTGGCACATCACAAGTGGAGCTCGATATCTCAACACTCCCCCTCGAGTGCAATCCCAATTCCTGCACACCAAGCAGGTCTCTGAACTTGCGCAGCTTCTCTATGCCCAATTCCTTTGTGAATATGTCAGCTACCTGATCCTCTTTGCTGACATAAACTAGATCAATAAAACCTACTAGAACCTTCTCTCGCACATAGTGGTAATGCACCTCAATGTGATTTGTTCTAGCATGATAGACTGGGTTATTTGCCAAGTGTATACTACTCATGTTGTCACAATAAATGACAACTGGCCCATCTATAGACTGATGCATATCATAAAGCAGCTTATGCAACCAAGCTGCCTCACATGCAGCCATTGCTGCACCCCTATATTCAGCCTCTGTGCTCGACAAGGCAACTATAGGCTGTTCCTTATTGGTCCTAGTGACTGCAGCACTCCCAAAAGAAAACACATATCCACTGGTAGATCGTCTATCAAATATACTACTAGCCCAATCAGCATTAGTGTATCCATGCAACTGTATCTGAACCCTAGTCTCATAAAATAGTCCATATTGCAATGTGGACTTCACATACCTCAGTATGCGTCTGGCCACATCCAAATTTGATTTCCTTGGAGCTTGCATAAGCTGACTTACCAACCCAATAGCATAGCTCAAATCTGTCCTGGTAGTAGTCATATAAATCAAAAATCCTACTATGCATCTCTACATAATAGGATCTTCCAGAAGCTCACCTGCATTTGCACTCAGCTTCACATTCTACTCCAAAGGAACTAAAATAGGCTTATAGCCTGTCATCCCATATTTGGATAGCATGTCCAATCCATATTGCCTCTGCAAGAGCCATATCCCACTTGTGGATCTAATCACCTCAATGCCCAAGAAGTAACGCAGCTCTCCCAAATCCTTCATCTACTTTAATAGCATTTTCACATGAAGGATATCTTCATCACTATCACCTGTGATGATTAAATCATCAACATAAATGACAAGCAGCATTGCTTTCTCTGTTTTTCTCACATAAAGTGAGAAATTTGCCGTGGAAATCTGAAAGCCAATAGTGACAAGATACTATCCTATCTTGTCAGACCATGGCTTGGGTGCTTGCTTCAAGCCATACAAGGCTTTTTTCAACTTCTTGCAAACAAACTCAAGATGAACAACATGCACATAACCTAGTGGCTGCTCCATATAGACCTCTTCTTGCAAATCACCATGCAAGAAGGCATTCTTTACATCCATTTGATGTAAAGACCATCCCTTCGATGCAGCCACAGCAATGACTGCTCTTACAGTTGCCATCCTTGCAACTAGATTGAATGTTTCTTCATAATCAATGCCATATGTCTGTGCATACCCCTTGACAACTAATCTTGCCTTGTATCTACTCACAGAACCATCTACATTGTGTTTCACCTTATAGACTTACTTGCAGCCAATTGCATTCTTGTCTTTAGGCAAAGGCACCAATTCCCATGTAGCATTTGCTTCCAAGGCAGATGTAGAAGCAAGCTATGGTTGCTCACTTACCTGCAATAGTAGAAATCAAAGAACCATGTGAAGCTTGCATGATGGGCAAGCAATAGAGAAAGGCATTCCCACAAGAAAGCAAGAGTAGAGCAAATGCTCCTCTAGAGTTGGTGCATGTTGACTTGTGCAGTAAGATGCCTACACAGGCCTTGGGGGGATCTTCCTATTTTTTATAGATCATCGACAATTATAACAAGAGGATGTGGGTGTACATTCTTCGCGAAAAGGCTCAAGCTTTTCGTAAATTGAAAGAATGGCTACACCTTGTTGAAAATCAAACAGGGAGAAAAGTGAAGAAAATCAAATCGGATGGTGGTGGTGAGTTTGTTTCTACAGAGTTAGGAGATTTTTGCAAGAGTAAAGGGATCAAGTGACAAACGACGACATCACATACGCCTCAGCAAAATTCTATTGTTGAAGGACGAATGCAGACCACTGTGGAGATGGGGAGGTGTATGTTGAAACGTGCTAGAGTGCCAAACCACTTTTGGGCTGAGGCTGTCAATACTGTGGATTACATCCTTAATTGCATCTATACAAAGGCACTCAAAGGTAAAACACCACATGATGCTTATAATGGTAAGAAGCCATCCGTCTCCCACTTTAGAATGTTTGGGTGTGAATGCTATGCGCATGTATCAGACAAAGAGAGAAACAAGCCATAACCAAAAAGCACCAAATGTATCTTCTTAGGCTATTGTGATGAGAAGAAATCGTATAAGTTGTATGACCGAGAGGCAAAGAAGATCATAGCGAGCCGCGATGTGGTGTTCAAGGAGTAGCCACATGCAGTGGAGGCAGAGAAGAGCTCTTTCAGTTTATCATCAAGCGAAGAGGTAATTCACTATGGACCTATCCTAGGAGCTATAAAGGAGGAGCAAATATTAGATGATGAAGGTATAAGTCACTAACTTGTTGTTACACCACCGGAAAAGCCATTTCCATGATGAGTAAGGCAGCTCCACAACCATGATAACCAGATGCCTATGTCTGTTGAGCAGCATGCAGATGGACCAAGGCAATCTCAAAGAATCGAGGAGCAAAGGAGAGCTTCTCCTCACATAGTCAATGTGGTGTTGATGGCTGAGATTATTACAGAAGTAAAGAAGCCTGCAAATTTGGAGGAACCACGTGCAGACCGAGATTGGAAAAATGCTATGCAAGTAGAATATGATAGCATCATGAAGAATGAAACTTGGGAGGTGGTAGATCGACCACCTAACAAAAGGGTTATTGGCACCAAGTGGGTTTGAAAGGTAAAGTACAAGGCCAGTGGGACATTGAAAAAGTACAAAGCCAGATTGGTTGCACAAGGATTTTCACAGATCGAAGGGTTTGATTTTTAGGAATCTTTTTCTCTGACTGCTAGAATGACCACTATTCGCACAGTACTATCAATGGCTACTCATAAAAAGTGGCCAGTTTATCAAATGGATGTTAAATCAACATTCTTGAATGTTGACCTCAAGGAGGAGGTTACGTGGCTCAGCCACCAGGGTTTGAGGCCCCCCATTCTGAGAACAAGGTATGCAACTAAAGAAGGCACTGTACGGACAGAAACAAGCCCCAAGAGCATGGTACCAATGGATAGACAAATTCTTTTATAAATTAAACTTCAAAAGATGTGCCTCAGATGGTAACCTGTATGTGTACAAGAAAGGTGGAAAATCTTCTATTATTGTTCTATATGTGGAAGATCTCCTTATTACAGGTGACTATGAAGACATGATCTAGCAGACTGGAAAGGCATTGAGCACTAAGTTTGAGATGAAAGACTTAGGATTGATGCACTACTGTTTGGGGATTGAAGTCTAGCAAGAGCCAGGCAAGATCTTCATCTCTCAGCAGAAATATGCAAGGGAGATCTTGAACACATTTGGTATGTCTAAGTGCAAGTAGATAGCTACACCTATGGAGGTAAATGTGAGGCTATCTATGGAGGATGCCTCACCACCAGCATACATCGGGAGGTACAGGAAGTTGGTCGGCAGTCTCATCTATCTGTGCAACACCAGACCTGACATCAGTTTTGTTGTTGGCGTTTTGAGCAGGTTCTCCAATAAGCTCCGAGAGAATCATTGGAATGTAGGGATGCAGGTGCTTAAGTATGTGAAGGGCATTATGGCATCACCTATGGTACGGGCACTTCCTTGGCTGGTCATTGTGACTCAGATTGGGATGGAGATATTGATTCCACAAAATCAGTTTCTAGATATTGTTTCTCTTTAGGTTTAGGTATCTTCTCTTGGATCAGTAAGAAACAACCAACAGTGGCATTGTCTCCTACCGAGGCTGAGTACAAGGCAGCATGTTTTACTACATGTGAAGTGGTGTGGCTGAGGAGGATCTTATGGCACATGGGAGTGCAAGAGGATGAGGCAACTGTGCTGAGGTGTGATAATCAAAGTTGCATGGCCATTGCTAAAAATCCAGTGTTTCATGCGCACACAAATCATATAGAGATTATCACTATGTGCATGATTTGATGGGATAGTGGAATTGCTCTACTATCCACAATAGAGCAAAATGGAGCAGATATCTTCACGAACGCACTCGGGAAGGATTAGCTTCAGGGTCATCTTCAGAGACTCGGCATTGGGCCGAGAAGGTAGTTCACCTATGGCACAACAACACAAAGCAACTATAGACGCGCTTGGTAGACGCGCAAAATAGCGGGCGCATCTATAGGCATTGCTTTAGTAGAGGAATTACGGGTGCATCTAAAAGCGCATCTAACAACTCTTCTATTTGTGCGTATATTAACACGTCTACTTGCGCATCTAAACTGAGAAAATACGGGCCCGTCTAACATCGCGTTTATCAGTGCGTTTATTTGTGCGTTTACACTGAGAATCAGACACGCATTTAGACGTGTAGATAGACACAAACTAGAGAATATAGAAAGTGAGATTTTGGTGTACATCATTGCTTTCCAAACATTGCCCATGATTACCAAAGCACATAATTTTTTGCAAGCCCACATATACAAGAATTAAGTGAGATGAGGAGAATGAGAAAATATGTAAAATAGTTTTGCCAATATCAATTATGGGGCTACGGTTCAATCTCATCCTCAATGAGATCAACCCTTGCCAAACTATCTACTTTAAAATCCAAACAAGTGTTTAGATCTACAAATACATTCAACCCACTACTACTTGTGCCACTCATGTGCTCATCGAAATCAGCATCTCGAATGGTAGGCTCGTCCTCATGGGTAATGGCCTCAATATCTGTATCTCCTATCTCATGATCATCCTCCTCTCTCGTATCACGGTCATCATCACGTCCATGGCCATGATCATCCTCCATACGCTCCATATTAGTAAATGTACTATACATCACTTTGGAACGTGGCATAAGAGGTATGACATGCCACCATCTATTATTATCCACCATTGGTTGATAGACAACCTAATTCAAACACAAATACAATCATGTTATTTTTCTTGCATCAAATATTTAAAAGTGAGTATTTTTATATGTGTGCATAGTACCTGTTCACATTGTTGCGGTAGTACTAGTGTGTCCTTCCTACTTTACCAAAACTTTGTGGAGTCAATAGTTACAAAGCCACTTGCATGGCGTTTGATTATTGCATTAGGGCCTCTTTCCACCACGTCCTTAAACCACTTTACATCCAAAAGATACACAAAGAAGCGTCGAAAGTCAAGCATAATAATATCTTGGATTATGCCACAATAATCATCCATGGCTCCATTGGCTCCCTCAAAGCTAGCAATGACGCCGCAATCTTGTGTGTTTCTCTTATCATCAATCTGTTGTGTTCGAAAATGCTTGCCCTCACACCATATAGCATTGAACATAGTGCACTACACCAAGAAAAAATCAATTAAATAAGCAATCTAAATTATTAAAAGCTCCTAACTTATGCATAACATTGATCTATATACCGACCTTGCTCATGCATCCCCTAGCATACTCCCATTCTTCCATTGTGATATGCATCCCCTCATCTTTCTATGCTTTCTCCATTTCATCAAGTAGCCAATCCACATGAATATCCTTTGGACGTGCTCTTAGATACTGAGGGTATGGCACACGAGATCCATGGTGTGTACGAAAGAGGGCCCTTTCTTCTTGTCTTCTTGCCTTTGCATCCTCGTATCTTGTCACCCATCTTTTCATCACATCACTATTAAGCATGCAAAAGAGGTTGATACTATTATGCAACTCCGTGTCTATTACTTTGTTCGTCCTTTCCCTTGAGACACAATAGAGGTCATCCTTAGGTCTTCATCATCCCTCCATAGTTGTGGGAGAGAGCTATCCACATCAACAAGAAACTCAAAAATATATACAAGTGACTCTTGTACCAACCAACCCTCGGCCATGCTACCTTCGGCTCTTGCATTTTGTCTCACGAAGCCCTTCAAGGTCTTCATGAAGTGCTCTAGGAAGAACAACCATCGTGCATGTATAGTACCACATATAGCAATCTCATCCACCAAATGCACTATGAGATGTAGTTGGCTTGTAAGAATAGAACGTGGAAATGTCTCCTCCACTAAACAAACCGCCTCCACTGACATAACTCGAGCATTCTCAAGCGTGGTGTTATCTATTTCCTTTGAGCTCACATACCTAGAAATGAAAAAGTACAGCATATTAGCAATATGCATTCAAACTTGCACGGAGCATTGATACGCATCATATTTTGTATCATGTAAAGTACCTCACAAGCTCGCCCATCTTGTAAATACAATCTTTCACGTCCTTCGATGCACTACATGAAATGCTAGTAGGTAGTATGAACTGAACCCACAAGGAGGTGGTTGATTAGTTGCTTATAACTATTCACTCACAAATTTGAAAGGAAAAAGATATTATGCACATAAAATACTTACTTGGAGCATATTGTGCCAATCATGAGATTTCAAGCCATCCAGCTCACCTGATCCCCAGGAATCTATTTGGAAGGACTTATATAACCTTTTAGGGCACCCTCCTAGTCCTATGGAGTTATACGGGTATATGACGGGTACTCTAAACACTCCCCAAGAGTCGGCACTACAGACTCCAAACCACCCCACACCGCCTGAGATCACCCCAGCGGAGTCAGCATAGCCGTCTTATGCCCCTTCCCCCATACCGTCTTATGCCCCTTCCCCCATGCTATCTTATGTCCCTTCTGCCATCCCGTCTTATGCCCCTTCCCCCATGCCGTCCGGAGGTCCTTTTGTCTCGCAGAGCCGTCGACGTACTCCTGTGCCGTCGAGACTCGGTTCTCCAACTACGAGTGGTCAGCGTAGTCCCTTGCAGTCTCCAGCTACGAGTGGCCAACGTACGAGCTCGACATGACACAGTAGCAGGCGTAGTAGCGGGAGAGCAGTGGGGGATGCATGGCACAGTGCTTTGGGAGGGGTGGTGGTGGGGACGATGATGATTCAGATGATTTAGACGTGCCTCCGGGTGATGGTACGATATTCTATGACATCACTCAGACAGGAGGCATCTTGATGGATGCACAGGGGAAGGACATCATGGCCTTCATGCGCTCTGTAATTTCTAACAATTACAGAGATTGCTTTATCCACTTCAGAGGTTGGCTGATGAGACCCTCGCTGCTGTTCGCTCTAGGTATCTTAAACCCCCCAATCGGCAGTTCACAGATAAATGGGCCAAGTCAAAGATTGTTACGATACTTGGCAATAAAAGATCTTCGCTTAAGAGGCAGGCACTAGCGAAGCTTGCCAGGCTTGAGGGAGGTCAACCACCGAGGTGCCCGCCCCACACTGCTCACAAGCGTGAGTGGAAGAAAGCAATGAAGTCAGCGAGGGAAGGACCCCAGTTTGCAACACGTGGAGGCACAGAAGATCCAGATGGAGGAATATGGAAGCGCACATTTTGGAGCAGGGGGTGTTGAATCATGGGAGGCCCAATTTGTAAGTATCGATCTCAAATTATATTGCTTATGTAGTTTATTAGGAGGTTGTTTCTTTGTACTAATCCCTCCACAAAGTGTGTCATCTTGTAGCTTGAGATCGTGGGCAGATACCCTACTCCTGTGGAGACAGCCTACCACCGCCACCATCGCAGAGGAGATACATGGAGGCACTTCTATGATGACAGGTTGATTACTAAGGAGCAGTATACCCGGGCTACTGGAGCGGCCCTCGAGGTATTTGAAAGTAATTAAATAATGCCAAAATTATAAGTAAAGATTTGAATTTTCATACATTGATATATGTTGTCCCTTGTTTACAAGCCCGTGCATAAGACGATGAGGAAGACGAGGAAGGAGGCGCAGAAGGGAGCGTGGAAGGGAGCGAGGACCTAGAGAACATAGATTAGTCGTAGAAGTAGTGCTAGCTACTCTTTTTTGTACTTAAAGCCACTGGCTTGGCTTCATGCCTCTTGTATATACACTCCTCTTATTTTTTGTACTTGAAGCCATATGACGTGGCTTAGCTTCCTTATTTTTTGTACTTGAAGCCACATGACGTGGCTTAGCTTCGTGCTATATGTATATACAAGCACTTTTTGAGCTTTCAATTTTATTGCGTTTTGGAGTTGTAATTTTTAATTTGGAATTGTAATTAAAATGCGGTTGGCTGTAAGAATTGAATTACACAATGTGGATATGGGATTCTTGTAACTATATAGCATACACAACATACACAGCATTCTGTAAATTTTTTTTAAAAAAAAGTATGTCTATCACTGCATCTATAAACGCGTCTATATACTCGTTTGTCTATTCGACAAGCGTCTATATTTGTGTCTATAAACACGTTTATAAGCGCGTCTATTTAAGCATCTACGTGTACATCTATACACGTGTGTCTGATATATAGACGCGCTGATAGACGCGGGTCTCTAGCTGACACAAAAATAGACGCGCAAATAAACGCACCCGTAAGTTTTTTTTTTAGTTCAGTAAACGGGTCTGTGTGCATGTCTATGGGTGCTTTGTCTTGTAGTGTGGGTGGACATCGAGGGGGGTGTTAGATATGCTCAATGCCCCGCCCTCCTGGTAACCACCAATGGTCCAAGGTGCTCAAGTTGTAAGGCCCCCATATGAGGAGAAGCCATGTGTGAGCCTAGGACACTGAATGGATCCTTACTTGCATGTCAGATGAGGTCTATCAATGAGACCGTTGATGGTAGAAAGGTGATCTATGTGAGTCTAGCCTATGGGCTAGGCAGGGTAGGTAAGCTGGTAGCACAATGAGGCACATTGTCTTGATTGTGTGGGGGCCCCTTGCTCTCACTGGGGTTTGGGGGCTAGCTGGTGGGTGGTCCCAGGGATATTTCTTGAATATTCCATGGACGACTAGTCAGTTCCACCGACTAGGTTGACTGGTCGGCTCCACCAACTAGATTGACTGGCCGGTTCCACCGACTATGTTGATCCAACTACCACCCTCATAGCTATAAAGAGGCGACCTTCCCAGTCCATTGCATCAGATCAGATCAGATCAAATCAGATCTTCCAGCAGAGATCTTCTAGCTAGTATCTCTTCACCTAGTATATGTCTAAATCGCCATCTAAGCTCCATTGTGGGAGCACATGGGTGGATGGAGCCATCATCTATACTACATTAGTATTGAAGGAAAATTTTGTTCGTCTCCAATTTGCTGTGTACTCTATTCTTGGTTGAGTTTAATTTGTTCTGTTGCACTTGTAATGCTTTAATGGTCTCGTTCCAAATCCTTATCCCATATTTTTTTGCTCTCATGTTCAAGTTTGGAATGTGTACTACAACTTGAAGACAAAGTTTGCTGAATTCCATTGAGCAATGCATAAGTTATGGGTCATGCAAGACACCCATATACAACACGGTCCCTGAGCCTAGTCACTAAAAATGGCTACACCTAAGCAAACAATGACGCTATAACCCGCTTATTGTCACCTCTGTTGGGATTTCCATGATAGCTCGATGGATGGAAGGGGGTTTCAAGAGATGTGGTATATAGGTTTGGTTGAGAAATTTGGTTTGCAAGGCTGATTACACTTGAAAAATGCCATTGACGAGATAGGAGCACAAATGGGAGAGATTAGCATTAGACTTTGAGATATCTAAATAAAGGGACCTTTTGTGCTTATTTTTCTAGTTAGCATATAGTTGCACACAATACAATAATATAGTTAGTGGGGGTATTAGATGTAAATCTACTTAAACAATGTCTACACTCTTTCCATGGCTCTACCTCATGGAACATAGGCAAAGTGACAATGGAATATGGGGGAATCTCTCTTAGGTCTATCCCATTAACAGCATTAGCAATTCACTCCAATTTCTTGCCTTTGGATATGGCATATCAAAGCAAGTGTTTAGACTCTTAAACAATGTCTAAACTCTTTCCATTTCTTTAACATGGAATATGCGAGAAATATTTTTAGGTGTCTATCTCATGCACAACATTAGCAATGCAACTCAATTTCATACCCTTTAAGACTAGCTATCAAAGCAAAGTGTTTTGGTCATATAGCTGTATTTCAACTCCATCATTCCAATAAAAAGATTCTGATTGTCAATGTTTAATGGATCACAATACAATGAGAAAATGCCTAATGATAAAAAAATCACCTTATGAATCTCAATTGCAGATATTGAATTAAATGTATGAGAAAGAACATTGGAAATCCATAACCTTAAAAACCATAGTCAGGTTGTTCTATATAGACATAAAGTTGTAGCTACAAAATAAAGCCTTACTCTTTTAGTTTGCATATATGGGACAAAGCTACAAATTAACAATTCATGAACCCACTAGGGAACAAGATAGTGGCCTATGTATAGTGCACCAATTGCGTTAATCAAACTCCATTAATGTCTCTAGAAAATGGCCCCTCCAGGTCATCATTTCCCTTTTACTTCACATTGATGTCTCAAGCATCGCCATTTGGAAAGAAAATGTTGAATTGATGTTTGTGACTTGGTTCTTTTTGGTCTTTAGTCTCCTCTCCTTCCACTTTCCACCTTCTAAATCCTCTTGGTTGTCCACCTCCAAATGCATGTTTTCCTTCTCCCTAGATATCTAATGATCCTTAAAAGGATTACAACATCTAATATTCGCAATTGTTCCAATGGTTATTTGATTGAAATACTATAGATGGTTGCTAGCTTGTTAAATTACAAAGCTTAAAAGTTGAGATTAAACTTAATAGACACTTCTCGGCGGGGTCACTATGTATAAACCCTATACATCACATGCGTTCAAGGCCTATTTATTAAACCCCTTATCTATGAAATTTTCATTAATAAAATGCACCCTTTTCCTATTCAATCTATAAAGTTTTTTCTGAAATCCTTTTTACAACACCCGTCAGTCTACGAAAATGTAAGAAAAAATGAAATTAAAATTTTCCTTATGTTGAATTCACATGATAGTCACATATATTATTTAGTGACCCCCGTGAAAGACACTTTCACATTCTAATCTCAAATACCACACACATACACATATACAATAGAGGTGGCATTGAAAAGAGTTTCACTCTTGTATGATGGACTATTATTTTTTGAAATGACAAGTTGTATATGCTTTGTACTTTTTATGTATAATATTCTTAACAAAATTGCACACAATAGGTTTTCTTCTCTTTAGAACTATGATACACCAACATTATAAACAAAGTTATAGTTATATATATTGCCTTTAAGAAGTGGAGAATATAGGTTTAATAAAAGATGATGCTCATAGATAAGAATGGTCTTTAAGTGCTCTTTTTTATCCATTCAAGAAGAATATGATTCTTTATATTGAGTGTCCTTTTATATGTACTTTCTTGGGAGGATAACGTGCATTGTATGATCTCTAGCTAAGCACATAAGTAGAGAACATCACCTAGATTGCAAGCAGTCGTAGGCTATGCTTGAGTACAATTATTTCGTAGGCTATGCTTGAGTACAATTATTTCCTTCGAAAAAATTGTGTCATGTCACATATTGAAGGAAATGGTATTAGTGCTAGCACATAGCGTATTTGTTATTAGATACATTTGTTTCTTTATATTATGTGAGTCTTTTCGGATTCTTGCTGTGGATGTAAGCAACCCTAAGGTTTCGTTGATGGCTCCAAAGCTTGGATCATTGGGTTATGTTAACGTTTGGGTCACGGAAAATTTTATTTGGTTTAAATTATGTTGCTCTTTTTTGTGATTGTTGTGGTGCCTCTAAGCAACCTTTCGTATTCTTCGTAAATGGGAATTTCAAAACAAAGCCTTTATTGTTTCCCGCTACAAGAGAATGTTTGACTTTTTCGCGAATATCTGCATTTCCGGAGCAACAATATGGGCAAGCACCCTAACAAAGAAAGATTCCGGCAACGAATCATCCGCCCACGAACCGCGATGCCGTCTTGACCAACGATGGCCATCTTGAACAAATTCGCACCGATCTCAAAACAGCGACGCTTGATTCAGCTCATCGGTTCTCTTCGATTCGAAATGATAACAATTCGCAACCTCCCCTGCGGACTGATCTCAAATCCATTATCTTCCCACACATCCAGGTACTCCAGTCGAAGGAGCAAGCTATACGGAGTTGCGAGGGTGGCGTTAGATGATTATGCAAAGGGGTGGCAGTCGTGTTATTGGTATAAAGGAAGGTCGCTACATCATTTCAGGTAACGGGGCGCCGCCCAGTAGGCGATGCACGTAGAGATGGGCATAACTGTGGCGATCCTTCGTCATGCGCCGGGGAAACAGAACCAACGACAGGTGTGATTGAAGGACGTCGACGCATGTAGCAGTGGGCAATTGGAGGTGTAGCAAACAGATTCAGTATGGGACGGCTGGAATACCATGATGCATCAGCGGCGAAAAGTTAAAGGAAGGACCCAAGGGAGGGGGAGCAGCCGCGGCACAGCTGAAAAAGACGAGAGTTGATGAGAAGGAAGGCAGAAAGAGAAGCATCTATTATCATAAGAGAATCACCAAGGAGAAGGAAAGAAAGTTGAAAGGAGTCATAGTGGGCTGGTTTGGAACGCAAGCTTGCCTTCCTGGCAGTATGCCGAAACAGCAAGCTGTACACAGATGCGTTGACTCCCGGCGCATCGAAACCCCTCCCAGCTTGTGCTCTCCTCTTGAGCACCCAAACGTGGGCAGCTGCCCCACAAGCAGGACCTGGAGTCCACCATGGCAAATATGATGTCCCGGGGGGTGTGTAAAGGACCTTAGACCGCAACAAATGGGTAAGCTGAAGCAGGAGAAACATCAGCAAACGCCACTGTCCTAGCGCTCCTGCGCTCCATGTAAATGCGAGGTTAACGCCCTAGATAAATGGAGATTAAGGTATAATCTGAGGTTTTGCTCGTTATAAAAGGCGCTGGCATTATCAGTAGTCTGCCATTATCAGTAGTCTGCCACCCTCAGCTCTCTCTAAGTTCCAAGGTTGTCTCTGGCGAGAAAGCTTTCCATAGAGTTCCATCCCCACACCGCAGCAGTTCATTACATAGCCTTGCTACCCTCTCTCTACGTTAGATTGTCGCCAGAAAGCTTCCCGGTTTTTCCTTGCTTAGTACAGCCTCCCAATTCCGCCCTCCCCAAGCATGGCAAGTGTCTGGGTCTTCAACCATCGTGGCGTCGCTCACCTTGTTCCCAACCCCAACCCCGACAACATCGACAAGTCTGAGTCTCAACGAGGCAGGCGCGGTAAAGTCCTCGTTTACCTTCCCTCCAACCAGATCATCTCTTCTTATGCTCTTCTCGAGCAGAAGTTGACGGCCATCGGATGGTCGCGATAGCCCAACGAGGAGCCCGGCACCATCTAGTTCCACAGGGGCCACTCCACCCGCCTCATCACAGTGCCCAGAGATTTTAGGAGATTCAAGCCAGTGCACATGTTCGACATCGCGATCAAGAACCGGCAATATTTCGAGGTCCACGACCAGTGATGAACTGGTGGAGCTTCTGTTTCAGTTAGCGGTAGTTTTCTTCCTTCCATGTTGTTTGTCACTGTTCATGGAACTAGATGAGTTTCTAGGTTTCGATTGCGGCAGCAGAAGTTACCCTCATTATCCAAATTATACTTATAGTTGGACTGTAAAGGTGCCTTTGGAAATGCATAATACCCTGCTATTCTCGCAGTATCAGCGTGTGTGGCTTTACATAGTAGAAATGGAGGCTTAAAGTTCTCAATCATGTGTTTGGTTTGAGAAGTCTATCACTTGCTTTACGTCGCACCATTTTAAGAACGATACACCAGTCCATATACAAAAGTCAAATGCTTATAGGAACACTCCCTTGCTACTCTCTACCCTGCTGTGCAAAAATGCCCCCTAGTCTCTCTTCCTGCGCACAGTTTAGCACTTTCGCCCTCTCTCTCTCTCTCTCCACATTTGCTTTTCTTGAGAGGCGAGTTGCATGTGCTGATGGCACGTGTCTTTGCAGGGACGTGCATAGCTTATGGGGACATGAAGATATCTGGGAGTATGGTGGCCTTTGCTTGGTAGACTCTTTTACATGTACAACAAAGCTTGTAACTTACACGCAGTCCATCAAATCTACGATTTAAAGTTTTTCTTGCTAACGATGTTAGAGAGATTTCATAAATGATAGGCTTCCCATTTCATGATTGAGGTAAATTAGTTTTTGTTTGAGTCCTCCTTTGATATTGCAAGCAATGCTGGGTGGAAACTTTTGGTTGGTTATTGTAAGCTAAGAACATTTAATTTATGATAGCTTAACCATTGATGCTGAGATAATCAAGATAATTCAATGTGTGCTCAAGCGTGCTCGTCTTATGTTGATTTATTCATTATATGAAACATGGGTGACTAAATGGGACAAAATGTGACCATTATTTTGGTTGTCTAGATGACGAAAATGAATGGGCCTAAAAATAAGTTTACAAAATAAATTGAGGCTTTGCTTGACAACAAATGCTCCAATGGTTTTCAAGAAAAGGGAAAGTAGTGGTGGTTAATATGTCATATCACATAACTTTAAGAGATAATTACGAAAGTAAAGCTCATAACACTCGGCATTCAGCTAATATGTACTGAAAGTTTTGAGTTTTTTCCGAAATGAATAAATAAATACTTGACATATCCAAACTGAAAGGCCCTTTTAAATGGATGATCTAGGGTTACCTATTTTTTTCTGCCCAAAAAAAATAAATCACTAAGATCAATAATTCAAAAACTTAAATAATTGCTCTACACGTATATGTTCAAACCAATTGTTCCTTTGAATACCACTTTTTGAGCTTCATACATACAAACCAAACGAGGCAACCAATTGAGAGCCTTTGCTATGGTTTAGGGAGTGTCCTATATTGTGTTGCAATTGTATGAGTACATATCAGGGCACACCCAATAACTCTTCAATTTAGTTGGAAAGACAAACGTTTTGAAAAAATGCACTCCACAATTATGAACTATTGCATGGTGGCCTAATATTTGTGATATTTTTAGCTTACGTCAACCATAAATAAACACACTAGATAAAACTCCATTGATGCATGTGCAATGCACTTGACATATATCGAGCATTATTTATCATTTTGAATTGGTTCTTTATCAAGTCAGTACCTCACAATGAGACCCCTAAGAATGCCAAACATGGTTCCATTTCTTAACACATAGCATTATACCCACTAGCCAACGATTTTGCGTCTTGCCTTTTGCTTTTTCCAACTACTTTGGGCCTCTTTGCATTTGTTGGTGATGTGTACAACCGGAGGCTACAAAATAAAGCCATCAGTTTTTAACAAACTTTGCCATATATTGCTTTTGCAATAAAAAAATTTCTTCTCTCGCACTAGTAAATTTCAAATAAAGTACATAGCGCACACCCATGTCCTACCAGACCTATGCAAAATGTTCTCGTTGCATTCTATGACTTGTCACTTTTAGGAATTCTACTTCTTTTTAAACATCTATCTCTTTTTAAACATCTATCTCTTCTACTTCTTTTTAAACATTACTTTCCTTGTTGCATCTATCTTGACTTCTTTACATTCATACATATTTACCATTGAGGGACATTCGCCCCCAGGGCCTACCCCCATGCTCTCTTTGCTCCTTAGGCTCGCTTGGAATATTGTGCATAAGTTTTGATTCCTATCACAAACATTCATGCAAGTCCTTGTTTGTTATTATAGGCTAGGTCATTTATGTTTCTCATATCTTGGTTTGCTTTATTTATTCAAGATAAGGTACCACATGGTGTGATGCGATTTGTCATGGGTTGCAAGAGAACTAGAGAGAGATTGTGAGATAGAAACATTAACAAACTTGATCAGGGTACAAGAGGAGATCGAAGGCTATGAAAACCGACGATATAATATACAGATGGCAATAATAATTTCTTCTTTCAATGAATGCGAAGGGAGAGACAATGCCAATAAAAAAACCTTGCTGAGCAAGTAGTCTCGAATCAAGCAGCAAATGCACGCATTTGAGCAGTGCCATTAGAACAAAGAACATGAGCTATGGTCTTAGAACTAGTGGGTTGAGTATTTGAGGAAGCAACATCAAATCATTTGAGAGACTACCAAGCTCTTGCCTTCAGAAACTTTACCCTACACATAAGGACTCATCGATTGTCCACTCTTCTGATGCTCTGGGAGTTGAGACCATACTCTCTAACTTGAGAGATGGCCTTAGCAATGTGAAATGCATGCATACCTTAGATCAGCTAGCTACAAAGAGTGCGCATTAGCTATGTTATTCTCCTTTGAGACAAACACAAAATGGCTTCGGAACATGACATTGAAGATGTTTTCCATTAGAAGGATGGACATGATTCCATCAATTGACCATTCACTAGAATCAATTTGAGAATCATGTGGGCATCAACTCAATAGAAAAAAAGGACAAACAAGCTAAATGATGAAGCCATCCTAAGTGGCATTGCTTTAGCACAATAACAAGAAAGTGTCTATAAATAAGAAAGATGTCTATAGGCTCTAGAGGGATGCAAACAACATGACGAGCCGATATTGTACACATTCTTGACACAATGTAGGTCAGTAGTTGGACTTCCAACACTATCGTTTACGAGTCGTTTACTATCTTTCTTCATCGTAAATCATTACTCTAGTTAATTATCTTTTGCACGTTATGATTTTTTTCCAAAAGGGTATTGTGTGTGTGTGTGTGTGAGAGAGAGAGAGAGAGAGAGAGAGAGAGAGAGAGAGAGAATATATTATTTTTGCAAGCACAAACCATCATACTAGTTGTGTCTTTTAGTATTTGTCAACCTCCCAAATGAAAATGCTGATCAATTGTGAAGTTGGGTGAGAGAGAGAGAGAGAGAGAGAGAGAGAGAGAGAGAGAGAGAGAGAGAGAGAGAGAGAGAGAGTATTATTTTTCAAGTGACTGTCATGGTGGTTGAAATGATAACCACCACCGCAATTGTTGAATCCACCATGCTATTGGTTACAGCCTCTCGACAACATGAAGTTGGGGGAGAGAGAGAGAGAGAGAGAGAGAGAGAGAGAGAGAGAGAGAGAGAGAGAGAGAGAGAGAGAGAGAGAGAGAGAGAGAGAGAGAGAGAGAGAGAGAGTATATTATTTTTCAAGTGACTGTCATGGTGGTTGAAATGATAACCACCACCGCAATTGTTGAATCCACCATGCTATTGGTTACAGCCTCTAGACAACATGTTGCATAGGTTTCAAGTGTACTCTCTATAATCCGTTGGATGAGCACATGGAGCTCCATTTGAGATATAAGGATGAGAAGTACGACATAAGGATTAGGGAGAGGAGCTTTGAGCATTGGAAGCCCTGGTATGTAGAGAGACCCAAATACTGTGTTGCTGCAAAGCACACATAGACTTTGACCTAGCCCACCAATATATGAATGACCTGAGATGTGGTTTTACTAGAGCATTTCTTCATCAAGACTGATGTCCATGTCTTGCAATTGAATGTTCCATAAATTGCAGGCGACTTATATCCTTTATGTGTGTGTTGCAAGGGCAAGTAGGTTTAACACACTATCTTTTGTGTGGAAGCCAATGATTTGTCCAAAGGGAGATTATGAGTGGCACCAAATTGAATGCATTTGTGGCAAATTCCCATGGTATGGTGTGAAGTAGAAGCAATTTATATGCCCTAATGAAATCAAAAAATACAACCTTGTTGTTGTAAAATGGAGGACATTTGAAATGGTTGATGTTATAGGACCAGGTACGAAGAGATGGCTATTGTCAAACAACACCACATCATACCAAGAGCTTATTGACTACATTAAAGTGAAATCCATCTTGAAATATGTTCTTCAAATTTTCATAGCATGCTAGAAAGGCAAGAAATTCAAGACGTGCCTTGCCAAACTTTCCTAGAACACAATTATATCTAGTATGATTGATTGAGCTTGCTAAAAATTACTCTACTCAAAAGTAAGATGAAATACAAGGTGCATAATGATGGAAACAATTTTGACACATGTCATCTACAACCATCTATTGGATTCTATGATTGATAACAATATTCTAGTAGATCCAAGGAGTTCAGTAAAGTTTAGCACACATACCATTTCTAAATTTTAGATGACCTAGAACAGCACACCTTGTTTGTCCAACATGCTTTTCTATTGCATTGGGATTGGTTATCCAAATATGATCCCCAAGTAAATAAAATGATTAAAAAATATTGGATTGTTGAGAGGATTTTGAAGAGAAAGAGGAGACAGACAGACACAAGAGTTGTGTTGAAAGGAAGAGAAAGAGGAGAGAGACCGACACAAGAGTTGCTCCCAAGAAAGTGATTCTATTCATAGATCATAGGCATATATATAGTTGAGGAGTAGGCTGAGTTAGGGCAAGCTATATAAAGCTATAACACCCCCATTCAAAGTAGGCCCTCTAGCTACAGATGAAAAAAACCCTTGGGGAGATGTACAAGGGAAAAAACCGAGCCATTATATATATCTATGTGAAAATATATATACAAAGAATGGCCATATGCCAATTTGAATGATACAGTGTAATGTTGGATGATATAGTGCAAATTGCATGTGGATAATACAAGGGCATAAGACAAGCACTTGTCCATAGTATAGCGCAAAGTATAGGCACTATGTTTGGCGCATGATACAGTGCAAAGTATGTGTGAAAAATGGAAAAATCTTCCTGGAAATATCAACTTGTTTGACATAGCGATGATGCATAATCAGGGATTGAGATCTTCAAGTTCGCTGTTTGAGCTCTTCATGTGAATAGTAAAGCTTGTTTTCTTCAAGTTCAATCTGATCAAACCTCCTCAAACCTTTATAATCATGCCTTCATGTTTTGTGCAATCCATCCACATAAAATGACCGATTTCATGCAGTGTACATGAACACAGTAAATATTCAAGTGTCCATTTCTATTGTACCAAGGATGAATGTATGAGGAAATTGCTTCAGTCACTGCAAAGATGAGTATGGAGGGGCGATTTGAGACTTCCACAAACCCAAGGCTGAAATGTCTCTTGGGTAGTGTAAGAAAGCCGTAGCAACACAATAGGAAGGCCCATAAAGGTCCTGCAAATCAAGAACCAATAATCCAAAAATCTAGGGCTGAAATGTCCATAAAGCTAGGGCTGAAATGTTTCTTGCGTAGTGTAAGAAAGCCATAGCAACATAATAGAAAGGCCCATAATGATCCCATAAATCAAGAACCAATAATCTAGAAACACAACAAGTATCCAGACATCCGAAAGTACCGAACAATTGAGCATCCCAGAGTACCGAACAATTGGGCAGTCAGAAGTACCGAACAACCGAAAATATGAACAATTGGGCATTCTAGAAGTACCGAACAACTGGGCAGCCGAAAGTACTAAACAACCAAAAATACAACAAGAGTAAGCCACGCACATATGACAAGAGGCAAGCTTGTGTGGTATCAGAGCTTGGCTATGCTCTAGCATGACTATGAGGAGAAAGAGATATGTTTTTTGTCCATCTGGCAACACGATCATTCGTAGAACGTTCCTTCTTATTGTTTCGACTACTTTATCTGTAGGTTTTCAATTGATATGCAAACGTTATGAGAGATGCATTGCAAATAAGAATTATGGTTCATGATTGATGAAAACGGCCTACGATAGCTTGTTCGAAGCGTATGCGCCAGTTATTTTAGCTGGTTGGATCACTATATTCCGATTTCAGGTAAAAAATTTATGGTTATTTCTTTTTGCTGCCTGCTATCAATAAACTGGTAGAAGAGTGTTTGGACAGAAAGATGAACACTCATAACATTGATCTAGGGCATGAGGATGAAAAAGGTTCATAATTTCATAGAGTCAACAATATTTGAAGAAAAAGCAAAAGCAATGAAAAAATATACTTAATGATAAGAAGCTTTCTGATACGATGTCACCCTCCCGCTTTCAATCTCCATAAGTTGATCACACCATCTTGCACTCAGTATTTGTGTCCCCTTGGATTTAACACACTAGCATATCATGCTTTTACATTCCCACATGAAGAAATAAGATATTCAATCACACAAAGCAAACTTCTTTAGCTATAGGGCTCCAAAAAAATTTAGATGAAGAGGAGACCCAACACCCATCGGTCCTATCCATAAAAACCAAGAGCACATGATCCTTGTTGAAAGCATCAATTTTTAGGGATCAAGATCTTATCTAATCGATGCCAAGTAGAGTCTCAATCTTGTCATTAAGACTTAGGTAGCCCAATCTACATGCTTTTGTAGTGATAATTATATACGTTCTACAAACTAGAAAGTTGATTGAGAAAATCACTTGGACAAAAGGTTATCTATCATATGAAAGCAATTTTTTATTTTTACTAGGTCATCAGTGATGAAAACAAGAGTTTAGCGCTTCAGCACTTGTGGTTTTGTGCTCCTTTTGCAAAAGCAAAAGCCAATGATGCTTCACATATATTAAGCTAGTTTTTATTTAGTGCATACTTTATTGACCAGTTTCTTAGTTAGTTCATCACTTGCTGAGTACTTGATTGTTTTTCAGTAATCACTATGACATACATCTATGTGTTGAGCTTTCTTGCCTGATGGTATAGAGATAAACCAACTTTCTTTAATATTGTACATGATTGGGAACCATGATATCATCGTAGTTTAGTACAATGCTTTGATATTTTACTTAAAAGGTTATGTTATTTGTATTCCACTACATTCATATGCTCTGATACCATGTTGAGAGGAAGAGAAAGAGGAGAGAGATGGACACAAGAGTTGTGTTGAGAGGAAGAGAAAGAGGAGAGAGACCGACACAAGAGTTGCTCCCAAGAAAGTGATTCTATTCATAGGTCATAGGCTTATATATAGTTGAGGACTAGGCTGAGTTAGGGCAAGCTATATATAGCTCTAACATGGATATGGTCAGATGATGTGCCCCTTGAGTTTAAATGAGACTATGGATTCCACTTTGTTGTGAGTTTAAATCCCTCATGAGTCTAAAAATGCTGTGGATTTTTTTTGGATCCAATCGTGGCAAGGTGAAACATGGCTGATGTCTGGTGCCATTTATTAAGCGATCTCTTTAGCAAAATTAGTTAACATGCCCTCAAGATGAGTTGTAGAATTCCCACCATGTAGCAACTTGGATAACATCTAACCTCTCCACAAGGGAGCATTTAACATACAATAAACAACGCCTCAACAATAGAAACACAATAGCTTTCCTACTTTTGTAGTGCGTGCATCATGGTAGATTTTAAGAAGTGTGAAGACATTGCAACTGTGAAACAAAGGTAACTACTCTAGATTCCCCCTCTACATAGTTCATGTGTCTGAGAGACACATACTGAACTAGTTTTTGGAGGAATTTGATGACCTTATCCACTGATGCATTGAAAGAGGAGGATCGTTTTGAGTTGTCACTATCTTTCAAGAGAACAAGGAAGATGACCCATACTATGTGTTCTATTGTATCAAACCGAAACATAAGGTGAAAGCAGCATTTAAGGATCATTGAGGATGCCACTTGCTCTTGTGCAAAAGCACCATTACCGTTCAATGTCTTAGGCTATAAGGAAGAAGACCAAGTCCCTGCATCATCAACCTTCACCCTCAAGCGAGTTATGTTAGGCCTCAATTTTGAAGGCTAGCCTAGAATGTCATTTTAAACAGTCATCCTTCTAGTTTATATATTTTTGATCATTTTTTAAGGGTAAGCCTCATAGTGGAGTCATGCCACTCTGCTTTGCAAAGATGTTGTACGAAAATTTCGTGCTCGACATGCCTATAGAATTTGTCTCCCAACCTAGAATACGTAGCAAAAAGTCATCGCAACCAAGGATAGCCGCTGCCACCGCTATCCCCGTCATTGCATCACTTGTTAATGTAGAAAAATGACTAAATTAGGTGAGTGCAGTACGTGCCATTTTGTTTCGTTTGTGCTCATAGTTGTTAGATCATACATATAGTGGACTCATTAGCCATGTTTTGCATCTGTGTAGTTTCTGTGACAAGCTTTGAACTATTTATGAACGTGCATGAAGCCATGGGAGATGAACCTGTAGAGGGGCTTGATGGTGCAAAGGGTCCACAACCTGCAACACAAAGTACAAGGGAAGATCTCATGTTTCCAAGCATCATAGTGGGTGATGTGACGTCTGAATATCGACGAGTGATGAGTGAGAACGTGCGGTTTCTTGCTGAAGTGAATCGCTTCAATGCAATGCTCAAACAGACAAGATAGAGGCAAGAACTTGAAAATGCCTATGAGGACCAATGCCTCATCTTCCACTTCATATTCTCAGTTAGGATGACAACACTCCAACACATTAAAGACAAAGGCCATGTTTGTAACTTGGATCCTAATTTTGTGGGCCTGGTTGTTAGAAAACCCTCCATCCTTCCGACCCGTATTACCTTTGTGGATGATGGGCCCTTATGTCCAATATGCCAAGATTGCTTTGATACGACGACCGGATACTATGCGCTCTCATGCCACCATCGGTTTCATTTGGTATGCTTGGCAAATACATTAAAGCTCAGGAGTGCATGACCAACCTATATTGCTCGTTACACCAAGCAATTGTATGATGTTCTTGGCATCGAAGCAACATTTTATGTAGATCCTCGGTTGTGGACTGTAGTTCTCGCATAGGTTGTATGACATATATCAATTTTGTTAATGGATTTTGGAGATGATGCGATGAATTATAAAAGTTAGCATGTTGTATTTGCAAATGACTATTGTTTTTGCATTCATTTTTATCGAATAGAACTTTCAGTGCTGTATTTTAATTGTTACGATATACTTAAATGTTAAGCGATTTTAATTCTTGAGATTTTGCAAATCAATTTTCCTTAAATGTACACCCATCAGGTAAGCATGTTGGTCATCTTGCTATCCATCCTGGCTACCCTCGTGTTTATGGTGTTGATGTGTGACCTATTTACCATTCTTTTGAACAATTGCCGATGATGCATTTGTTCATGTGGACCTCTGAATTGATGCACCCTCGTAGAAGTGTCAAATGGGAACTTTTGGGTCTTTAAATTTTTGGAAAATGGGCATCACTTTTAATTTCTTGGCCACCTCAAATGTAACTATAAATTTTGTAAACTCAGGCGTGTGACACAGAATCCACCTTGCAACATATTGAAGGAGGCATAGTCTCGGCAATCAACCCACGATTTTGTTGGCCCCACCGTGCACAAATGATCCATAATAGCTGCATGATTATAGTTCATCATGGACAGGCCATGTTGTCCAATCTACCAGGATTGCTTTGAAAGGGCCACATGATACTGTCACTACAAGGCATAGGCCCCTTTCTGACGAAAATACCGACGCTTTTTACATTAAATTTTTTTTTTTCACGAGCGCAAACGTCATTATTAAGGTCGTTAAAGCGTAGAAAAAGAAGCGTCACTATATAGAGATGCTGTTAAACGTCGCTATATAGCGACACTAATAATCGTCGCTATATAGCGACACTAGTAAGCGTCGCTATATAGCGACGCTTAACAGAACTTAAAAAAAAGCATTAGTGGGGCAAAACAGGGCCATAGCAAGCCCTTTTTTGCCCCACTAATGCTTTTTTTTTTTTGTAATTACAAAAAAAAGTTTTTAATAACAAAATTTCCCTTGCAAAAAGGGTGATACAAAATCACTCAAATGAAATGATCAAGCAACAAAAGCATATACATGTCGAACATATACAACATTGTTTGTTACAAAATTACCCTTTCGAAAGGGTGATACAAAATTGCTTAAATTAGCGGATATACAAAATGACATACATGGCGAAGTATATGCAAATTACTACTACTACTACTACTACTACTACTCATTCGAATCGTCCTCATTGTTCTCGTCCTCATCCTCATCTTGTTGGCCTGATCCTTGATCCTCGTGAGCTGTGCCTTCTCCTTGATCCTCATCACGTGCGTCTCTGATCCTTGGCCCTGGTGATCGCTTGCCTCTGGTGATGGGATGCTTGAGCTTTGACCCTAAGAGTGAACCATATAAATTGAAAATTAGATTGGAACTTAAAGAATAAAACAATTTAAAAAGTGAGATTACAAGTAGGAGTAGACTTATACCGTGCGAGCAGCCACCTCAACCCAATGGACCGTCGCTCCCATTGCCTCTTGCTCAATAAAGCACGGCTTTGTTCCTATGCAAAATGCGCATCGCGTCTCTGCATCTATAGGAAGACGGCCCATCGCAGCTTGATGTGGATCATATTTACGAGAGTTAGAGTTAGCTAAAGTGCATGTAATATGTAGTAAAACAAATAGAACAATACATTAAATGAGAAGAAGTAGACTTACAACGGTTGCCTCGAATGCCAACCATCCGCCTACACCAAAGTGCGAAGTACCTATGATGTCAAGCCATCTCTTCGCAGCCCTCCTCTGACCCTTGAACATTTCGAGATGGTCCCTATTATGCTTCTTGAAGAACTTCCAATCAGCTTTGTCTGCCTAGCTGGGTTTAGCCAACCCCTTTGTGATGGAAATACGCAAGGTTGATCTACGATGCTTTAAGACCAAACCCATGCGCTCTCGCATATAATTCTCATTAAACACCCAATTTGGCGGGTTAGGGTATTTTTGTTTGAATTCATCGATGACCGCCTGCTTCTTTAAGTCATCTTGACACCGCCCATCGGTAGCAATGGTGCTCTTGAAGTGATGGCTCATCAACCGCCTCATGGTAGCCATCACTGCTTTGCCCTTTCTATCTTTTATTATCTCTCCAGTAGTCGTGATTTGATAGGAGAGATCCTGTGATGAGTAAGGAGGACTGATGGTAGCAGAGTTAGAAGGAGTGGAAGTTGTGCGAGCGTTTTCGGAGTGAGTAGCAATGGTAGGAGAGGGCAAGGGACCTAACTGATACTATGTCTTTGGACCAAGTGGAGACCTGTAGGGATGTGAGTGTGCTGGCTCGTCTACATCTCTCGAGTCAGCACAACATAAGCTGCTGCTCCTACTCTTCCTTCCCTTATGAGAGGCACGCGCAAGTGATGACCCCTCGGTCGAAGGGGCACAAGGGGATGGCTGGGTAGTAGGTCCAGCCATTGATGTAGGGGAGGGAATTGCTGAGGTCCTCTGAGAGAGCAAAGAGAAGAATCTCGTTGCCTCCTCATCGCTCATCTACACTACAAACTCATCGGGACTCCCGACAAAGCCATGCACGGCTAACAAAGGAGTTCCCCAAGGGATAGTCGTAGTGCCACATCCGAGAGGAGTTGGACCAGGGGTAGTCGCAGTGCTAGGTCCGACACGATTCGGACCCAGGGTGGTCCCCTCAGGTGTTGCCTGAGAGGAATCAAAGTCCTCTGGAGCATATAGATCATGATGTCTCCTCCTGCGAGGCTGTCCGTACTCCTCAAACGTGTGACGTGATCCCATGTCTAACAGTGACACAAACACGAAAACAAAAACAAAAGACAAATATAAGCATAGGCAAAGGAAAAGAGGAAGAAGAGGGAAAGGAAAAGAGATTGGACGAGGGGAAAGAGAGAAGAAGAGGGAAAGGAAAGAAGGAAAGAAGAGAGAAGAAGAGGGAAAGAAGAGGGAAAGAAGAGGAGAGAAGAGGGAAAAGAGAAAGAAGAGGAGAAGAGGAAGAAGAGGAAGAAGAGGAAAAGAAATTGGAAGAGATTGGAAGAGGGGAAAGAGAGAAGAAGAGGGAAAGGAAAGAAGAAAAGAAGAGAGAAGAAGAGGGAAAGAAGAGGGAAAGAAGAGGAGAGAAGACGGAAAAGAGAAAGAAGAGAAGAAGAGGAAGAAGAGGGAAAGGAAAGAGGGAAAGAAGAGAAAGAAGAGGGAAAGAAGAGGAAGAAGAAAAGAGGAAGAAGAGGAAAAGAGGAGGGAAAAGAGGAGAAGAGGAGGGAAAAGAGGAGGGAATTAAAATAGAAGAAGAGGAGGGAATTAAAAGAGGAGACGAGAGAAGAAGAGGGAAAGGAAAAAGAGATTGGAAAAGGGGAAGAGGAAAAGAGAAGCATGAGCATATGTCTCCTTCTCTTATGCTCATGCATAAGCATAAGCATGAGCATATGTCTCCTTCTCTTATGCTTATGCTTATGCAAGAGAAGGAGACATATGCTCATGCTTATGCTTATGCATGAGCATAAGAGAAGGGGGAAAGAGAGAAGAAGAGGGAAAGGAAAGAGGGAAAAAGAGGGAAAGAGAGAAGAAGAGGGAAAGGAAAGAGGGAAAAAGAGGGGGAAAGAGATTGAAAGATTGAAGGAGAGAAGAAGGAAAGGAGGGAAAGAAGAGGAGAGAAGAGGGAAAGAAGAGGAAAGAGAGGGGAAGAGAGGGTTCCTATGCCCATCGTTGCAGCTAGCACTTAAGGCACTAGCTGCAGGCCAATGCAAATAACAAAAATAACAAATGGAAGAAAGAGGAAGCACTTACTTGGAATATTACATCCCGCTTGGTGTTTTGTGGATTGACCCTACAAAGGAGAAGGGTGGAGAGGGAGCACAAGAGCTAGGAGAGGGGTGAGTAGTGGTGAGGAGTGGAGAATAGAGTGGGAGGTCATCAAAAATATGTGGGAGGAGAAATTACCTTGCTTACAATAGAGATTAGAGAGTGCTAAAGAAAGCGCCGCATGTCACGTCGGGTTTCGGTTTTAACCCACAGCATTGTTATAGAGCGACGCTTTTTTGTCGCTATATAGCGATGTTTTTAATTAAAATATAGCGACGGAACAGAGCAAAACATCGCTATATAGTGATGCTTTAAGACATTTTATGTTCTAAGTTAAAAAAGAAGCTCATAGATGCTCTTTTATAACTGTTGATATATTTTCTTGCCACTTATGTTGTGATTTTATAAGTGTAGATGGAAGGGACGAGTGGAAGACCATCCGATGATGCGCCAATGCCCGGGAGCACAAAGTGGCTTACGGAGAGGTTATACTATCATTGCACTCATTGCAAGCGAGAAGTACGATATCAACGTCATATTATCATGCGCCACTTGCGGATGTATGGGGAGGAGACCGAACCAGTACCCACTGTTGGTGTTGCACGTGTTGATGGATTATCAGTAAGTCAAACCTATTTAAGTTCACGGTTAATATTGGATACCAGGAAATACAAGATCTTATATTTACACGAAATCTTAAAACAGGATGAGGAGGCTGACGAGGGTACGCATATACCTTCACACTTTGAGCAGGACTATAGTCTCCTGAATGATGACGAGGGTATGGTTGACATGATGGATTCTATTTTTAGGGGCACTACATCCCATGTACATGTGATGTCAGAGTCTGAGGTCAAAATGTGAGAGTTGCAATCAACACAATTTTACAAGGGTGCTAGGATGTCTAAACTACGTGCTTGTCTCTCAATCTTGAATCTGCAAGTAAAGTATGGGTGGTCGGATACAAGTGTCTCGGCCTTAATGAGGTTAGCTCTTGCATTAATTTGACTCATTATTTGGATATTGTTTGTTTTGAGAATCATCATGTATGGATTAGTGTACCGAATCATCATTGTTCGAAGCCTATGTATGTTTGAATTGTGATAGGTTGCTCCAAAAGATGTTGCCTGCATGCCCACATCAAGAGATGAAGCGAAAAAGATGCTAACAACAGTGGGTATGGATTATGATACCATCCATGCTTGCCATAATGATTGTATTCTCTTTTGTTGTGAGCATGGAGATTTGGCTAGTTGTCCAAAGTGTGGGGAACAATGATATAGAGATGACTTGCAGGGTGAGCAGATACCGATAAAGGTCTTGAGACACTTTCCCATCATTGCAAGAATACAACACATGTTCTGATGCAAATCCATAGCGGAGTTGATGACATGGCATGCATCTCATCGGTCCATTGATGACACATTGAGGATTCCCGCAGATTGTGCAGCTTGGAAGCACATAGACAATCAGTGGCCGGACTTTGCAAGGGAGCCACGCAACTTACATCTTGGGCTCGCCATGGACGGCGTGAATCCTTTCGGGTTATGCTCGACATCTTGGTCGACATGGCCCATAGTCATGATGAATTACAATATCCCACCATGGCTAACAATAAAAAAGGGACACCTCATGCTTGCACTACTTGTGCCAGGCCGAAAGTACAAGGCAAAAAATATGGACATGTACATGGCACCTTTGATAGAGGAGTTACAGATACTATGGAGAGGAGTGCGGGTCTTTGATATTTCCAGAGCTCCTAGACATACCAATGATATTTTGGTCAAGGGTATCTTGATGTGGACCATGCATGACTACCCAGGATATGGAGAGTGCGCAGGTACGTGGTTGTGTCTCTACATGTATAATGTAGGATTATGCTTTTATGACTCTCTTTCACACACATGTCTTATACTAACTCATTCATGCATGCATGCAGGACTTGTTACAAGTGGGTACCATGCTTGTCCTATTTGTGGACCGAGTTTGAAATCTCTTGCACGCTACTCCAAACATATGAGGAAAAATGTTTATGAAGGTCATGCTCGATACCTTCCGCTTGACCATCTCGCACGTGGAGGTCAGCTTGATCCACCACCATCATATTTGAAGGCAAGTGACTGGATTCAAGCTTGGAGGGCGAATGGAGAGGAACCTCCTCGTGGTATGAAGAGGCTATCGATCTTTCACGAGATTTCTTATTGGGATCAGTTACAAATCAATCATCTCTTGGATCCCATGCATATCTTCAAGAATGTGGGGGCTACTATTTGGGCACACTTGGTTGGCTCCAAAGACTCGAGAGGAGTGTGAGAAGACTTGTGTGCTATGAATAAGATGTCTCGTTTGTGGCCCCAAGTGCATGCTTCGGGATAAGTTGTCCTCCCAAAAGCAATGCGGATCCTCTCTATGAGGGAGGAGGTAGCAGTCAAGGCAGACAGTACCTCTTTTCAAACACCGACAGGGTACATGTGTTGCTTGAAAGGAGCATTTTCAAAGGACAATAAGCTTAGTGGGCTCAAGTCCCATGATTAGCACAAGGTCTTACAGGTATTCTAAGCTGTAGAATTAGTGTACCGATAATCATGATGCAGTAGCATAATTATGATTATGTTATATTGTTGACATGACTTCTTTGTTGCTTTGATAGTTCATCCTCCCAATTACAATAAAAGGGTGCTTACAAGAAGATGTTAGAAATGCTTTATTCAAGATCTGTTGTATTATGAGGTATGCTTACTATCAAATCACATTGATTGCATTTTCTTCAATTTAAGCTGATTAATCTATAGACTAATCATGAAAATATCTAACATGGACATGTGAAATAAGTGGATATCTCAAAAAGAGATCTCCATATCGAGCATCGAGAAGGCTAGGGTGGAATCCATCGAAGCCGTATTCTTGCTTGAGAAGCACCTTCCCTCGAGCATTATGACAACTCAAGTCCACTTGCTTGTGCACATAGTTGATGAGGTGGCTATTACAGGTACCATTCATAGTCGATGGCAGAGGGATGGCTTGTGCAAGAGCCATTAGTATATATCATGGAGTTTCTTGCATCCACGGATCCCATATGCCGCAAGCTTGGCATAACAAGGATGATGCACATCGTTGGTGAGGTTCCCCAAGGAAAAGGGATTGAAAGAAAGATGAGCAATGAGCAAATGGAGAAATTCAATAATTTTTGTATCCTCAATAGCCCTAAGATGTAGAAGTGGATTGAGAGATATGAAGTGGCCAAAGCAGAAAGAATAAATGCAAGGACGAGATTCAGAGTAATGTACAAGTGATCACAACCATATCCACGGGATCTGGCTCTTCTCCCCACTCACATATCACTTCATTGGCTACAACTGGCTCTACATAAAGCCGAACGTGATGGAGAGACAATAAACGAGCACGAGCGAGAGTTATCATCTGAATGTATGGTGCATGTAAGTTTCTTACCTCTTGACGTAATTAAGTAATTATTTGTGGCAATATACGCTATAAAATAGATGCATCTTCATTGTTTTAATGATGCTCTTTTATAGTACAAAAAGTACAGTGCATTATGGTCATATGGACGAAATTTTCACGTGGAACACATCGATTCAAAGAGAGTCACATATGATTGTGGAGTCATGGCTAACTTCACACAAGCTAGCCGAGCAAGTGCTTCGGATACCAATCTTCTCTCCTCACAGTTGGATTATTATGGAACCATACGTGTAATCTATGAAGTTGATTTCAGACGATTTAGTATTTTCATTCTTGATGTAAAATGGTTTAGAACTATTTACAACAGTCCCCATGTGACTGTGAGCAAAGATAGTAGCGGTTTCTTTGCAATAGACTCTACCAAACATTGGACTGATGAAAGTGATACTTTTGTTCTTCCCGAGCACTGTGAGTAGGTGCATACTAATGATTTTATTAATTGAAGCTTTTGTTTTTAAAGATCCATTGATACATGTACTTGAGCATAATTTCATATATATAATTGATGACATTTGGCACCCATCTTCAATATAGGTGGTTTTTCATCTCGATGAATCTAGCGAAGAAGATGAAGATCACAATATGAGCCAAGAGGAAGATGCGCATAATGACATCGCACAGGAGGAAGATGGAGATCACGATATTGAGGAAGAAGACAACGATCATCAAGAATCACCATACTTTATTGAAGAATATGATCAAGTACTTTTAGGTGAACATACGATGCTCGAGTACGATGATGATATAAGAGATCAACTCGGTATAGAGTTGGAGATAGACTTGTTTGGTGCCTTAGACTTGGCTCAAGATGAAACAGTTGATGTAAATGCTCTTTATTGATTTTTTTCATCTCAAACTTGGACATGAATATATGCGCTTCAAAGTCTTGATGTACATGCTCTCATATTTTTATTCTCTATGAGATCAAACATGTATGAAAATTTAAAAAAATTTGTCATTGGAAAAAACTAACTTTTAAGGCTGATATGAGTAAAAAACCTTTCTGGAAAATGTCACTATAAAATAGTATATCAGTGTCACTATATAGCGACACTTAAAAGTCGCTATATAGTGACATTTGTAATAGTCGCTATATAGTGACATTAGGCACAGTGTCGCTATATAGCGACACTTAAAAGTCGCTATATAGTGACCTTTGTAATAGTTGGTATATAGCGACGTTTGCCTAATGTTGCTATATAGCGATGCTTTGCAGGACGCGCTTTTCATACCGATGATTAGCACCCTGCGCGTGCTAAACGCGGTATGTAAACATCGCAATAGGATCCATGTGTAGTAGTGTATGCTCCTCCTTTGTAATTATCGCTTTCACATTGCCTGCCTCGTGAATACTCTAAAGTTGAGAAGTGCATGTGTGGCATGCAGCACTCATGTGGCACGTGAGTTGTATGACATGCTCGGCATCAGCATCAGGTACATAGAATTTAATTTATCAGAAAGAAACAATTTGTGTACAACTTGACATATAATATTAAACCATTTTTTTGGCATCTATAACCAATTTGCAATAATTGTATTAAAGGTTTTTTTTATTGGTGTATTGAATTCATATTCGTTTCCTTTTCAATTCTAGTTAATTTTATTTATGATGGTATATAAAAACAATTATCATTCAGTTTACATATTCAATGGAGTATCCAATCAATTCTCATAAAGCGTAACAGAGTGTTTTACTAGTAGTCCCACAATGTCGATCATCCTCGGCATCCTGATGATCATCGCCAACATGGTGCTAGGAGTCACTATCATCTAAGAATGCTTTGTGGTTTTGTATCACCATGGCCTACACATTTTATTGGGGGCTCAAGGCACCCACCAGCCTCTACTCACTGTCGCATGATCCGTCTTGTGAAAAGACTATATGGATATTGTATGGATATTGCCATCTACTGGGATATTGTATGGATATTTCCATCTACTGGATTTTTTTTTTCCTTAGGCCCACAGTTTATGGATATTGCCATCTACTGGATATTGTCATGTACTTGCTTATTTTCTCACCAGGCCCAATTTATATGGATATTGCCATGTACTGGATATTGTATGGATATTGCCATCTATTGTCTAATTTTTTTGCTGCGCCCATTTTTTTCGAATATTAATGTTTTCAAAGATGCAAACTACATATCGTGGAAACTAACATCTTGTAACTTAAAATGTATACAATATTAACAATGCTAATGATTATAATAATGCATTTTTGTCAAATTCTTATTGCATAGAGGTTGAAGTACTTGACTTGGAATGGTCATACCATGAATTGGTATTGTAAATAATGCAATGCTATTATCACACGATTCACAAAACATGTGCAATTGAAGTAATTAACATGGATGTCTAAATAATGAAATGCTATTATCATGTGACACATTATGCCAAATTATTATTATGAAGTTGTTAAAGTAAACTGTAAGTAAGGTGGATGTGTTGGAAACTGGGTTGCAGGATTGTCAAAATATGACGTGGATTAATTGTAAATAATGCAATGCTATTATCACATGATTCACGACATTGCATTATCATAGGATTAAAGAAACATGTGCCAGCAGCACTAGAAGTGCAAAATTAGTTTCACCATATGCAAACCAGATTGGCAACATATACTTCCGAGACTATAGTCAATTTAAAAGAAGGTTTGCAATGCCCCAAAACACTACTATTGATCAACAAACCCCAAAATGGAAGCAACAATGGCCTCGGCTCTCGGACCCTTGCATTTTTCATTTCCTCTATGCACATCACCCAAGAAATGCAACCTCATTATGAATCAAGAGACACTGTATTCTTGATGGCAAATATTACATATCCATTATCTGCCATCTATCATCATAACACTATTCTCCAGATTTGCGGCAACTTTGACCAAGTCTGTAGGTTGTTTTGTGCCTTCCTCAGTCTTCCTCACTCCATGTACGATCGATCAAAACCCCACCCAAGTGAACGCACTTTGACATTATACTTCACCTAGTTTGTATCGTGCACAATATTCTCTCATGTGATAGCAGATTTTGGATGTACCGAATCACTCCAATGTGAAAAAAAAGAACCAAATACGGCTAAGGAGGAAAAGAAAAAAGAGGTGGAGAATATAAAGAGGAAAAGAGAGAAGGAAAAGCGAGAAAAAGAGAGAAGAAAAGACAGAGGACTGAATATACATTTGGCTTCTCTATATAACTTCAATTTTAAAGTAATAATTCGCCGTTTATCTGTCCTTGGATACAATTTCTTCACTCAGCTGGATCTTATAATTTGAAAATGTTGCATTTAGTTGGATTCAAAGGTTCTATTTTCTTATGCTTGCTTCACTCATGACATGCGATTAGATGGTAATTCTAACCATGTCATATGTTCTTATAGTCTATCTCAACTTAATGCTAGTTCTCATTCTAAACTATTGTTATTATGGCTTGATAAACTGACTAAGTGCTAATCTAAGCTTGTGAACTAGATGCAAAGTCATTATTATTACAGTCTGATTCTAGCTCAATGCTAATCTGATCCTGTGAATTAGATGGTCCCTCATGCATAGCCATTGTTATTATAGTCTGATTCTGATTGAATGCTAATCTGAACCTATGAGTTAGATGGTCCCTCATGCATAGTCATTGTCACTAAAACAAGCTCGGTGGTCGTTGGGATTAGTATACTGTTTGGGATTTACATTTTCCCTTGTTTGGGATTTACTAAAACAAGCGTGGTGGTTATTTGGGATTTACTAAAGGTTATATTTTGTGGGGTCAGGTAATCCTAAACCAACACAAATGCATTTCATTGTCAGTGCCTACCTCCTCTAGCCTTAACTAGTGTTTGAGCTGACCCAATCACAATTGCATGATGTTCCAACCACCGCGTTGGCTTAGGACAATCACATTAAGTCCAAGCCATCCTGGGTCTAGTGTTTGAACTAAACCAGCCACATGCTTTCATGATATTCCAACCACTGGCTTGGTTTAGGATAATCACATAACTAGTGTTTGAGCTGACCCAACCACGATTGCATGATGTTTCAACCAATGAGCTGGTTTAGGATAATCACATTAAGTCCAAGCGAGCATGGTTCTGGTATTTGAGCTGAACCAGCCACACGATCGCATGATATTCCGACCACCACGCAGTTTTAGGACAATCACATTAAGTCCAAGCCAACCTAGTAAACTATCCCAAAGCTTAATCACAAATGACCACCGAGCTGGTTTAGGCAACCATTGACTTGCGTTGCATCAAGAAATGAAACAAGTAACCTATCCCAAAGCTCAATCACAAGCAACCACTAGGATGGTTTAGGCAACCGTTGACCTATGTTGTATCAAGCAAGTTATGATGTGCTTGTGAAACATCTTGTATCCCATCTGCTTTCTACAGATGTCCTTGTTATTTGGAGAAACTCTGGAGAGATGCATGAAGAGTGAAAACAATGCCTGACATCTCAATCCGAGTAGTCTATGGGCTTCAACAGAATGCAAGAAAAGGAGAGACAGCCTAACTATAGAAGTCATTGCAATAGTGGTGACGTTTTGGCATGAAAATACAAGGTATTGGAAGGGTTGTCACTCTATGAACTTTAGAATGCAGGCTAAAGATTGTGAAGACTCGAGAATGGTATTTATGTGAATGGCTTGATGTTGTTTTCTCGAATCCTACCACCAATCATAACATCACAACTCATTTTCTTCGTTCTGATGGCAATGATTGAATGCGTGCATCTGCAACAACTGCTTCTTGCTGTTGCTCTACAAGGAGTCTTCTGTTCCTTGTGCCCTGATGAAGCTTTTCAAATTTTCTATCTCATAGCCTTTGTTTGCTTCTCTTGTAAACCATGCTGAGCTACATGTTGTCATGGCAACGATCAATGAAAGATGACAATGCCAATCCAAAACAAAGAGAAGCTAGCTGGTGAGGCAAGCAAAGAATAGAAGACAACTTATCGAAAAGAAGACAATGGAAAACCAAAGTTTCCACAAGGTCACGTCAAGGTGCATGCGGGTTGTAGGGCATTTGTAGGGTGAGGCAAGTTGCAGGTACTTAATCTCCATGATTTGATGGGCGGGAGGTGTGAAAATTCAAAATCCACAGGAGTAGCGAAATTTTAGCTGTTGATTTTCCACCCTCCGATGATACACGTCAGTAGAATTGGATATCCCAAACAAGTGCAATGCGGCCTAAAATTCTTGAAAACACAAATAGGCCAAAGGACATGCTATCGGGTTTGGTGCTATGTATTATTAAATGCAATGACCTTTGGCATGCTTATGAGCCATATGGAAAGAAAGTGCATGGAAAAAGAAACAATTCAAAGTTGTAAATAGTGTTGGATTGATTAAAATATCTTTTCACATGCACAAATTGCACTTTTCCAACTCCTTCCATTCTAGGATGAATCTAGATACCAATACCAACAACTATCAATGCTTTGAACCACCATGTACTAGTCCCAATAGTTTGGATTCCAAATTTTCAATCCGTTTTGGTTTTCAATAAATCAAAAAAACGTTATGGAGCGTGCCCTCAAATGGGTATGCATCACTTTAGCACAACATTGGAGGCCCATTAACCCATGCATAATGATCTCATTTAGGTGTGTGATCCTTGGAATAAGGAGAAGATCATGTCGTGTACTTTAGAATGATTACTTGGTTGCATGTATGTATAGAACAAAATTTTGACGTTTTTGAATAAGTTGCTATATCCTGTAGTCTTCAGGATGCATGCTTCACATGCAACATAGCACTTGTTGTTAGATATGCTCAATGCCTCACCCTCCTGGTAACCACCAGTGGTCCAAGGTGCTCAAGTTGTAAGGCCCCCATATGAGGAGAAGCCATATGTGATCCCGGGACACTGGATGGGTCCTAGGTAGGGTAGGTAAGCTGGTAGCACAACAAGGCCCATTGTGTGAGAGCCCCTTGCTCTCGCTGGGGTCTAGGGGCCAGCTGGCCTGAGATATTCCCTAAATATTCCATGGATGACTAATTGGTTCCACCAACTAGGTTGACTAGTCGGTTCCACCGACTAGGTTGATTAGTCAGCTTCACCGACTAGATTGACTAGTCTATTCCACCGATTACATTAATCTGACTACGACCCTCATAGCCTATAAAGAGGCGACCTTCCCAATCCATTGCATCAGATCAAATCAGATCTTCCTGCTAGTAGCTCTTCACCTAGTATCTGTCTACATCGCCATCTAAGCTCCATTGTGGGAGTGCATGGGTGGACGTAGCCATCATTTGTACTACATCAGTATTGAAAGAAAATTTTGTTCATCTCCAATGTGCTGTATACTCTGTATTCTTTGTTTAGTTTTCCGCTATGCCATGTAATTTAACATGGTATCAGAGCTCAAGTGGCTCTAAGGATCAAAGAGTAAAAGAGAGGCGAAGGTTTCAATAGCATATAGAGTGATGGCATTAGGAAGCAAGTCGAGTTAAGCAGTAGCTGCAGCAACAATCCAGGCATTGAAGATTCACCCACCAGCCTTCACTACTAGATGGTATGAACTATACTTTGTGGAAGTTTAAAATTACTGCTATTCTAGATTTGTATGAGCTTCTGGAGACAATACTAGGGACTGACCCAAAACCACAAGAAACCCCTAACCCAACAAATGTGGGGAGAACAATACCTCCTAATGCCAACCTTCTATGAGCTTGGAAATGCAAGAACGCAGATGCTTTGTGTGCCCTCGTTAGAAGTACTGCTGATATTGTTTTGACCTTGATTCAGCATACATCTAAGGCAATTGTGGCTTGCAACATATTGAAGAGTTAGTATGAGACACGGAATTAGACTATTCTCCAAATTTGCGGCAACTTTGACCAAGTCTGTAGGTTGTTTTGTGCCTTCCTCAATCTTCCTTGCTCCATCCCTCAGGGGGGTCACTATGTATAAACCCTCTATATCACGTGCGTTCAAGGCCTATATTTAAAATCCCTTATCTGTAAATTTTTTCATTAATAAAATGTACCCCTTTTCTATACAAATCTGTAAATTTTTTCCGAAACTATTTTAAATAGTCCCTTATGTATATTTATTTCTGTAAATTTTAGAAATAAAAAATATCCTTTTGTTGAACTCACGTGATAGGGTTACATATGATGAGTGACCCCCCCGAGCTCCATCCACGATCGATCAAAACCCCACCCAAGCGAACGCACTTTGACATTATCCGTCCCTGGATACAATTTCTTCACTTAGCTGGATCTTATAATTTGAAAATGTTTCATTTAGTTGGATTCGAAGGTTCTATTTTCTTATGCTTGCTTCACTCATGACGTGCGATTAGATGGTAATTCTAGCCATGTGATATGTTCTTACAGTCTATCTCAGCTTAATGCTAGTTCTCATTCTAAATTATTGTTATTATGGCTTGATAAACTGACTAAATGCTAATCTAAGCTTGTGAACTAGACGCAAAGTCATTATTATTACAGTTTGATTCTAGCTCAATGCTAATATGATCCTGTGAATTAGATGGTCACTCATGCATAGTCATTGTTATTATAGTCTGATTCTGATTAAATGCTAATCTGAACCTATGAGTTAGATGGTCCCTCACGCATAGTCATTGTCACTAAAACAAGCTCGGTGGTCGTTTGGGATTAGTATACTGTTTGGGATTTACATTTTCCCTTGTTTGGGATTTACTGAAATAAGCGTGGTGGTTATTTGGGATTTACTAAAGGTTATATTTTGTGGGGTCAGGTAATCCTAAACCAACACAAATGCATTTCATTGTGAGAGCCTACCTCTAGCCTTACCTAGTGTTTGAGCTGACCCAATCACAATTGCATGATGTTCCAATCACCGAGTTGGTTTAGGAGAATCACATTAAGTCCAAGCCATCCTGGGTCTGGTGTTTCAACTGAACCAGCCACATGCTTGCATGATATTCCAACCACTGGGTTGGTTTAGGCTAATCACATAACTGGTGTTTGAGCTGATCCAACCACGATTGCATGATGTTTCAACCAAGGAGCTGGTTTAGGATAATCACATTAAGTCCAAGCAAGCATGGTTCTGGTATTTGAGCTGAACCAGCCACACGGTCGCATGATATTCAAACCACTAGGCTGTTTTAGGACAATCACATTAAGTCCAGGCCAACCTAGTAAACTATCCCAAAGCTCAATCACAAACGACCACCGAGCTAGTTTAGGCAACCACTGACTTGCGTTGCATCGAGAAAAGAAACAAGTAAACTATCCCAAAGCTCAATCACAAGCAACCACTAGGATGGTTTAGGCAACCGCTGACCTGTGTTGTATCAAGCATGTGTATGATGTGCTTGTCAAACATCTTGTATCCCATCTGCTTTCTACAGATGTCCTTGTTATTTGGAGAAACTCTCGAGAGATACATGAAGAGTGGAAACAATGCCTGACATCTCAATCCGAGTAGTCTATGGGCTTCAACAGAACGCAAGAAAAGGAGTGAGAGCCTAATTGTAGAAGTCATTGCAATAGTGGTGACGTTTTGGCATGAAAATACAAGGTGTTGGAAGGGTTGTCACTCTATGAACCTTAGAGTGCAGGCTAAAGATTGTGAAGACTCGAGAATGGTATTTACATGAATGGCTTGATGTTTTCTCGAATTCTACCACCAATCATAACATCACAGCTCATTTTCTTCGTTCTGATGGCAATGATCGAATGCGTGCATATGCAACAACTGCTTCTTGCTGCTGCTCTACAAGGAGTCTTCTGTTCCTTGTGCCCTAATGAATCTTTTCAAATTTTCTATCTCATAGCCTTTGTTTGCTTCTCTTGTAAACCATGCTGAGCTACATGTTGCCATGGCAACGATCAATGAAAGATGACAATGCCAATCCAAAACAAAGAGAAGCTAGCTGGTGAGGCAAGCAAAGAATAGAAGACAACTTATCAAAAAGAAGACAATGGAAAACCAAAGTTTGCACAAGGTCACGTCAAGGTGCATGTGGGCTGTAGGGCATTTGTAGGGCGGGGTATGTTGCAGGTACTTAATCTTCCATGATTTGATGGGCGGGAGGTGTGAAAATTCAAAATTCACAGGAGTAGCAAAATTTCAGCTGTTGATTTTCCCCCCTCCAATGATACACGTCAGTAGAATTGGATATCCCAAACAAGTGCAATGTGGCCTAAAATTCTTGAAAACACAAATAGGCCAAAGGACACGCTATCAGGTTTGGTGCTATGTATTATTAAATGCAATGACCTTTGGCATGCTTATGAGCCATATAGAAAGAAAGTGCATGGAAAAAGAAACAATTCAAAATTGTAAATAGTGTTAGATTTATTAAAATATCTTTTCACATGCACAAATTGCACTTTTCCAACTCCTTCCATTTTAGGATGAATCTAGATACCAATACCAACAACTATCAATGTTTTAAGACCACCATGTACTAGTCCCAATAGTTTTGAATTTCAAAAAATCAAAAAAACATTATGGAGCTTGCCCTCAAATGGGTATGCATCACTTTAGCACAACATTGGAGGCCCATTAACCCATGCATAATGATCTATTTAGGTGTGATCCTTGGGTTAAGGAGAAGATCATGTAATGTACCTTAGAATGATTACTTGGTTGCATGTATGTATAGAACAAAATTTTGACGTTTTTGAATAAGTTGCTAAATCCTATAGTCTTCAGGATGCATGCTTCACATGCAACATAGCACTTGTTGTTAGATATGCTCAATGCCCCACCCTCCTGGTAACCACCAGTGGTCCAAGGTGCTCAAGTTGTAAGGCCCCCATATGAGGAGAAGCCATGTGTGAGCCCAGGACACTGGATGGGTCCTAACTTGCATGTCAAATGAGGTCTATCAAAATGAGACCCTTGATGGTAGAAAGGTGATCTATGTGACTCTAGCCTATGGCCTAGGCAGGGTAGGTAAGCTGATAGCACAATGAGGCACATTGTCTTGATTGTGTGAGAGCCCCTTGCTCTCGCTGGGGTCTAGGGGCCAGCTGGCCTAAGATATTTCCTAAACATTCCATGGATGACTAGTTGGTTCCACCGACTAGGTTGACTAGTCGGTTCCACCGACTAGGTTGACTAGTCGGCTTCACCAACTAGGTTGACTAGTCTATTCCACCGATTACATTGATCCGACTACCACCCTCATAGCCTATAAAGAGGCGACCTTCCCAATCCATTGCATCAGATCAGATCAGATCTTCCTGCTAGTAGCTCTTCACCTAGTATCTGTCTAGATCGCCATCTAAGCTCCATTGTGGGAGTGCATGGGTGGATGGAGCCATCATCTGTGTTACATCAGTATTGAAAGAAAATTTTGTTCATCTTCAGTGTGCTGTGTACTCTCTATTCTTTGTTTAGTTTTCCTCTGTGCCATGTAATTTAACATGGTATCAAAGCTCAGGTGGCTCTAAGGATCAAAGAGTAGAAGAGAGGCGAGGGTTTCAATAGCATATAGAGTGATGGCATTAGGAAGTGAGTCGAGTTCAGTAGCAGCTGCAGCAACAACCTAGGCATTGAAGATTTGCCCACTAGCCTTCACTACTAGATGGTATGAACTATACTTTGTGTAAGTTTAAAATTATTGCTATTCTAGATTTGTATGAGCTTCTGGAGATAGTACTGGGGAGAATAATACCTCCTAATGCCAACCTTCTATGAGCTTGGAAACGCAAGAACGCACATGCTTTGTGTGCCCTGGTTAGAAGTATTACTGATAGTGTTTTGACCTTGATTCAGCATACATCTAAGGCATCTGTGGCTTGCAACGTATTGAAGAGTTAGTATGAGACACGGAATTAGACAAGGATCCAAAATGTGGAGAATCAGCTCATAGAGCAGCTGAGAAGTTTAATGAAGGAGGGACAGTGGAGGTGTTCATAACTGAAATAAAAAATCTATGTGACCAGATGGTGGGTGCTGGGATACAAAAGACTAGCAAAGAGCTAGCTCCGTGGTGTCTCCAGATATGTCCACCAAGGTTTGATGGACTGGTAACAGCACTTAACACTCAGGTGAGACCCCAACCATTGACATTTGAGTTCTATGCTTTACTTATGGAGGAGTAATTGAGGCTTACAGGTTGAGATGGAGGTGGCAATGGGGATGCTACGTTCTCTCCCACTGTGAAAGGCAAAGGTGGTTCCTCCACCAAAGGTGAGTCCTCTACTAGTGGTGAAAAAAAGAAGAAGGGCAACAAGAAGAAGTTTCAGGGAGAATGCTTCTACTACAAGAAGAAGGGCCATGTGATTGCAGATTGCCGGGTCAAGAAAGTAGATGAAAAGAATGGTACCCTAAAGAAGACAGATAAGGGGAAAGAGACAACTAACATAGCAGAAGCAGAGCTGGATATATTTCCGGCCATTGAGGAAGAGTGTTCCTCAGTTCAAGAAGCTTCAACCACTGATTCATGGGTGTTGGATAGTGGTGCCTCCTGTCATATGACCTACAAGAAGGGTCTATATTGTTCCATGCAGTATCTACAGGAATTCGAGGTATATGTTGAAAGGTGCTAGAGTGCCAAACCACTTTTGGCCTGAGGCTATCAATACTGCAGTTTACATCCTTAATCGCATCTATACAAAGGCACTCAAAGTTAAAACACCACATGACACTTAGAGTGGTAAGAAGCCATCCGTCTCCCACTTCAAAACGTTTAGATGTGAATGCTATGTGCATGTAGCAGACAAAGAGAGAAACAAGCTACAACCAAAAAGCACCAAATGTATCTTCTTAGGCTATTATGATGAGAAGAAAGCCTATAAGTTGTATGACCGAGAGGCAAAGAAGATCATAGCGAGCTGCGATGTGGTGTTCAAGGAGCAGCCACATGCAGTGGAGGCAGAGAAGAGCTCTTCCAGTTTATCATCAAGGGAAGAGGTAATTCACTATGGATCTATCCTAGGAGCTATAAAGAAGGAGGAAATATTAGATGATGAAGGTATAAGTCACCAACCTATTGTTACACCACCAGAAAAGCCATTGCCGTGATGGGTAAGGTAGCTCTACAACCATGATAACTAGATGCCTATGTCTCTTGAGTAGCATGCTGGACCAAGGCGGTCTGAAAGAATCGAGGAGCAAAGGAGGGCTTCTCCTCACATAGTTAATGTGGCCTTGATGGCTGATATTATTGCAGAAGTAAAGGAGCCTGCAAATTTGGAGGAACCACTTGCAGAGCGAGATTGGAAAAATGATGTGCAAGTAGAATATGATAGCATCATGAACAATGAAACTTGGGAGTTGGTAGATTGACCACCTAACAAAAGGGTTATTGGCACCAAGTGGGTTTGGAAGGTAAAGTACAAGGCCAGTGGGACTTTGAAAAAGTACAAAGCCAGATTGGTTGCACAAGGATTTTTTCAGATTGAAGGGTTTGACTTTTAGGAATCTTTCGCTCCGACTACCAGAATGACCACTATTCGCACAATACTATCGGTGGCTACTCATAAAAAGTGGCTAGTTTATCAAATGGATGTTAAATCAACATTCTTGAATGGTGACCTCAAGGAGGAGGTGTACATGGCTCAGCCACCAGGGTTTGAGGCCCCTCATTCTGAGACCAAGGTATGCAAGCTAAAGAAGGCCTTGTACAGGTTGAAACAGGCCCCAAGAGCATGGTACCAATAGATAGACAAATTCTTTCATAAATTAAACTTCAAAATATGTGCCTCAGATGCTAACTTATATGTGTATAGGAAAGGTGAAAAATATGCTATTATTGTTCTATATGTGGATGATCTCCTTATTATAGATGACTATGAAGACATGATCTAGCAAACTAGAAAGGCGTTAAGCACTAAGTTTGAGATGAAAGACTTAGGCTTGATGCACTATTGTTTGGGGATTGAAGTCTGGCAAGAGCCAGGCAAGATCTACATCTCTGAGCAGAAATGTGCAAGGGAGATCTTGAAGGCATTTGGTATGTCCGAGTGCAAGTAGATAGCTATGCCTATGGAGGTAAATGTGAGGCTATCTATGGAGGATGCCTCACCACTAGTAGACATCATGAGGTATAGGAAGTTGGTCGGCAGTCTCATCTATCTGTGCAACACAAGACCAGACATCAGTTTTGTTGTTGGCATTTTGAGCAAGTTCTCCAATAATCCCCAAGAGAATCATTGGAATGTAGGGATGCAAGTGCTTAGGTATGTGAAGGGCACTCTTGATTATGGCATCACCTATGGTATGGGCACTTCCTTGGCTGGTCATTATGACTCACATTGGAATGGAGATATTGATTCCAGGAAATCAGCTTCTGGATATTGTTTCTCTTTAGGTTTAGGTATCTTCTCTTGGATCAGTAAGAAACAACCAACAGTGGCATTGTCTTCTACCGAGGCCGAGTACAAGGCAGCATGTTAAATGTTGCATGTGAAGTGGTGTGGCTGAAGAGGATCTTATGACACATGGGAGTGCAAGAGGATGAGGCAACTATGCAGAGGTGCGACAATCAAAGTTGCATGGCCATTGCTAAAAATCCATTGTTTGATGCGCGCACAAATCATACAAAGATTCAGTATCACTATGTGCATGATTTGATCGAGGACGGGATAGTGGAATTGGTCTACTATCCACAATAGAGCAAAATGGAGCAAATATCTTCACCAAGGCACTTGGGAAGAATCAACAGCTTCAGGGTCATCTTCAGAGACTCGGCATTCGGCCGAGAAGGTAGTTCACCTATGGGTGGACATTGAGGGGGGGTGTTAGATATGCTCAATGCCCCACCCTGCTGGTAATCACTAGTTGTCCAAGGTGCTTAAGTTGTAAGGCCCCCATATGAGGAGAAGCCATGTGTAAGCTCGAGACACTGAATGGATCCTGACTTTCATGTTAGATGAGGTCTATCAATGAGACCATTGATGGTAGAAAGGTGATCTGTGTGAGTCTAGCCTATGGGCTAGGCAAGGTAGGTAAGCTGGTAGCACAATGAGGCACATTGTCTAGATTGTGTGGGAGCCCCTTGCTCTCGCTGGGGCCTAAGGGCTAGCTAGCCCCCAGTTGGGGGGTCCCAGGGATATTCCCTGAATATTCCATGGATGACTAGTCAGTTCCACCGACTAGGTTGACTGGTCGGCTCCACCGACTAGGTTGACTGGCTGGTTCCACCGACTATGTTGATCCGACTACCACCCTCATAGATATAAAGAGGCGACCTTCCCAGTCCATTGCATCAGATCAGATCAGATCAGATTAGATCTTCCAACAAAGATCTTCCAGCTAGTATCTCTTCACCTAGTATATGTCTAGATCGCCATCTAAGCTCCATTGTGGGAGCGCACAAGTGGACGGAGCCATCATCTGTACTACATCAGTATTGAAGGAAAATTTTGTTAGTCTCCAATTTGCTGTGTACTCTATTCTTTGTTGGGTTTTTGTTCCGCTGCGCCGTGTAATTTAACACTTGTAATGCTTTAATGGTCTCATTTAAAATGCTTATTTGATATTTATTTGCTCTCATGTTCAATTTTGGAATGTGTACTACAACTTGAAGACAAAGTTTGCTGAATTCCATTGAGTAATGCATAAGCTATGGGTAATGCAAGACACCCATATACAAAAAAGTCCCTGAGCCTAGTCACCAAAAATGGCTACACCCACGCAAACAATGACACTATAACCCGCTTATTGTCACCTCTATTGGGATTTCCATGACAGCTCGATGGATGGAAGGGGGTTTCAAGAGATGTGGTGTATAGGTTTGGTTGAGAAATTTGGTTTGCAAGGCTGATTCCACTTGAAAAATGCCATTGACGAGATAGGAGCACAAATGGGAGAGATTAGCATTACACTTTGAGATATCCAAATAAACGGAGAATCATGTAACATCCCAACTTCTATGAGTTATATTCAATTTTATTCATCTTATCTTGCCATGCCTTTGAAAGAATGTTCCTCTTCTAAGGTCCAATTCTTTTGTAATGGCCATCAAGTTAAAATTGTTGGAATCTAGATCCTAAGCCTAGGCGATAATATGGACTACACTCGAGGGAAGATAAAGGCCTACATTCAAAATATGGACACATGGCACTGAAATGGGTCCCAAGTGGAAAGAATTAGTTTCAAGAGAGAATTCTATAAGGTTCTTAGAAGATCATGGTAAAAAGGCATGCCATACTTTGATGAGGAAGGTACAGGAGCACTACTCAATGCAATCCATGGTTAGGTGCATCTAAAGCATAAGCCATCTATTTATGAAAATATATCGCAATGATGCTAAATGTAAGTAGGGTGGTATGCATCTCATGTGGTAGCTAAAATTTTCTTTTGTAACATGTTTGCAAAGGACAAATATGAACTTTCGGTGGGATGATCCACTAACAAGTTCCAGGTTGAATTATCTCTTACTTGTAGGTTCAACTCAAGTAATATAGAGTTGCATGGCATACACATATATGCTTGTCCAAGCCATTATGGAAATCCTTGACCTTCTCCAAAGATTTCACTCGTGGGTGTCTCCCATGATGAGCTCTAAGAGATAGTCATAAATGTCTCCTTTTGTGCTTATTTTTCTAGTTAGCATATAGTTGCACACAATACAATAATATAGTCAGTGGGGGTATTAGAAGTAAATCTACTTAAACAATGTCTACACTCTTTCCATGGCTTTACCTCATGGAACATAGGCAAAGTGACAATGGAATATGGGGGAATCTCTCTTAGGTCTATCCCATTAACATCATTAGCAATTCACTCCAATTTCTTGCCTTTGGATATGGCATATCAAAGCAAGTGTTTAGACTCTTTAAAAATGTCTAAACTCTTTGCATTTCTTTAACATGGAATATGGGGGAAATCTTTTTAGGTGTCTATCTCATGCATAGCATTAGCAATGGAATTCAATTTCATACCCTTTAACACTAGCTATCAAAGCAAAGTGTTTTGGTCATATAGTTGTATTTTAACTCCATTATTCCAATAAAAGATATTCGGATTGTCAATGTTTAATGGATCACAATACAATGAGAAAATGCCTACTGACAAAAAAATCATCTTTTGAATCTCAGTTGCAAATATTGAAGTAAATGTATAAGAAAGGACATCGATCATGATTTGGAAATCCATAACCTTAAAAACCATAGTGAGCTTGTTCTATATAGACATAAACTTGTAGCTACCAACTAAAGCCTTGCTTTTTTAATTTGCATATATGGGACAAAGCTACAAATTAACAATTCATGAACCCACTAGGAAACAAGATAGTGGCCTATGTAGAGTGCACCAATTGCATTAATCAAACTCCATGAATGTCTCTAGAAAATGGCCCCTCCAGGTCAGCATTTCCCTTTTACTTCACATTGATGTTTCAAGCATCACCATTTGAAAAGAAAATGTTGAATTGATGTTTGTGACTGGGTTCTTTTTGGTCTTTAGTCTCCTCTCCTTCCCCTTTCCCCTCACAAATCCTCTTGGCTATCCACCTCCAAATGCATGTTTTCCTTCTCCCTAGATATCTAATGATCCTTAAAAAGATTACAAGATCTAATATTCGCAATTGTTCCAATGGTTATTTGATTGAAATACTATAGATGGTTGCTAGCTTGTTAAATTATAGAGCTTAAAAGTTGAGATTAAACTTAATAGACACTTCTCGAGGGGGATCACTATGTATAAACCCTATATATCACGTGCGTTCAAGGCCTATTTATTAAACCCCTTATCTGTGAAATTTTCATTAATAAAATGCCCCCTTTTCCTATTCAATCTATAAAATTTTCTTCAAAATCCTTTTTACAACACCCTTCAATCTATGAAAATGTAAGAAAAAATGAAATTAAAATTTTCCTTATGTTGAACTCACGTGATAGTCACATATATTATTTAGTGACCCCCCCCAGAGACACTTTCACATTCTAATCTCAAATACCACACACATACACATATACAATAGAGGTGGCATTGAAAAGAGTTTCACTCTTGTATGATGGACTATTATTTTTTGAAATGACAAGTTTTATATGCTTTTTACTTTTTATGTATAATATTCTTAACAAAATCTCACACAATAGGTTTTCTTCTCTTTAGAACTATGATACGCCAACATTATAAACAAAGTTTTAGTCATATATATTGCCTTTAAGAAGTGGAGAATAAATGTTTAATAAAAGATGATGCTCATAGATATCATCATAACCTTGAGGTCCAAATCATAAATAAGGGAGATAGAATGGTCTTTAAGTGCCCTTTTTTATCCATTCAAGAAGAATATGATTCTTTACATTGAGTGTCCTTTTATATGTACTTTCTTGGGAGGATAACGTGCATTGTATGATGTCTAGCTAAGCACATAAGTAGTGAACATCACCTAGATTGTAAACTATCGTAGGCTATGCTTGAGTACAATTATTTCCTTTGGAAAAATTGTGTCATGTCACATATTGAAGGAAATGGTATTAGTGCTAACACATAGCATATTTGTTATTAGATACATTTGTTTCTTTATATTATGTGACTCTTTTTGGATTCTTGGTGTGGATGTAAGCAACCCTAAGCAGTGCTTAAATTTGCTGCCCATATTGAGCTTCATTAGACTTTTGGGCTTCATATGACGCCGAATAATTTCAACAGCCCAGCATTCGTGAAACTCAAGCCTATCTCCAAGACTTCAACATATAATATACATACATATAGTTACTAGTTAGAATTTATCTACTATACTATTAATATGTATCCCAAAGAATCTGAGTCCCCCTGCTCTAGAATCTCGAGGCCCTGGCATCAGTCTCGTAGTCCGTGTATGAGCTTAAAAACGGATTTGTACGCAGTGTCATCTTCATTTTGAAGCCTAAAATTTTTTCAAACACTTCACGGAATTTTTTATGAAGCGTAGAGGTGTGTAGCAAATTTAAGCACTGACCCTAAGCTTTCGTTGATGGCTCCAAAGCTTGGATAATTGGGTTTTGTTAAGGTTTGGGCCACGGAAAATTTTATTTGGTTTAAATTATGTTGCTCTTTTTTGTGATTGTTGCGGTGCCTCTAAGCAACCTTCCGTATTCTTCGTAAATGGGAATTTCAAAACAAAGCCTTTATTGCTACAAGAGAATGTTTGACTTTTCCGCGAATATATGCGTTTCTGAGCGGCAACCACCCTAACAAAGCAAGATACCGGCAACGAATCATCCGCCCACGAACCGCGATGCCGTCTTGACCAACGATGGCCATCTTGAAAAAATTCGCACCGATCTCAAAACAGCGACGCTTGATTCAGCTCATCGGTTCTCTTCGATTCGAAATGATAACAATTCGCAACCTCCACTGCGACCTAGAGATCGAATAATTCGATCTCAAATCCATTATCTTCCCACACATCCAGGTACTCAAGTCGAAGGAGCAAGGTATACGGAGTTGCGGAAGTGGCGGTAGATGATTATGCAAAGGGGTGGCAGTCGTGTTATTGGTATAAAGGAAGGTCGCTACATCATTACAGGTAACGGGGCGCCGGATGTAGCAGTGGGCAATTGGAGGTGTAGCAAAGACATTTAGTATGGGACGGCTGGAATACCATGACGCATCAGCGGCGAAAAGTTAAAGGAAGGACCCAAGGGAGGGGGAGCAGCCGCGGCACAGCTGAAAAAGACGAGAGTTGATGAGAAGGAAGGCAGAAAGAGAAGCATCTATTATCATAAGAGAATCACCAAGGAGAAGGAAAGAAAGTTGAAAGGAGTCATAGTGGGCTGGTTTGGAACGCAAGCTTGCCTTCGTGGCAGTATGCCGAAACAGCAAGCTGTACACATCGAAACAGCAAGCTTGTGCTCTCCTCTTGAGCACCCAAACGTGGGCAGCTGTCCCGGGGGGTGTGATGCGAGATTTCGTTTAGCCGATTTTCGTTCATCAAGCTCACTCTAGTAGCGAGCTGGCAGCCTTCTGTGTGTAAAGGACCTTAGACCGCAACAAATGGGTAAGCTGAAGCAGGAGAAACATCAGCAAACGCCACTGTCCTAGCGCTCCTGCGCTCCATGTAAATGCGAGGTTAACGCCCTAGATAAATGGAGATTAAGGAATAATCTGAGGTTTTGCTCGTTATAAAAGGCGCTGGCCCTTAGCCGCCATTATCAGTAGTCTGCCACCCTCAGCTCTCTCTAGGTTCCAAGGTTGTCTCTGGCGAGAAAGCTTTCCATAGAGTTCCATCCCCACACGGCAACAGCTCATTACATAGCCTTGCTACCCTCTCTCTACGTTAGATTGTCGCCAGAAAGCTTCCCGGTTTTTCCTTGCTTAGCACAGCCTCCCAATTCCGCCCTCCCCAAGCATGGCAGGTGTCTGGGTCTTCAACCATCGTGGCGTCGCTCACCTTGTTCCCAACCCCAACCCCGACAACATCGACAAGTCTGAGTCTCAACCAAGCAGGCGCGGTAAAGTCCTCGTTTACCTTCCCTCCAACCAGATCATCTCTTCTTATGCTCTTCTCGAGCAGAAGTTGACGGCCATCGGATGGTCGCGATACCCCAACGAGGAGCCCGGCACCATCCAGTTCCACAGGGGCCACTCCACCCATCTCATCACGGTGCCCAGAGATTTCAGGAGATTCAAGCCAGTGCACATGTTCGACATCGCGATCAAGAACCGACAATATTTCGAGGTCCGCGACCAGTGATCAACTGGTGGAGCTTCTATTTCAATCAGCGGTAGTTTTCTTCCTTCCATGTTGTTTCTCACTGTTCATGGAACTATAGATGAGTTTCTAGGTTTCGATTGCGGTAGCAGAAGTTACCCTCATTATCCAAATTATACTTATAGTTGGACTGTAAACGTGCCTTTGGAAATGCATAATACCCTGCTATTCTCGCAGTATCAACATGTGTGGCTCTACATAGTAGAAATGGAGGTTTAAAGTTCTCAATCATGTGTTTGGTTTGAGAAGTCTATCACTTGCTTTACGTAGTCTCTCTTCCTATGCACAGTTTTGCACTTTCGCCCTCTCTCTCTCTCTCTCCACATTTGCTTTTCTTGAGAGGCGAGTTGCATGTGCTGACAGCACGTGTCTTTGCAGGGACATGCATAGCTTATGGGGACATGAAGATATCTAGGAGCATGGTGGACTTTGCTTGGTAGACTTTTTTACATGTACAACAAAGCTTGTAACTTACACGCAGTCCATCAAATCTACGATTTAAAGTTTTTCTTGCTAACGATGTTAGAGAGATTTCATAAATGATAGGCTTCCCATTTCATGATTGAGGTAAATTACTTTTTTGTTTGAGTCCTTCTTTGATATTGCAAGCAATGCTGGGTGGAATTAAGTAGAAGAAAAACTTTTGGTTGGTTATTGTAAGCTAAGAACATTTAATTTATGATAGCTTAACCATTGATGCTGAGATAATCAAGATAATTCAATGTGTGCTCAAGCGTGCTCGTCTTATGTTGATTTATTCATTATATAAAACATGGGTGACTAAATGGGACAAAATGTGACCATTATTTTTGTTGTCTACATGACAAAAATGAATGGGCCTAAAAATAAGTTTACAAAATAAATTGAGGCTTTGCTTGACAACAAATGCTCCAATGGTTTTCAAGGAAAGGGAAAGTAGTGGTGGTTAATATGTCATATCACATAACTTTAAGAGATAATTACAAAAGTAAAGCTCATAACACTCGCCATTCAGCTAATATGTACTGAAAGTTTTGAGTTTTTTCCAAAATGAATAAATAAATACTTGACATATCCAAACTAAAAGGCCCTTCTAAATAATTGCTCTACATGTATATATTCAAACCAATTGTTCCTTTGAATACCACTTTTTGAGCTTCGTACATACAAACCAAACGAGGCAACCAATTGAGAGCCTTTGCTATGGTTTAGGGAGTGTCCTATATTGCGTTGCAATTGTATGAGTACATATCAGGGCACACTCAATAACTCTTCAATTTAGTTGGAAAGACAAACGTTTTGAAAAAATGCACTCCACAATTATGAACTATTGCATGGTGGTCTGATATTTGTGATATTTTTAGCTTACGTCAACCATAAATAAACACACTAGATAAAACTCCATTGATGCATGTGCAATGCACTTGACATATATCGAGCATTATTTATCATTTTGAATTGGTTCTTTATCAAGTCAGTACCTCACAATGAGACCCCTAAGAATGCCAAAGATGGTTCCATTTCTTAACACATAGCATTATACCTAGTAGCCAACCATTTTGCGTCTTGCCTTTTGCTTTTTCCAACTACTTTGGGCCTCTTTGCATTTGTTGGTGATGTGTACAACCGGAGGCTACAAAACAAAGCCATCAGTTTTTAACAAATTTTGACATATATTGCTTTTGCAAAAAAAAATTTCTTCTCTCGCACTAGTAAATTTCAAATAAAGTACATATTGCACACCCATGTCCTACCAGAGGTATGCAAAATGTTCTCGTTGCATTCTATGACTTGTCACTTTCAGGATTTCTACTTCTTTTTAAACATTACTTTCCTTGTTGCATCAATCTTGACTTCTTTACATTCATACATATTTACCGTTGAGGGACATTCGCCCCCAGGGCCTACCCACGACATAAGGATTGGGAAGAGGAGCTTTGAGCATTGCAAGCCCTGGTATGTAGAGAGACCCAAATACTGTGTTGCTGCAAAGCACACATAGACTTTGACCTAGCCCACCAATATTTGAATGACCTGATCGAGATGTGGTCTTACTAGAGCATTTCTTCATCAAGATTGATGTCCATGTCTTGCAATTGAATGTTCCATAAATTGGCGACTTATATCCTTTATGTGTGTGTTGCAAGGGCAAGTAGGTTTAACACACTATGTTTTGTGTGGAAGCCAATGATTTGTCCAAAGGGAGATTATGAGTGGCACAAATTGAATGCATTTGTGGCAAATTCCCATGGTATGGTGTGAAGTAGAAGCAATTTATATGCCCTAATGAAATAAAAAATACAACGTTGTTGTTGTACAATGGAGGACATTTGAAATGGTTGATGTTATAGGACCAGGTAAGAAGAGATGGCTATTGTCAAACAACACCACATCATACCAAGAGCTTATTGACTACATTAAAGTGAAATCCATCTTGAAATATGTTCTTCAAAATTTCATAGCATGCTAGAAAGGCAAGAAATTCAAGACGTGCCTTGCCAAACTTTCCAAGGACACAATTATATCTAGTATGATTGATTGAAGCTTGCTAAAAATTAATCTACTAAAAAATAAGATGAAATACAAGGTGCACAATGATGGAAACAATTTTGACACGTGTCATCTACAACCATATATTGGATTCTATGATTGATACCAATATTCTAGTAAATCCAAGGAGTTCAGTAAAGTTTAGCACACATACCATTTCTAAATTTTAGATGACCTAGAACAACACACCTTGTCTGTCCAACATGCTTTTCTATTGCATTGGGATTGGTTATCCAAATATGATCCCCAAGTAAATAAAATGATAAAAAATATACTATTACTTTAAAAGCAAACTAGAAAATCTAAAACTATTAAAAAACCAAAACTTTAAAAGGCAAAGCTAAACAAGCCTTTTAAACCAAGCATAAAAAGCAAACCTATGAGAAGGAATTGAATTCGTCTTCATGGGGAATCAAGTGCTAGGCTCATCTTGTTCTCTCCCTTCCTAGATCTCCAATGTGTACCTAGGGTGGTTTGAGAGCTTTAGGACAACGTCTTAGATGGGGTAGTTCTTGGAAAACACTCCTCCACCCTTGCTTAGCTAATTGCAAGCAAAAAAGTTCAAAACTATGTCAAAATAAGAGGTCCCGGGAGGCTCCCCATCCCAGTTTTGTCCTAGCAATGTGTACTTAACTATGTAGGTTTTAAAATTCCATTACCAATTCAACTCTCCATAGATTCCACACACAAAAGTTGGATTAGAAAGAGGTCTTTTTTTTTTTTTTTTTTTTTTGCTCTTCATGCTTTTGGGGGGATTGCTCCCTCCCCCCAAAGCATGCTTTTTTGGGGGGATTGCTTCTTCCCCCCATTTTTGGCGATTTCCTCCTTTCCCTCCACCATCCTCATCTCCTTCTTCCTCGTCGTCGGCTTCCTCTTCCTCCTCGTCGTCGGCTCCCTCTTCCTCCTCATCGCTGCAACGCCTTCGCCTTCCCCCCATTTTTGGCGATTTCCTCCTTTCCCTGCACCGTCCTCATCTCCTCCTTCCTCGTCATCGGCTCCCTCTTCCTCCTCGTCGTCGGCTCCCTCTTCCTCCCCGTTGTGGCTTTTGTTGCTCCTTCTTTCCTTCCTCGTCGTCGGCTCCCTCTTCCTCCTCGTCGTCGGCTCCCTCTTCCTCCCCGTCATGGCTTCTGCTGCTCCTTCTTTCATCACTGCAACGCCTTCCTGTCACGGTTTCTGGTCCTCCTTCCTTCATCACTGCAACGCCTTCCCATCGCGGTTTCTGCTCCTCCTTCCTTCATCACTGCAACGCCTTCCCGTCGCAGTTTCTGCTCCTCCTTCCTTCATCACTGCAACGCCTTCTTCCTCGTCACCTCTATCTTCCTCCTCATCGCCCTCAACGCCTTCTTTCTTCTGTCCGTCATCTTCCTCCTCGTCGCGGTTTCTGCTTCTCCTACCATCAGAGCCCTCGTCCTCCTTCCTTCCTCGTTTCGTCCATCTTCTTCCTCATCGCCCACATCGGTATAATTACTCCAGCAAGAAAGACAACTTCTACAATTGCTACAGCTACTCTCTCTTTAGCTCCTACGATGGCTACTCAATCATTCAAGTAAGAAAACGAAAGAAATCGAAAGTGTCCCTAATTCTTGCATGTTCTCCATTTTCTCCATTTCGGAACACCACGATTTGAAAGAAAGAGTCTTGTAAAAGTAGGAATCTCGAAGTGTGATTTGAAAGTAGGGTCTTTAGTATATGATTTCACTTACATATCTTCAAATTTGAAGTTTGAATTCTGTATCTAAGATTTTGAATTTTGAATTTTGAATTTTGAATTTTGAATTTTGAATTTTGAATCTAAGATTTTGAAATTTTCAGATTTGAAATTTGAATCTTAAGATTTGAATTTTAAATTTTAAATGGGGAGATTTGGCCATGCGGCCAAATCTTCTGGCTTCTTTCAAAACATACAACATTTGGTCGTACAGCCAAATCTCCCTAGATCTTGGTGATTTCAAAGAAGCTATAAAGATTTGGCATCACAACTAAATCTTCCTAAACCTTGCTGCTTTGAAAAGATTTGGCCACACAACCAAATCTTCCTCGACACTCGTGATTAGAAAGAAGATAGCAAGATTTGGCCGCATGGCCAAATCTCCCTCGACCCTCGTGATTAGAAGAAGCTAGTAAGATTTGGCCACACAACCAAATCTTCCTCGACACTCGTGATTAGAAAGAAGATAGCAAGATTTGGCCGCATGGCCAAATCTCCCTCGACCCTCGTGATTAGAAGAAGCTAGTAAGATTTGGCCGCATGGCCAAATCTCCTTAGACCCAGGTGATTTAAAAGAAGCTAGAAAGATTTGGCATCACAACCAAATCTCCTCAAATCCTGTTCCCTAGACCCTTGTGATTAGAAAGAAGCTAGCAAGATTTGGCCGCACAGTCAAATTTCCCTAAACCCTCGTGACTTATAAAAAGCTAGAAAGATTTCGCATCGTAGCCAAATCTCCTCAAACCTTAGTGCTTTGAAAAGATTTGGCTGAATAGCCAAATCTCCTTAAACCTAGTGCTTTGAAAAGATTTCGTTGCACGGCCAAATCTCCCCAAACCTGGTGCTTTGAAAAGATTTGGCTGCATGGCCAAATCTCCCCAAACCTGGTGCTTTGAAAAGATTTGGCTACATGGCCAAATCTCCATAGACCCTTATGATTACAAAGAAGCTAGCATGATTTGACCGCACACAAATCTCCCCAAACCTTGGTGCTTTGAAAAGATTTGGCAGTATGGCCAAATCTCCATAGACCCTTGTGATTAGAAAGAAGCTAGCAAGATTTGGCCACACGGCCAAATCTCCCTAAACTTGGTGCTTTGAAAAGATTTGGCCGCACGGCCAAATCTCCATAGACCCTTGTGATTAGAAAGAAGCTACCAAGATTTGACTGCACACAAATCTCCCCAAACCCTCGTGCTTTGAAAAGATTTAGCCGCACGGCCAAATCTCCATAGACCCTCGTGATTAGAAAGAAGTTAGCAAGATTTGGCCGCACGGCCAAATCTCCCTAAACCCAAGTGATTTAAAAGAAGCTAGAAAGATTTGACTGATTTGAAAGAAGCTAGCAAGATTTGGTTGCACAGCCAAATCTCTCCAGACCCTAGTGCTTTGAAAGAAGCCCACAAGATCTGGCCACAAGGCCAAATCTCCCCAAACTTTGGTGCTTTGAAAGAAGCCCATATGATTTGGCTACACATCCAAACCTCCCCTTCCAGTGCTTTAAAAGAAGCCCATAAGATTTGGCCGCACGGCCAATTCTCCCTAGTGTGGCCAAATCTCCCTAGAATCTAGTACTTTTTCAAATCTACTACTAGGTCTAGTGTCAATTCTAGATTCTATTTCAGATATGTTTATCGATAATGTGTTTTGTCTAACTTTAAAGATTATAAAGATGATACTTTGTATATTGCTTGGGTCTTTTACAAGAAAGACACAAATGTGAAGAAGGTTGAGAAAGTTGTAAGTGGATTTACAGAGAAAAGCATACCTTGGTACTTTGACATATATAGTATTGAGGGAGCACAGTTGACACGAGTTCACTTATTTGTTTTGTTACCTAATAAAAGTGCATACACTTGTGTTGGATCGGTACATCAAATCACTGAAGATGTGGTTGGAAAAGAGGGAGATATTGGATTGTTGATCATTATAAATCAAAATAAGAAGTTTCTCTTGGATCCCAGTGATTATGAAGCATCTCGTATGAAGTTTGATGTAGATGACAACATGCACTCAAGAGGCTGGATAAGTGTTGAATCAATTGATGGAAATGAAATTCACACAGTGACAACAATCATTCAATCATATCGCAAAGTTTCAGCAACATTAAAGAAGCGTAAGAGTGGGGAAGATAGTGGGGAAGGAACAAAGAAAGGTAAATCGACTATGGTTCAAGCACCAGGTGGTAGTGGAGAAGGAGCAAAGAAAGGAAAGCTAACTATAGTTGATCTACCACAAGAAGGAACACCTCGAGAGGGTATGCTAGCCATTGTGGAAAGAAGCAGTGGTAGTGAATTGGAGCCAAGTGGAAAGGTCATAGGAAAAAAAGGGCAAAAGAAACCATCAGGCTTGGTGGAATATGAAAAATACTACCCATTCGGGTTGCATGCAACATTTTCAATTCCAGTTGCAAGATGTCAAAAAGCTCCTCCAAGCTATGTATATAGAGGGTTGAACAAAGAGCATGTGGAGAAGCTTGCTGCAGACTTCGGTTATAACTCTAGGCCTCCTGCTACTGTAGCGGATTTAATGCCTTTCAATCCTGAAACAAAGCAGCCCCTAGAAAGGGTAGATAAAAAGGATTTAACCAAGTGCCACTACTGGATACTATTTGGACAACATTCAATATATGCTGCTAAAATATTCACATCTAATGATGATAACAGCATGGCCCAAAGAAAGAACTACTACCACACCCGTCAGGCGAGGATTGTAGTGAATTGTCCCGCACGCGTTTGTGTGGAGATATCAAAGATGGCAAACCTGGAGTCTCAAAATATCTTGAGACAATGTCCATACATTGATATACTTAAGCAGGTGAGGGGACAATGGATTCTCTTTAACAGACCCAAGAAAGCACAACAAGGGCTTGCAAAAGGACATCCAGATCGTGAGAATTGGGATGTAAGTACAGATTTTAATTATGAATCATTTTTTACAAGTCGGTTTTCTTAATTATTGCATTCTAATGGATTCATATATTTTGTAGGCTTTCATTGACACTGGCAAGGTAACATTGGGCAATAGCTTTGCCACGAAGGATGTACATATGATAATCACAAGTGATGCCATTTATGATGGTTGGATCTCCATCCTTGAGGATTACATTGCAGGCAAATATTCACAATATGGAAAATGCCGTAGGCAACCCATAGTCTCAATGTTTAGATGCTTGCGTGGATTGAGTGATGATCAAATTGGTCAAATTCAAAATGACATTAAGGAAGGTAGAGTAGTCATAGCTAAAACAAAGACTGATGCCATGATTCTTGATATTGAAGGACGAGCTATGCAGATCAAGAGAGATGCTGCACTACAAGAAGAACTTTATATGTTTATATCGGCAGAACGGCCTTCTTTAATGTTAAAAAATTGGGATGAGTGCAGATCACATTTTAAAATTACTCCAGAATTGTATCATCGGATTCGTGGTTGCTCTAACTCATGGTTAAAAGTGAAGCTTCAACAGGGCAAGGAAACTCCACCATTGCCTGATGCTGCAAAGGGGTATCTGAGGTGGATTATGGGACAAAGTGAAGGTGCAAGTCATGGACCGAATTCCACCCGGCCTTGGAGGTTCTACACAATCGGTTCAAACATGGAGGGAATGGAATTTATACATAATGTGTACCAAGAGCCAATGGCAATAGGGGTTGCCTTTTTGGATGTAATGTATGGACCAAGCAGAAGTAGAAATTGGAATGAGGATCGCTTTGAGTGTTTGTTGAAAAGCTTGACGACAATCGCTTCTCCCCCAGTGCAATTCCTTCTTGTGGTGTTCTTGACCATGGATCATGTATCAAGTTTGAAGAATGCATTAAATAAGGCATGCGGACAATATAAAATACACTTCGGTTGCCTTAATTTTGAAACTACAGATATATTTGTCACTGGATCTATGGATGGCTTAATTGCCTGTGTACTGGTAAGCAAGGAAAAGCATTTCAACGATATTGAGCGCTATACCAATGCACAATGTAAGCCATCAATATATGTTGCAGATGAAAAATATGAAAAATCAAGTGGTGCAGAAGAATCAGGTGATGAGGATGATGATGACGAGGAGGATGATGATGAATTTGACATTGAATTATCCTTGAAAAGAAAACGTTCAAGTATCATGAAAGACATGATCATGGGTTTCTGTCGAGAAGATGAGTATGTATTGGACTTGTTCTCTGAGGGGCTTGCTGCAATAGAGTCTCTTTCTTGTAAGAGGCGTGTTGTTTCAGTTGTTGAGACTTATGAGGAGTTGGCAAAGGTTGAAAGTATATGTTGCATGTATGCTTACAGTAATCATGAAATTCGACAATGGGCTGGCTTGCAAGAACCAATATTAGCAATAGAGGGGGTATCAAAAGAAGATGATACAATTGAAGGTGGAGGGGATAAAGAACCAGGACAAAAAGAGCTTCAACCCTTCAATGAAGAGCAGCGTGAGCATTTACAAAAACACGCTTCAAAGTTTTGGGAAACAGAAGAGGAAGCATCAGGTCCTTGAAATTGTCCTTTTATATGGTGTTCGTGTTTTCCATATGTTATCTTGCTATATTCTCCATATGATGTATTAATTTTGTTCCAAAGATCTTTTAATATTACTTGGAAATTCATTCTATCTCATTGCCATAATTCAAACATTCATATGTATTCTTGAATATGTTTAATTTTCTATATTTCATGAAAAGATGTGTTTGCATGTTGTAATACCTTTGGAGTGTGATACACATCCAAATTTATTTATGAGTTCATAAATGTTAAAAAGTGTGTTGAGTCTTGATCGTGATGAATGAATTAGTGTAAATTATTGTTTCTATCCTTATTCACTTCATATGAATGCTCAAATATGTTTTGGCTGCTTGGCCAAATCTTTTCTTAGTGGGAACACTCGGGCAATGCTAGATAATGTTGGACTCCACTCTATATATTATGCAAAGGTTTTTGGCATTGTAAGGATATGTAGTTTTGGGGATTAAAATAACTTGAAAGGGTATAGATTCAACAACTTTAGGGGGTATACTAAGCATATGAACATGAATGCTTTCTTTTTTTTAGTATTCCAATTTTGTTTTGAAAAAGAAAAACATGAATGCTTTCACACAAACAAATTGCATTGAGAGCACACAACCTAAAGTTTGACAATTTGGTTTTCCATCTCAATATTTAGTTTGTTTCTACTTATGAATTTCATTTCCTTGTTTATCAACAGATATTGGCCATCTCAATTTCACATCGCTAGAAGCATTGCCTGTACATGTGATACATGATCCAATGATTCATTATGTGCCTAATATGAACATTAGCATGCAAGTTCCAAGCTCAACATGGTTGATTGAAAATGTTGACGATGCAATGTCTGCAGTTAATGTTCCATTGACAAATGTGAATGCAAGCTTAGAAGGTAAAGGAGAAGATGCAATGTCATTGTATGAAGCCAAGGTGCAGGAAGAAATCTTAGAAGGTAAAGGAGAAGACATAATGTCACCCTCAGAAATAATGTCAAAAGAGGTGATAACAAAAATAAGACTAGCGGTGATAATAGATTTGAAAGGGTTATTGCTCGAGCGTTGTTTTTCGAAGTCAAATAAGCATATGAGCTTGCACAATGGGAAGCATTGGCTTGTTCTCCATCCTGGGTGTTTAGAGTTTCTACAATGGTTGCTCGATCACTACCATGTTGGCATTTGGTCCACTGCAGGAGAAAAGAAAAGGGCATGGTGCAACACATGCTGGACACTTTGGAGCATCATGTTAACAGAAAGTTACATTTCTTCATGGTTTGGGGTGCGATGGCATGCCACAAGCATACAAAGAGTAGAATCATTCGACCAGATAGGATGAATGTGGAAGCGGAGTTTAAACCATTGATGAGAGTGTGGTGTTGTTTTAAAGAGGAATGCAAACCAGCAAGAACAATGTTCATTGATGTTTCACCTTACACGGGTTGTGTTAATCCAGCAGAAAATTGCATTTTCCCTACAAAATTTGATATAGATTGTGGTGATTCTATTTTGCTTCATGAGTTATTACCATACCTACAGATGCTAGATGATGCAGTAGATGTGCGTAGTGCCATCTCTTCTAACAGATTTGGTCAAGCTCCGATTGTCGAAGGGCATGATATGTTCTATTATTTTCAACCAGTGATCCTTGAATTCAAAGAAAAAAACAAAGAAGTTCTCGAAAGGATGAATGTCGAATCTCATATGTCTACTCGTAGTTCAAAAAAAGACATAGAGAAAGGTATTACTTCACCTATAACCAAAACTAGAGTGAGAGGGACTTGTCCTACTACAAGAAGTATGGTGCATGCTCAACATGTTACATTGAATGAAGAGGAAGAATGCATGCTAGGAAAAATTGCCAAAATGGGGCCATTGAAAGATAGTGAGGCAAAACGCTTTGCTATGGTTCTTGGATGCAAGGAAAGGGGAATCACTGCCGATGTTGCAAGGGCATTCTTAGCCAACTTGATTCAATTTTATTGCATAGACAACCATTAGGGAATGTGAGTGATCTTGTTAATTAGAGTTGTAGACACAAATGCTCAACTAAAACATTTGTACCTACATTCTGATTTATATTTGGACACTATTTGGTTAGATTCAACTAGCAAAACATTATGTTTCAATTTGTTTTGTGAAAGAATTAATAGACATTGAGTTAGTACCTTGTCCAAAAAATGCTATGTGCTTTGTGATGTGAGTTTGTATTCCTCCACTAAAAGAATGATTCTTTGATTTTAAACATATGATAGGTGTTGCAGATTGTCCTGAAAAGTTGAAGAGCTATCTTATTACAAATTTTGATCCTGCATCCAATGGCTTATGGAAACATAAATTGCCCATACCCATTGAGCACGTGTTCGAAATGGATGGCATCCATTATGAAGTAAAGAAATCAACAATACTTGGGGCAGGATATGGTCTTTTTGTACATACGAGCATCAAGAAAAAACAAGATTTGATGGTATATAATGGTCCAAAGTATGATTATGATACTTGGAGATCTCTCCTCAAGTTTTTCCCAAGGATGAAGACTTATGGAATGTTTGAAGATCCATTCATTGAGCCATTGACAGATGTGAAATGTACTGTGGGAGATGTATTGTATGGAAACATTGCTGGATATATAAATAGCTCAATGTATTATAAAGAAAGAACAAATGTTATATTTGTATACATCCCTAAACTACCACCTTGGGCTCAAAAGTCACAAGGAAATTTGAGTGCCCATGGCTACATTACTGTGTAAACCATAAAGGATATCTCCTTCGGAGATGAGCTACTTTGTGAGTATGAATACTAGTATGGAATTGTTAATGATTATGTTAAACGATGTGGTGCAAAATTGGCTATGTGTCAATGGTTTTGATTATAGCTCTATTGTGATGGAGAGGTTCATGAGCTCTATTGTGATGGAACGGTGTTTTTGAACACCACATTTATATGATGGATGTCAAAGCTCTACCATAATCCTATTGCATATGTCAATACTGCAATTTATCAACATAGAAACATATGCATTTGACATTAATTTGATACATCTTATATACCAAATAAAAATTAACAGTTGTTGCAAGTTTAATTTTGTTTTTGAAGACCACAGTTATATGATGGATGTCAAAGATCTATAACAATCCTATTGCATATATCAATACTGCAATTTAATTTACTCCAATGAATCTTCCTAATGCAACATCTATAAATTGGCCTTTGTTTGTGGTTTTGATGCATACAAAACAACAAACATCTTTCTTTCACTAGCAAATCAACAAATTTTTTGGCCATGGAGCCATGTTCACATCTATTAAGGCCTTTTGCCATAGCAACATACAGAAGATTTTTGCTTGGGTTTCTAGGAATTGGGAAAGTATTGTGCATGGTCCTCAATGGAGCTAATGTTTCAATAAAAAACATCAAATTTTACTTTTGAAGTGACTATATTTTATTTCATGGGAATTAGGATTTTCCCAAATTCTCTAATATAGTGTTAATTATGGTTATTTCTTTTTGTTGTCTGCTATCAATAAACTGGTAGAAGAGTGTTTGGACAGAAAGATGAACACTCATAGCATTGATCTAGGGCATGAGGATCAAAAAGGTTGATACTTTCATAGAGTCAACAATATTTGAAGAAAAAGCAAAAGCAATGAAAAAATATACTTAATGATAAGAAGCTTTCTGATACGATGCCACCCTCCCGCTTTCAATCTCCATAAGTTGATCACACCATCTTGCACTCAGTATTTATGTTCCCTTGGATTGAACACACTGGCATATCATGCTTTTACATTCCCACATGAAGAAATAAGATATTCAATCACACAAAGCAAACTTCTTTAACTATGGCGCTCCATAAAAATTTAGATGAAGAGGAGACCCAACACCCATCGGTCCTATCCATAAAAACCAAGAGCACATGATCCTTGTTGTAAGCGTCAATTTTTAGGGATCAAGATCTTATCTAATCGATGCCAAGTAGAGTCTCAATCTAGTCATTAAGAGTAAGTTAGCCCAATCTACATGCTTTTGTAGTGATAATTATATATGTTCTACAAACTAGAAAGTTGATTGAGAAAATCACTTGGACAAAAGGTTATCTATCATATGAAAGCAAGTTTTTATTTCTACTAGGTCATCAGTGATGAAAACAAGAGTTTAGCGCTTCAGCACTTGTGGTTTTGTGGTCCTTTTGCAAAAGCAAAAGCCACTGATGCTTCACATATATTAAGCTAGTTTTTATTTAGTGCATCCTTTATTGACCAGTTTCTTAGTTAGTTCATTACTTGCTGAGTACTTGATTGTTTTTCAGTAATCACTATGACATACATCTATGTGTTGAGCTTTCTTGCCTGATGGTATAGAGATAAACCAACTTTCTTTAATATTGTACATGATTGGGAACCATGATATCATCGTAGTTCAGTACAATGCTTTGATATTTTACTTAAAAGATTATGTTATTTGTATTCCACTACATTCATATGCTCTGATACCATGTTGAGAGGAAGAGAAAGAGGAGAGAGATGGACACAAGAGTTGTGTTGAGAGGAAGAGAAAGAGGAGAGAGACCAACACAAGAGTTGCTCCCAAGAAAGTGATTCTATTCATAGATCATAGGCTTATATATAGTTGAGGACTAGGCTGAGTTAGGGCAAGCTATATATAGCTCTAACATGGATATGGTCAGATGATGTGCCCTTTGAGATTAAATGAGACTATGGATTCCACTTTGTTGTGAGTTTAAATCCCTCATGAGTCAAAAAATGCTGTGGATTTTTTTGGATCCAATCATGGCAAGGTGAAACATGGCTTATGTCTGGCACCATTTATTAAGCGAGCTCTTTAGCAAAATTAGTTAACATGCCCTCAAGATGAGTTGTAGAATTCCCACCATGTAGCAACTTGGATTACATCTAACCTCTCCACAAGGGAACATTTAACATGCAATAAACAAAGCCTCAACAATAGAAACACAATAGCTTTCCTACTTTTGTAGTGCGTGCATCATGGTAGATTTTAAGAAGTGTGAAGACATTGCAAGTGTGAAACAAAGGTAACTACTCTAAATTCCCCCTCTACATAGTTCATGTGTCTAAGAGACACATACTGAACTAGTTTTTGTATCAAAACGAAACATAAGGTGAAAGCAGCATTTAAGGATCATTGAGGATGTCACTTGCTCTTGTGCAAAAGCACCATCACCATTCAATGTCCTAGGCTATAAGAAGAAGACCAAGTCCCATCATCAAACTTCACCCTCAAGCGAGTTATGTCAGGCCTCAATTTTGAAGGCTAGCCTAGAATGTCATTTTAAATAGTCATCCTTCTAGTTTATATATTGTTGATCATTTTTTAAGGGATAAGCCTCATAGTGGAGTTGTGCCACTCTACTTTGCAAAGATGTTGTATGAAAAGTTCGTGCTCGACATGCCTATAGAATTTGTCTCCCAACCTAGAATACGTAGCAAAAATTCATCGCAACCAAGGACAGCCGCTACCACCGCTATCCTCGTCATTGCATCACCCAGACTGAAAAAGGTTTTTGGAAACAGAGCTATTTGTAAACTCCACCGGAGTGCGAATGATGAGCAACATAGAAGTTTTAGGACCTCTTAATGTAGAAAAATGACTTGATTAGGTGAGTGCAGTACATGCCATTTTGTTTTGTTTGTACTCATAGTTGTTAGATCATACATATAGTGGACTCATTAGCCATGTTTTGCATCTGTGTAGTTTCTGTGACAAGCTTTGAACTATTTATGAATGTGCGTGAAGCCATGGGAGATGAACGTGTAGAGGGGGGTGACGGTGCAAAGGGTCCACAACCTGCGACACAAAGTACAACAAGGGAAGATCTCATGTTTCCAAGCATCATAGTGGGTGATGCGACGTCTGAATATGGATGAGTGATGAGTGAGAACGTGCGGTTTCTTGCTGAAGTGAATCGCTTCAATGCAATGCTCAAACAGATAGGATAGAGGCAAGACCTTGAAAATGCCTACGAGGACCAATGCCTCATCTCCACTTCATATTCTCAGCAAGGATGACAACACTCCAACACATTGAAGACAAAGGCCATGGTTGTTAGAAAACCCTCCCTCCTTCCCATGCGTATTACCTTTGTGGATGATGGGCCTTTATGTCCAATATGCCAAGATCGCTTTGATACGACGACCGGATACTATGCGCTCTCATGCCACCATCGGTTTCATTTGGTATGCTTGGCAAATACATTAAAGCTCAGGAGCGCATGACCAACCTATAATGCTCCTTACACCAAGCAATTGTATGATGTTCTTGGCATCGAAGCAACATTTTATGCAGATCCTCGGTTGCGAAGACTGTAGTTCTCGCATAGGTTGTATGACATATATCAATTTTGTTAATGGATTTTGGAGATGATGCGATGAATTATAAAAGTTAGCATGTTGTATTTGCAAATTACTATTGTTTTTGCATTCATTTTTATCGAATAGAACTTTTAGTGCTGTATTTTAATTGTTACAATATACTTAAATGTTAAGCGATTTTAATTCTTGTGTTTTTACAAATCAATTTTCCTCAAATGTACACCCATCAGGTAAGCATGTTGGTCATCTTGCTATCCATCCTGGCTACCCTCGTGTTTATGGTGTTGATGTGTGACCTGTTTACCATTCTTTTGAACAATTGCCAATGATGCATTTGTTCATGTGGACCTCCGAATTGATGCACCCTCGTAGAAGTGTCAAATGGGAACTTTTGGGTCTTTAAATTTTTGGAAAATGGGCATCACTTGTAATTTTTTGGCCACCTCAAATGTAACTATAAATTTTGTAAACTCAGGCATGTGGCACAGAATCCACCTTGCAACATATCGAAGGAGGCATAGTCTCAGCAAATGATCCATAATAGCTGCATGATTACAGTTCATCATGGACGGGCCATGTTGTCCAATCTACCAGGATTGCTTTGACAGGGCCACATGATACTATCACTACAAGGCATAGGCCCTTTTCTGACAAAAATACCAATGCTTTTTACATAAATTTTTTTTTTCACAGGTGCAAACGTCGTTATTAAGGTCGTTAAAAGCATCGAAAAAGAAGCATCGCTATATAGCGACGCTGTTAAACGTCGCTATATAGCGACACTAATAATCATCGCTATATAGTGACACTGGTAAGCGTCACTATATAGCGACAATTAATAGAACTTAAAAAAAAGCATTATTGGGGCAAAACAGGGCCATAGCAAGCCCTGTTTTGCCCCACTAATGCTTTTTTTTTTTGTAATTACAAAAAAAAGTTTTTTATAACAAAATTTCCCTTGCAAAAAGGGTGATACAAAATCAATCAAAATGAAATGATCAAGCAACAAAAGCATATACATGTCGAATATATACAATATTTTTTGTTATAAAATTACCCTTTTGAAAGGGTGATATAAAATTGCTCAAATGAGCGGATATACAAAATGACATACGTGGCGAAGTATATGCAAACTGCTACTACTACTACTACTACTACTCATTCGAATCATCCTCATCGTCCTCATTCTCATCCTCGTCTTGTTGGCCTGATCCTTGGTGCTCGTGAGTTGTGCCTTCTCCCTGATCCTCATCACGTACGTCTGATCCCTGGCCCTGGTGATTGCTTGCCTCCGGTGATGGGACGCTTGAGCTTTGACCCTAAGAATGAACCATATAAATTGAAAATTAGATTGGAACTTAAAGAATAAAACAATTAAAAAAGTGAGATTACAAGTAGGAGTAGACTTATACCGTGCGAGCAGCCACTTCAGCCCAATCGACTGTCGCTTCCATTGCCTCTTGCTCAATAAACCATGGCTTTGTTCCTATGCAAAATGTGCATCGCGTCTCTGCATCTGTAGGAAGACGACCCATCGCAGCTTGATGTGGATCATATTTACGAGAGTTAGAGTTAGCTAAAGTGCATGTAATATGTAGTAAAACAAATAGAACAATACACTAAATGAGAAGAAGTAGACTTACAACGGTTGCCTCAAATGCCAACCATCTGCCTGCACCAAAGTGTGAAGTACCTACGATGTCCAGCCGTCTCTTCGCAGCCCTCTTCTGACCCTTGAACATTTCGGGATGGTCCCTATTATGCTTCTTGAAGAACTTCCAATTAGCTTTGTCTGCCCAGCTGGGTTTACCCAACCCCTTTGTGATGGAAATATGCAAGGTTGATCTACAATGCTTCAAGACCAAACCCATGCACTCTCGCATATAATTCTCATTAAACACCCAATTTCGCAGGTTAGGGTATTTTTGTTTTAATTCATTGATGATCACCTGCTTCTTTTAGTCATCTTGACACTGCCCATCGGTAGCAATGGTGCTCTTGAAGTGATGGCTCATCAACCGCCTCATGGTTGCCATCACTGCTTTGCCCTTTCTATCTTCTATTATCTCTCCGGTAGCCGTGATTTTATAGGAGAGATCCTATGATGAGTAAAGAGGACTGATGGTAGTAGAGTCAAAAGGAGTGGAAGCTGTGCGAGTGCTTCCAGAGTGAGGAGTAGCAGTGGTAGGAGAGGGCAAGGGACCTGACTGATACTGTGTCTCCGAACCAAGTGGAGACCTGTAGGGATGTGACTGTGCTGGCTCGTCTACATCTCTCGAGTCAGCACAACATAAGCTACCCCTCATACTCTTCCTTCCCTTATGAGAGGCACGCACAGGTGATGACCCCTCGGTCGAAGGGGCACAAGGGGATGGCTGGGCAATAGGTCCAGCCATCGATGTATGGGAGGGAATTGCTGAGGTCCTCTAACAGAGCAGAGAGAAGAATCTTGCTGCCTCCTCATCGCTCATCTATGCTACAAACTCATCGGGACTCTCGATAAAGCCATGCATGACTAGCAAAGGAGTTCCCCGAGGGGTAGTCGTAGTGCCATGTCCGAGAGGAGTCAGTCACAGTGCTAGGTTCGACAGGAGTCAGACCCATGGTAGTCCCCTGAGGTGTCACCTCAGAGGAATCAAAGTTCTCTGAAGCATATAGATCATCATGTCTCCTCTGCAAGGCTGTCCGTACGCATTAAACATGCGATGTGATCTCATGTCTAACAGTGACACAGACACAGAAACAAAAACAAAAAACAAATATAATCATAGGCATAGGCAAAGGAAAAGAGGAAGAAGAGGGAAAGGAAAAGAGATTGGAAGAGGGAAAAGAGAGAAGAGGGAAAGGAAAGAAGGAAAGAAGAGAGAAGAAGAGGGAAAGAAGAGGGAAAGAAGAGGAGAGAAGAGGGAAAAGAGAAAGAAGAGGAGAAGAGGAAGAAGAGGAAGAAGAGGAAAAGAGATTGGAAGAGGAAAAGAGATTGGAAGAGGGGCAAGAGAGAAGAAGAGGGAAAGGAAAGAAGGAAAGAAGAGAGAAGAAGAGGGAAAGAAGAGGGAAAGAAGAGGAGAGAAGAGGGAAAAGAGAAAAAAGAGGAGAAGAGGAAGAAGAGGGAAAGGAAAGAGGGAAAGAAGAGAAAGAAGAGGGAAAGAAGAGGAAGAAGAAAAGACGAAGAAGAGGAGAAGAGGAGGGAAAAGAGGAGAAGAGGAGGGAATTAAAATAGAAGAAGAGGAGGGAAAGAGGAGGGAATTAAAAGAGGAGAAGAGAGAAGAAGAGGGAAAGGAAAGAGAGATTGGAAAAGGGGAAGAGGAAAAGAGAAGCATGAGCATATGTCTCCTTCTCTTATGCTCATGCATAAGCATAAGCATGAGCATATGTCTCCTTCTCTTATGCTTATGCTTATGCAAGAGAAGGAGACATATGCTCATGCTTATGCTTATGCATGAGCATAAGAGAAGGGGGAAAGTGAGAAGAAGAGGGAAAGGAAAGAGGGAAAAAGAGGGGGAAAGAGATTGAAAGATTGAAGGAGAGAAGAAGGAAAGGAGGGAAAGCAGAGGAGAGAAGAGGGAAAGAAGAGGAAAGAGAGGGGAAGAGAGGGTTCCTACACCCATCACTGTAGCTAGCGCTTAAGGCGCTAGCTGCAGGCCAATGCAAATAACAAAAATAACAAATGGAAAAAAGAGGAAGCACTTACCTAGAATAGTACATCCCGCTCGGTGTTTTGTAGACTGGCCCTACAAAAGAGAGGAAACATACCATTTTTCAAATAAGATGTTAGAGGAAGGAGGAGATTACAAAAGCAACTTCTCAAAAAGATTGGATTGAGGAGACAAGGAGAAAGAGAAGGAAGAGAGATACAAGAAAGACTAGAAGAGGTGAGTCTCCTTTCTTGAAATCTCGTTTTTTGATTCAATCTTTTGAAATCAAGCATGAAAACTAGTACACAGGTTTAGCAATACAAGGAGAAGCACTCACAAAATGAAATCTAACAAAAAACCTACCTACATTGTTGAAAGAGACTCACCTCTTGAAAAACTTCCTTTCAAGAAACCAAAGAGGGAGAAGGGTGGAGAGGGAGCACAAGAGCTAGGAGAGGGGTGAGTAGTGGTGAGGAGTGGAGAATAGAGTGGGAGGTCATCGGAAATAGGTGGGAGGAGAGATTGCCTTGCTTACAATAGAGATTAGAGAGTGCTAAAGAAAGCGCTGCATGTCACATCGGGTTTTGGTTTTAACCCACAGCATCGCTATAGAGCGATGCTTTTCTGTCGCTATATAGCGATGTTTTTAATTAAAAGCGTCACTATATAGTGACGGAACAGAGCAAAATGTTGCTATATAGTGATTCTTTAAGACATTTTATGTTCTAAGTTTTAAAAAAAGCTCATAGATGCTATTTTATAACTGTTAATATATTTTCTTGCCACTTATGTTGTGATTTATAATTGTAGATGGAAGGGATGAGTGGAAGCCCGTCCGATGATGCGCCAACGCCTGGGAGCACAAAGTGGCTTATGGAGAGGTTATACTATCATTGCAGTCATTGCAAGCGAGAAGTACGACATCAACGTCATATTATCATGTGCCACTTGCGGATGTATGGGGAGGAGACCGAACTAGTACCCACTATTGGTGTTGCACGTGTTGATGGATTATCAGTAAGTCAAAGCTATTTAAGTTCGTGGTTAATATTGGATACCAGAAAATACAAGATCTTATATTTACATGAAATCTTAAAACAGGATGAGGAGGCTGACCAGGGTATGCATATACCTTCACACTTTGAGCAAGACTATAGTCTTCCGGATGATGATGAGGGTATGGTCGACATGATGGATTCTATTTTTAGGGGCACTACATCCCATGTACATGTGATGTCAGAGTCTAAGGTCAAAATGTGAGAGTTGCAATCAACACAATTGTACAAGCATGCTAGGATGTCTAAACTACATGCTTGTCTCTCAATCTTGAATCTGCAAGTAAAGTATGGGTGGTTGGATACAAGTGTCTCGGCCTTAATGAGGTTAGCTCTTGCATTAATTTGACTCATTATTTGGATATTGTTTGTTTTGAGAATCATCATGTATGGATTAGTATACCGAATCATCATTGTTCGAAGCCTATGTATGTTTGAATTGTGATAGGTTGCTCCAAAAGATGTTGCCTGCACCAAATACCATGCCCGCATCAAGAGATAAAATGAAAAAGATGCTAACAACAGTGGGTATGGATTATGATACCATCCATGCTTGCCATAATGATTATATTCTCTTTTGCTGTGAGCATGGAGATTTGGCTAGTTGTTCAAAGTGTGGGGAACGATGATATAGAGATGACTTGCAGGGTGAGCAGATATCAGTAAAGGTCTTGAGAGACTTTCCCATCATTGCAAGAATACAACACATGTTCTGATGCAAATCCATCGCGGAGTTGATGACATGGCATGCATCTCATCGGTCCACTAATGACACATTGAGGATTCCCGTAGATTGTGTAGCTTGGAAGCACATAGACAATCAGTGGCCGGACTTTGTGAGGGAGCCACGCAACCACAACAACACAAAGCAACTATAGACGCACTTGGTAGACGCGCAAAATAGCGGGCGCGTCTATAGGCGTTGCTTTAGTAGAGAAATTACAGGCGTGTCTATAGGCACGGCTAAACGCTCGTCTATTTGCGCGTAAATCACCACGTCTATTTGCGCGTTTGACCTGAGAAAATACGGGCCTGTCTAACATCCCATTTATTAGCGCATCTATTTGCGCGTGTATTTGCGTGTTTATTTGCGCATTTACTTTGAGACTCAGATGCGCATTTAGACGTGTAAATAGACGCGCTCCAGAGAATAAAGAAAGTGAGATTTTGGTGTACATCATTGCTTTCCAAACATTGCCCATGATTACCAAAGCACATAATTTTTTGCAAGCCCACATATACAAGAATTAAGTGAAATGAGGAGAATGAGACAATATGTAAAATAGTTTTGCCAATATCAATTGTGGGGCTACGGTTCAATCTCATCCTCAATGAGATCAACCCTTGCCAAACTATCTACTTCAAAATCCAAACAAGTGTTTAGATCTACAAATACATTCAACCCACTACTACTTGTGCCACTCATGTGCTCATCGAAATCAGCATCTCCAATGGTAGGCTCATCCTCACGGGTAATGCCGGCCTCAATATCTATATCTCCTATCTCATGATCATCCTCCTCTCTTGTATCACGGTCATCATCATGTCCATGGCCATGATCATCCTCCATATGCTCCATATTAGTAAATGTACTATACATCACTTTGGAACGTGGCATAATAGGTATGACATGCCACCATCTATTATTATCCACCATTGGTTGATAGACAACCTAATTCAAACACAAATACAATCATGTTACTTTTCTTGCATCAAATATTTAAAAGCGAGTATTTTTATGTGTGTGCACAGTACCTGTTCACATTGTTGCGGTAGTACTAGTGTGTCCTTCCTACTTTGCCAAAAATTTGTGGAGTCAATAGTTACAAAGCCACTTGCATGGCGTTTGATTGTTGCATTAGGGCCTCTTTCCACCATGTCCTTAAACCACTTTACATCCAAAACATACACAAAGAAGCGTCGAAAGTCAAGCATAATGATATCTTGGATTATGCCACAATAATCATCCATGGCTCCATTGGCTCCCTCAAAGCTAGCAATGACGCCGCAATCTTGTCTCTCTTAGGTCTATCCCATTAATAGCATTAGCAATTCACTCCAATTTCTTGTCTTTGGATATGGCATATCAAAGCAAGTGTTTAGACTCTTAAACAATGTCTAAACTCTTTGCATTTCTTTAACATGGAATATGGGGGAAATCTTTTTAGGTGTCTACCTCATGCATAGCATTAGCAATGGAATTCAATTTCATACCCTTTAACACTAGCTGTCAAAGCAAAGTGTTTTGGTCATATAGTTGTATTATAACTCCATTATTCCAATAAAAAGATTCTGATTGTCATTGTTTAATGGATCACAATACAATGAGAAAATGCCTAATGACAAAAAAATCATCTTTTAAATCTCAGTTGCAAATATTGAATTAAATGTATAAGAAAGGACATCGATCATGATTTGGAAATCCATAACCTTAAAAACCATAGTGAGCTTGTTTTATATAGACATAAACTTGTAGCTACCAAATAAAGCCTTGCTTTTTTAATTTGCATATATGGAACAAAGCTACAAATTAACAATTCATGAACCCACTAGGAAACAAGATAGTGGCCTATGTAGAGTGCACCAATTGCATTAATCAAACTCCATGAATGTCTCTAGAAAATGGCCCCTCCAGGTCAGCATTTCCCTTTTACTTCACATTGATGTTTCAAGCATCACCATTTGAAAAGAAAATGTTGAACTGATGTTTGTGACTGGGTTCTTTTTGGTCTTTAGTCTCCTTCCCCTTTCCCCTCACAAATCCTCTTGGCTATCCACCTCCAAATGCATGCTTTCCTTATCCCTAGATATCTAATGATCCTTAAAAAGATTACAACATCTAATATTCGCAATTGTTCCAATGGTTATTTGATTGAAATACTATAGATGGTTGCTAGCTTGTTAAATTACAGAGCTTAAAAGTTGAGATTAAACTTAATAGACACTTCTCGAGGGATCACTATGTATAAACCCTATATATCACGTGCATTCAAGGCCTATTTATTAAACCCCTTATCTGTGAAATTTTCATTAATAAAATGCACCCTTTTCCTATTCAATCTATAAAATTTTTTTCAAAATCCTTTTTACAACACCCTTCAGTCTGTGAAAATGTAACAAAAAATGAAATTAAAATTTTCCTTATGTTGAACTCACATGATAGTCACATATATTATTTAGTAACCCCCCCGAGAGACACTTTCACATTCTAATCTCAAATACCACACACATACACATACACAATAGAGGTGGCATTGAAAAGAGTTTCACTCTTGTATGATGGACTATTATTTTTTGAAATGACAAGTTTTATATGCTTTTTACTTTTTATGTATAATATTCTTAACAAAATCTCACACAATAGGTTTTCTTCTCTTTAGAACTATGATACACCAACATTATAAACAAAGTTATAGTTATATATATTGCCTTTCAAAAGTGGACAATAAATGTTTAACAAAAGATGATGCTCATAGATATCATCATAACCTTGAGGTCCAAATCATAAATAAGGGAGATAGAATGGTCTTTAAGTGCTCTTTTTTATCCATTCAAGAAGAATATGATTCTTTACGTTGAGTGTCCTTTTATATGTACTTTCTTGGGAGGATAATGTGCATTGTATGATGTCTAGCTAAGCACATAAGTAGTGAACATCACCTAGATTGTAAACTATCGTAGGCTATGCTTGAGTATAATTATTTCCTTCGGAAAAATTGTGTCATGTCACATATTGAAGGAAATCGTATCAGTGCTAACACATAGCGTATTTTTTATTAGATACATTTGTTTCTTTATATTATGTGACTCTTTTTGGATTCTTGCTGTGGATGTAAGCAACCCTAAGCTTTCGTTGATGGCTCCGAAGCTTGGATAATTGGGTTTTGTTAAGGTTTGGGCCACGGAAAATTTTATTTGGTTTAAATTATGTTGCTCTTTTTTGTGATTGTTGCGGTGCCTCCAAGCAACCTTCCGTATTCTTCGTAAATGGGAATTTCAAAACAAAGCCTTTATTGTTTCCCGCTACAAGAGAATGTTTGACTTTTCCGCGAATATACGCATTTTTGAGCGGCAACCACCCTAACAAAGCAAGATACCGGCAACGAATCATCCGCCCACGAACCGCGATGCCGTCTTGACCAACGATGGCCATCTTGAAAAAATTCGCACCGATCTCAAAACAGTGACGCTTGATTCAGCTCATCGGTTCTCTTTGATTCAAAATGATAACAATTCGCAACCTCCCCTGCAGACTAGAGATCGAATAATTCGATCTCAAATCCATTATCTTCCCACACATCCAGGTACTCAAGTCGAAGGAGCAAGGTATACGGAGTTGCGAGCATGGCGGTAGATGATTATGCAAAGGGGTGGCAGTCATGTTATTGGTATAAAGGAAGGTCGCTACATCATTTCAGGTAACGGGGCGCCGCATGTAGCAGTGGGCAATTGGAGGTGTAGCAAACAGATTCAGTATGGGACGGCTGGAATACCATGACGCATCAATGGCGAAAAGTTAAAGGAAGGACCGAAGGGAGGGGGAGCAGCTGCAGCACAGCTGAAAAAGACGAGAGTTGATGAGAAGGAAGGCAGAAAGAGAAGCATCTATTATCATAAGAGAATCACCAAGGAGAAGGAAAGAAAGTTGAGAGGAGTCATAGTGGGCTGGTTTGGAACGCAAGCTTGCCTTCATGGCAGTATGCCGAAACAGCAAGCTGTACACAAATGCGTTGACTCCCGGCGCATCGAAACCCCTCCCAGCTTGTGCTCTCCTCTTGAGCACCCAAACGTGGGCAGCTGCCCCACAAGCAAGACCTGGAGTCCACCATGGCAAATATGATGTCTCGGGGGGTGTGATGCGAGATTTCGTTTTGCCGATTTTCGTTCATCAAGCTCACTCTAGTAGCGAGCTGGCAGCCTTCTATGTGTAAAGGACCAAATGGCATCCTCCACCGCAACAAATAGGTAAGCTGAAGTAGGAGAACCATCAGCAAACGCCACTGTCCTAGTGCTCCTGCGCTCCATGTCATGTGGCTTGGTTAAATGCGAGGTTAACACCCTAGATAAATGGAGATTAAGGAATAATCTGAGGTTTTGCTCGTTATAAAAGGCACTGGCCCTTAGCCGCCATTATCAATAGTCTGCCACCCTCAGCTCTCTGTAAGTTCCAAGGTTGTCTCTGGCGAGAAATCTTTCCATAGAGTTCCATCCCCACACCGCAGTAGCTCATTACATAGCCTTGCTACCCTCTCTCTACGTTAGATTGTCGCCAAAAAGCTTCCCGATTTTTCCTTGCTTAGTACAGCCTCCCAAGTCCGCCCTCCCCAAGCATGGTAGGTGTCTGGGTCTTCAACCATCATGGCGTCACTCACCTTGTTCCCAACCCCAACCCTGACAACATCGACAAGTTTGAGTCTCAACCAGGCAGGCACGATAAAGTCCTCGTTTACCTTCCCTCCAACCAGATTATCTCTTCTTATGCTCTTCTCGAGCACTCCTCGAGCAGAAGTTGACGGCCATCGGATGGTCGTGATACCCCAACGAGGAGCCCGGCACCATCTAGTTCCACAGGGGCCACTCCACCCACCTCATCACGGTGCCCAGAGATTTCACGAGATTCAAGCCAGTGCACATGTTCGACATCGCGATCAAGAACCGGCATTTTTTCGAAGTCCGCGACTAGTGATCAATTGGTTGAGCTTCTGTTTCAGTCAGCGATAGTTTTCTTCCTTCCATTTTGTTTCTCACTGTTCATGGAACTAGATGAGTTTCTAGGTTTCGATTGCGACAGCAGAAGTTACCCTCATCCAAATTATACTTATAGTTGGACTGTAAACGTGCCTTTGGAAATGCATAATACCCTGCTATTCTCATAGTATCAGCATGTGTGGCTCTACATAGTAGAAATGGAGGTTTAAAGTTCTCAATCATGTGTTTGGTTTGAGAAGTCTATCACTTGCTTTACGTCGCACCATTTTAAGAATGATACACCAGTCCATATACAAAAGTCAAATGCTTATAGGAACACTCCCTCGCTATTCTCTACACTGCTGTGCGAAAATGCCCTCTAGTCTCTCTTCCTGCGCACAGTTGTGCACTTTCGCCCTCTCTCTTTCTCTCTCCACATTTGCTTTTCTTGAGAGGCGAGTTGCATGTGTTGACGCACGGCACATGTCTTTGCAGGGACGTGCGTAGCTTATGGGGACATGAAGATATCTAGGAGTATGGTGGCCTTTGCTTGGTAGACTCTTTTACATGTACAACAAAGCTTGTAACTTACGCAGTCCATCAAATCTACGATTTAAAGTTTTTCTTGCTAACGATGTTAGAGATTCTTGCTACTGACGTTAGAGAGATTTCATAAATGATAGGCTTCCCATTTCATGATTGAGGTGAATTAGTTTTTGTTTGAGTCCTTTGATATTGCAAGCAATTTTGGGTGGAATTAAGTAGAAGAAAAACTTTTACTTGGTTACTGTAAGCTAAGCACATTTAATTTATGATAGCTTAACCATTGATGCTGAGATAATCAAGATAATTTAATCTGTGCTCAAGAGTGCTCGTCTTATGTTGATTTATTCATTATATAAAACATGGGTGACTAAATGGGACAAAATGTGACCATTATTTTGGTTGTCGAGATGATGAAAATGAATGGGCCTAAAAATAAGTTTACAAAACAAATTGAGGCTTTGCGTGACAACAAATGCTCCAATGGTTTTCAAGAAAAGGGAAAGTAGTGGTGGTTAATATGTCATATCACATATTACCAAAGTAAAGCTCATAACACTCGGCATTCAGCTAATATGTACTTAAAATTTTGAGTTTTTTCCAAAATGAATAAATAAATACTTGACATATCCAAGGCCCTTTTAAATGGATGATCTAGGGTTACCTATTTTTTTCTGCCCAAAAAAAATAAATCACTAAGGTCTGTGAAATTTTTCAAATGTGGAATTAGGGTAAGAACTCTTCTTTAATACATGGCTAAATATTTCTCAATGATCTTATATTGAAAGAGGTCAAATCAAGTTGTGATTCCCTAATCGATTCACACATGTTGCATCCTTATCTTTCTTATATGAAAAGTAAAGCTAGTAGCTATAAATATATCATATAAGGATGATAGCCTTTTTCATATAATTTATTTTTTCAACCTATAACATCCTGCAAAGAGACTGGTTATTTTAGTGCCAACACTTATTACTTGGATAATTAAAGAGTTAACGATAGGTTAGATATTCAACCTTTGCAATGTTTTTGTAAATAATGCATCAAGTCCTAAGTTGTTTACATCGAAGAAGTGCAAAAGTAAAAAATCCTACTTAAAACATGCAGTTGGGTGGCAATTATAGAACCTCCAGTTACAAAAACACTTTTAATAAATGACTTCAAAACCCCCATGTAAATGTAAATTTCTATGAGATTATCATATCAAATGCATGTCGTGGGATTACATATCTTGAGTGATGCGCTCAAGGCTCCAAGGCTATATTTTTAGGCTATAATGACTTACAAATGTATGTCCAGACATATTGGATCATGAAAAAACAAATGAAATCTTCCTACCAAAGTAAATATACATGTTGAACGTTAAGCAATTGAGGGGTGCACTTTGTTCTTTCAACCCTCTCCAAACTCACAATTGAGGGGAGGTCACTCAAATCTACTGATGGATAATAGGCAGCACAACACTTTCACCATCTTTGTATTCTTTTTCCACCTATATACATACATATCCAAATAGATACGGGCCAATGTATGATTGGGTCTAGCCATTTTTTGTGAGGTTTAGGGATAAATTGCATGTGTATAACTTGCTCGATTTGTAACTCATGTATTTTTAAATAGAATTTAACAAACTTGGGGTCTAAACTAATATACACTTTTTGAACTTGAAATTGATATCAAAACATCACACAATTAGTATCTTGAATGTGATCATAAAACTATTGCAAATGCTATAAATCCTCGAAGCATGCATATTGGACTGTATAGGAGATCCAAAATAATTCAAAAACTTAAATAATTGCTCTACACGTATATATTAAAACCAATTGTTCCTTTGAAATACCACTTTTTGAGAATCGTACATAAACCTCCTTCTCTAGATCTGCCAGTTTCTTTCTGCATTCAAATTCAAAATGGCCATCTATGTTGCAATAATGACACTTACCCTTGCATCTCATGGGCCTGGGATTCATAGATGTTCTCGGTGCTGTATGGGAGATCATTACATGATCGTTGTTTCTCGGTACTGTGTTAGAGATCAATGCATGATCGTTGCTTAAATTGGTTGTCTTTATAATACCCAAATCGATCCTCATAGTCTCTTCCTCATAGAGAGCATTTACTGTTTTCTCCCAGCTAAGATTCTTGTTAGTCATCAAGGAACTTTTGAAATTATGCCACGAACTAGGAAGTGACTGATACAACTTGAGCTTTTGTTGCTCAAGGGGTACTTTGTAATCATCTCCTGAACAAGCTAGCTGATTAAAGAGTTCTTTCATCATGCATATGTGGGTATGCAAATCCTTGCCATCTTCATAATGCATATTATCAAGCTTATGAAATATATGCAATATTTTAACCTCAGAGTGTTTCTCATACCTCTGAATGAGCCAATCCCAGAGGATCTTGCTTGTGTCGCATGAAGCCTCTAGAATGATCTCCTTTTTCAAGCTTAGCCCAATTGTAGCTAAAGCTTTATCTTCTCTAGCCTACCACAACTTGGCGTCTCTGTCAGCGTTAGGCTTCAACTCAGTTCCACTCACAATGGTGAAGTATCCTTCACCCTTGAGGTATAACATCATCATGCGTTTCCAAGCATGAAAGCTTGTTCCATCGAAGACAGGAACTAGGCGATGGAGGGAGCTGAACGTAGAGGACGACATGACTGAATAGATGAGCAACCTTACTCTGATACCAATGAAACAATTCACAACATAAACCAGAATACGAAAGACATAGTTTAGAGTTTTTCATATTTTACGTAGAATGTATACATGCTCTTATAGAGCTTGATCTCTCAATCATCGCCTATGATTTAGGCAGCAGGCTTGTGCAATCTTTGAATGCTCAACCTCCCTCCATGTGATACAGGGTGGTGCTTGCAATAAATACGTGCACGATGTCATCACGTGAAGTTCTATCAATCTCTACGTGCTTCGCCTACTTGCCGTTACCTGAAATAATGTAGCAACCTTCCTTTATGCCAATAACGCTACTGTTACCCATTTACATAATCATCTACCGCCACCCTCGCAACATCGCAAGCGACTCTCGGAACGCAAGACCTCCGTCATGAAAAGGGGGCTACAAATTAACACGTTGGAGGCAAATTATCTATTCCGCAGGGGACGTTGCGAATTGTTATCATTTCCAATCGAAGAGAACCGATGCGCTGAATAAAGCATCGCTTTTTTGAGATCGCTGCGAATTTTTTCAAGATGGCCATCGTTGGTCAAGATGGCATCGCGGTTCGTGGGCGGATGATTCGTTGCCGGGATCTTTCTTTGTTAGGGTGCTTGCCCATATTGTTGCTCTAGAAACGCATATATTCGCCTTCATGCGTAAATGTCAAACATTCTCTTGTAGCGGGAAACAATAAAGGCGTTGTTTTGAAATTCCCATTTAAGAAGCATACGGAAGGTTGCTTAGAGGCACCGAAACAATCCCAAAAAAGAGCAACATAATTTAAACCAAATAAAATTTCCCGTGACCCAAACCTTAACAAAACCCAATTATCCAAGCTTTTCAGCCATCGGGGTTCCTTACATCCACAGCAAGAATCCAAAAAGACTCACATAATATAAGGAAACAAATGTATCTAATAACATATACGCTATGCATTAGCACTAATACCATTTCCTTCAATATGTGACATGACACAATTCTTCCCAACTTAAGCATAACATATACGCTATGCGTTAGCACTAATACCATTTCCTTCAATATGTGACATGACACAATTCTTCCCAACTCAAGCATAGCCTACGACACTTTCCAATCTAGGTGATGTTCACTACTTATGTGGTTAGCTAGACAATTGGATTTAGAAGAAAACCAATTGGATCTAGAAGGTGGAAAGTGGAAGGAGAGGAGACTAAAGACCAAAGGGCACCAAGTCACAAACATCAACTCAACATTTTCTTTTCAAAAGGCGATGCTTGAAACATCAATGTGAAGCAAAAGGGAAATGTTGACCTAGAGGGGCCATTTTCTAAAGACATTCATGGAGTTTGATTAACGCAATTGGTGCACTCTATATACGCCACTATCTTGTTTCCTAGTGGGTTCATGAATTGTTAATTTGTAGCTTTGTCCCATGCAAATAAAAAAAGTAAGGCTTTATTTTGTAGCTATAAGTTTATCTCTATATAGAACAAGCTCACTATGGTTTTAAGGCTATCGATTTCCAAAGCATGATCGATGTTCTTTCTCACAAAAAAAGGCAAAGCAACTATAGACATGCTTGTAGATGCGCAAAATAGCGGGCACATCTATAGGCATAGCTAGAATAGTGAAAATACGGACGCATCTATAAGAGCGTCTATTCATGCATCTAATAGCGCATCTATTCGCACGTTTGCACTGTGAATTAGACGCGGATTTAGATGCCTTTATAAACGCAGAACAAAGAATATAGAAAGTGATATTTTGGTGCAGGCTCATAAATGTGCATCGCTGCTTTCCAAACATTGCCCATGATTACCAAAGCACATAATTTTAATAAAAATATCAATGCTTTTTTGCAAACCCACATATACAAAAATTAAGTGAGGTAAGGAGAATGAGACAATATGTAAAATAGTTTTACCAATATCAATGATGGGCTATGGTTCGATCTCATCCTCAATGAGATCAACCCTTGCCAAACTATCTACCTCAAAATCCAAACCAATGTTGAGATCTACAAATACATTTAGCCCACTAATACTTGTGCTACTCATGAGCTCATTGAAATCAGCATCACCAATAGTAGGCTCATCCTCATGGGTAATGGCCTCAATATCTGTATCTCCTATCTCATGATCATCCTCCTCTCTCATATCACGGTCATCATCACCTCCATGGCCATGATCATCTTCCATATGCTCCATATTAGTAAATGTACTATACTTTGGAACGTGGCATAATAGGTATGACATGCCACCACCTATTATTATCCACCATTGGTTGATAGACAACCTAATTCAAACACAAATACAATCATGTTATTTTCCTTGCATTGAAGGTATCAAATATTTAAAAGTGAGTATTTTTATGTGTGTACAATACCTATTCACATTGTTGCGGTAGTACTAGTGTGTCCTTATTGCTTTGCCAAAACTTTGTGGAGTCAATAGATACACAGCCACTTGCATGGCGTTTGATTGTTGCATTAGGGCCTCTTTCCACCACATCGTTAAACCACTTGACATCCAAAACATACACAAAGAAGTGTCGAAGGTCAAGCTTAATAATATCTTGGATTATGCCACAATAATCATCCATGGCTCCATTGTCTCCCTTAAAGCTAGCAATGATGCTGCAATATTGTGTGTTTCTCTTATCATCAGTCCGTTGTGTCTGAAAATGCTTGCCCTCACACCATATAGCATTGAACATAGTACACTATAACAAGACAAAATCAATTACATAAGTAATCTAAATTGTTGAAAGCTCCTAACTTATGCATAACATTCTATATACCGACCTTGCTCATGCATCCCCGAGCATACTCCCATTCTTCCATTGTGATATGCATCCCCTCGTCTCTCTCTGCTCTCTCCATTTCGTCAAGTACCCAATCCACATGAATATCCTTTGGAAGTGTGAGATCTGTGGTATGTATGAAAGAGGGCCCTTTGTCCTTGTCTTCTTGCCTTTGCATCCTCATATCTTGTCACCCATCTTTTCATCACATCACTATTAAGCATGCAATTAAGGTTAATATTATTAAGCAATTCCATGTCTATTACTTTGCTCCATCCTTTTCCTTGAGGCACAATAGAGGTCATCCTTAGGTCTTCATCATCTCTTCATAGTTGTGGGAGAGAGCTATCCACATCAACAAGAAACTCAAAAATATATACAAGTGACTCTTGTACCAACCAACCCTCGGCCATGCTACCTGCAGGCCTTGCATTTTGTCTCACAAAACCCTTCAAGAGCTTCATGAAGCACCCGAAGAAGAACAACCATCGTGGATGTACAGTGTCGCATATAGCAATCTCATCCACCAAATGCACTATGAGATGTAGTTGGCTTGTGAGAATACAACGTGGAAAGGTATCCTCCACTAAACAAACCACCTCCACTGACATAACTCGAGCATTCTCAAGCATGGTGGGATCTATTTTCTTTGAGCTGACATACCTAGAAAGAAAAAAGTACACCATATTAGCGATATGAAAACCTTGCATAGAGCATTGATATGCTTCACATTTTGTATCCTATAAAGTACCTCACAAGTTGCCCATCTTGTAAATACAATCCTTCACGTCCTTTGATGCACTATGACAAATGCCAGTAGGTAGTATGAACTAAACACACGAGGAATGGTTGCTTAGTTGCTTCTAATTCACTCACAAATTTGGAAGGAAAAAGATATTATGCACATAAAATACTTGCTTGGAGCATCTTGTGCCAATCATGAGATTTCAAGCCATATAATTGCTTTACGCCTCTTTTCTTGCTCTTTGTGAAGGCCCCCTTCAAACACCTCATGCATCTAGTGGTAGTACGAATTGTACTAATAGCTCGCTTCACCGCCACCATCTCTAGCTTTAATAACCTCCATGGTGCACGAGGTAAAAAGACACGCCCATTTGGCCTCTCTTGTGGCCAAGCTTCACGCATCCTCCCTATGGTGCGTAGATCCTCCCTTATGCCTATGGAATCTCATGTCCCATTCAAATGTTCCCAAATATTGGTAGATGCCACATTATTGAAGATATGCATGGGATCAAGCAAGTGATTGATCTTGAGGTGGGACCAATATGGTAGTCCATAAAATATGGAGCATAAAAAAAAAAGCTGGTGTTAGCGTGCAATCTTTATTTCCATTCAATATACCACAAAATAGTTACAAACCCTTACCGGCTCATGCCAAGTGGTGGAGTCATGGAACCGTCCCAAATTCTCATCCATAGTGAGTGACTATGGGGGGACTTCATTCCAAGGGTTGACATATCTAGAATGATTAGGTGGGAGAAATCGATGGTGATTCTCATAGATGACCTTATTCAATGCATCTGCCTGTGAGGCAACTAGCGAAGGACCACAAATAGGACATGCATGGTAACCCAATATTATAGTGAGACCTGAACAATAGATGTAATTAAGAGTTCAAGGTGGGTTCAAGGTGGCACATTGATTGCCTACTCATAATTAAAAGTTCAATGCTTACCTGAACACTCACCATAGCCTGGGAAGTCATGCATCATCCACAGTAAGACTGCTTTGCAATTGAAGTATTGTGATGAGGGAGGCCTACTCACATCATGCACCTCGATACCTCTCCAAAGTATCTCTAGCTCATTAATCAAAGGCTCCAAATAAACATCAATATTTTTGACCTTATGTTTCTTTGGAATTAGAAGGGATAACATAACATGTCCTTTCTTAATCGCCATAGAGGGTGGAAGATTATTATTCACTAATATCATTGGCCATACACTGTAAGAGGTGTGTTTGAGACCAAATGGGTTCACACCATCCATACCCAATCCAAGTCTCAAGTTTCTAGGTTCTTCCTTGAAGCTTGGCCATGTGTCTTCAATATGCTTCCATGCAAGAGTGTCTATGGGAGTTCTCCACTTGCCATCGGTTGATCGATGGGAGGAATGCCATGACATGAGCTCTGCAATGGATTTGCACTTGAACATATGTTGGATGTGAGGGATTATGGGAAAATGTCACAGAACCTTTCGAGGAACATCCAAAGTTTTGAGATCTGCTCTATATCTTGCCTCTCCATAAGTAGGACACTAGATCTTGTGTCCTTATGTCATCCACGAAACAGAACACAATCGTTGACATATGCATGGATGTGCTTGTAATCCAATCCTCCAAGAGAGGTCACATGTTGCCTTGCCATATCTCTTGAGGTCAGTAATTTATTCTCCCTTGGAAGCATTTTACACAATATCCTACACATGAAGACCATAAATGAGAAAAAGCATTTGAGTGATTGACCCACTAGCATAATTCACCATGTTTGCAAAATATACTTTAAGGGTACTTCAGTAATGCATTCAAACTTGCATTGCTCCATCCATAGATGGTCTGTAAGTTTAGTAACTCAAGAGAGGCACGTAGAACAGAGAATGTGCACCCCTCAAATAGTGGAGTCGATGCTATAGTAAAAAGATCATCCTGCTCCATGCTATCATCCCTACCTGAGGACTGATGGACATATAAATCCCGCACCATATCATCAAACACCTCCTCCTCCACGGCCTCATGAGGTAATGGCAGAGGGCTACTATAACCATCACTCCATGCATTCGTAACAGTCCCTCCTGAAGATCCCACTTCATATCGCCGACGCTTTGCCTCTTTATGATGAGCATAGGGCAACATATGCGGGTGTGGCACTGCTTCCTGTATCAAATTAAAAAAGGATCATATATCAAACACATGCACATCCATAGGTATCTCAATGAACCTTAACTCTTTAACACTTACCATGTTTACGGTTGCATCCCATTCTCCATACTTTGAGACATGATTGAGTGTAATTCCACGTACACAATACATGTTTCTTGACATCGATCACACATACATTTGATTTTTTGCTCCAACCACATTTTGCAATGGTGGATACAGAGGGATTCATCCTTAGTGGAGCTACTTTTGAAGATGAAGACATCCTACAAATAAACAACCCAAAAAATGTGTTCTTGCATGAATTGTAAATGTCAAAACTCTGTGTAGCATCTAAAAGCGCATCTAACACCGTGTATATACTATGGAATATGTCTATAGGCATGTCTAAAACACAATGTAGATGCATTGATAGACGCGCTTTTAGATGCACAGACTGCGAGCTAATTTTCAAACCTACTTTTAGCGTGCTTGCTTTCCTTCACATACTTTTAGCATCGCACGGCTTGCTTCACCCATTTAATGGGAATGTCCTTCCTCTACGTCAAACCAAGAGCTTGGTGTTTCTTTAAAAGCTCTTTACTGAGTGGTTTGGTAAAGATGTTTGCAACATTCTCTTTGCTATCACAATGCTGCAGTGTGATGTCACCAAGTAACACTCTTTCTTTGATGAAGTCCTCTGTGACATCAATGTGCTTTGTCTTGGAGTGATATACTAGATCCTTGGCCAATGCTTGAGCCGATTGATTATCATAGTAAACACCTATTTCATTAATTTTGGACTGGTGCACTGTCCAAATTCATTTTGTGAGATAATTTTGGATAAAACATTTAAAAAAAAGAGGCTCTTATAAAACAAAACATTGAGTCAAAAAGGAAGATTTTAAAAAATCAAATTAGAAAAAATGATGTGAGATGTTATTAAAACTAGAGTACATTAAAAATAGAGGACATCACATTGTTAAAAGAGACAAAGAGTAAGATTTTAAAAAATCAAATTAGAAAAAATGGTGTGACATGTTATTAAAACTAGAGTACATTTAAAAAGGAGCACATCACATTTGTACAAGAAGTAGATCATATAACTCAAAGCCATATGGTGTCAAAAAACACCTTACATTAGCTCACAGCCCTAGAAGATCTCATCTTGGTCTCTCTTATCTTCTCAATAACCCAAAGTCTAGAAGATCTCATCATTGGTCTCTCAAAACTAGAGTACATTTAAAAGAGAGCACATCACATTTGTACAAGAAGTAGATCATATAACTCAAAGCCATATGGTGTCAAAAAGCACCTTACATTAGCTCCTAGAAGATCTCATCTTGGTCTCTCTTATCTTCTTAATCACCCAAAGTCTAGAAGATCTCATCATTGGTCTCTCTTATCTTCTCAATAACCCAATCTTTCACTACCTCCACATCTGTATCCTCAACATAATTACATGCAAAGAAGTAATTTAAGTAGTCTTTATAATTTCTCTGTGAGGCTCTTATTGTTCTCTCAGCGTTCACATCAAATCGCCCATGACAAGAGCTATGATAACAAAGGTTTTTTAAGAAGTCTAAGAGATCTTGTCATGCTTTGATAATATGTCTTAAAAGTCTTTCACTCTCTGCTATCTTGAAAGTCTCCTCCCTCTCTGCATGCCTTTGTGCATCAAATTCCTCTCTTTCCATCTGTGTCAAAGGAGAACCTTGTCAAATTCTAGCCTCTCTCTGTGCTCCTTGGTCAGCAATCCATTCTTTGAGACTGTTAATTCCGAACTCCACGTCTTCGACAATGCCAAGGACATCCATGGGTGGGGAGATGATAAAGAAAGGGAGATGGACTAGGATGGAAGAAAGAAGAGAGTGTTTGTGGAAGGACTAGGATGGAAGAATACAAGTTAATGAGAAGCACTAGGATGGATGAAAGAAAAGAGTGTTTATGGAAGAACTAGGATAGAAGAATACAAGTTACTAGGATGGATGAAAGAAGAGAGTGTTTATGGAAGGACTAGGATAGAAGAATACAAGTTACTGAGAAGGACTAAGATGTAAGAAATAAGAGAGTGTTTATGGAAGGACTAGAAGAATACAAGTGCACTAAGGCACGATGTGTTCGCTATGATAAGGATAAGGGTTGGAATAAAGTGAGAGAAGCATTGGGAATGCTTACTTTAAGTGAGTGGAGACTGTCCAACTGAATAAAATTTTGCAGAGCACTGGGAATGATATACTTTAAGTGAGTGGAGCATTGGGAATTGATACTTTGGAGTGAAATATCTTACAAGTGAGAGAGAGAGAGAGCGATAGAAAGTGAGGAAAGACATAAAGTGAAAGACAAATACAAGTTAATCAAAAGGACTAGGATGTAAGAAATAAGAGAGTGTCTTGAAGGGATAGAAAGTGAGGGAAGAAGTAGAGTGAAAGATGAATACAAGTTAATCAGAAGGACTAGGATGTAAGAAATAAGAGAGTGTTTGTGGAAGGACTAGGATGGAAGAATACAAGTGCACTAAGTCACGATGTGTTCGCTATGATAAGGATAAGGGTTGGAATAAAGTGAGAGAAGCATTGGGAATGCTCTACTTTAAGTGAGTGGAGATTGTCCAACTAAATAAAATTTTGCAGAGCATTGGAAATGTTGTACTTTGAGTGAGTGGAGCATTGGGAATTGATACTTTGGAGTGAAATATATTACAAATATTACATCATCACATATTCATATCAAAATTCTCATCACACAAGGTTATATTTCCAAATAATAACATCATCACACATTCATATCATAAAATTGTGTGCATGAAATAAATATATAAATGTCATGACTAAATGCCACTTAAGTAATGAGTCACAAATTGGTGTATAATCAACAAAAACTACATCATGATTCATACATTGCAACAAATAAATGTCAACCATAATATTCATGGAATAAACAACATCATGAGAATATGCTCCTCATGCATATATACAAACACAACATCATACATGCATCACAACTCTTCTGATGCTTCTAGTGGAGACTATGGCAACTGTTCTGATGCTTCCAATGGAGGCTGTGGTGCTCTAGATGTACACTCAGTCTCTACTTCTTTTGTAGTATGTAGTGCTTTCGGAGTAGACTTAGTATCCTCTTCCTTAAATGCAAGCGGAGGCTATGGCAACTCTTCTGATGCTTCCAATGGAGGCTGTGGTGCTGTAGGATAGCAGAGAACCTCCAGCCATTGAGGAGGAACCATCCGAACACTGCCGGTCCAAGAGATTAGAGGAGCAAAGAAGGGTGCAGGAACACACGGTCAACCACAACTTGTGGGCAGTTTGATTTACTAGTGCAACATGCGGCCAACCATCAGCTTTGCAACTGGTGTACTAAGCAGGTTTTCCAATAAGCCCCCGGAGAACCATTGGAGGGCAGGGATGCGGGTGCTGAAATACATCAAAGGCACACTTGATTATGGCATCACCTATTCCCAAGGCAACATCTTGACTAGATTCTATGACTCGGACTGGAGACGTGGACAGCAGGAGATCAGTGACAGGTTACTGTTTCTCACTTGATCTGGAGCTATATCATGGGTCACCAAGAAGCAACCTACACTTGCTCTTTCTTCTACACAACCATATCCACGAGATCTAGCTCTTCTCCCTACTCACATGTCACTTGATTGGCTACAACTGGCTGTACGTAAAGCCGAACGTGATGGAGAGACAATAAACGAGCGCGAGCGGGAGTTATCATCTGGATGTATGGTGCATGTAAGTTTCTTATCTCTTGACGTAATTAAGTAATTATTTGTGGCAATATATGCTATAAAATAGGTGCATCTTCATTGTTTTAATGATGCTCTTTTATAGTACAAAAAGTATAGTGCATTATGGTCATATGGACGACATTTTCACGTGGAACGCATCGATTCAAAGAGAGTCACATATGATTGTGGAGTCATGGCTAACTTCACACAAGATAGCCGAGCAAGTGCTTCGAATACCAATCTTCTCTCTTCACAGTTGGATTATTGTGGAACCATACGCGACATCTATGAAATTGATTTCAGACGATTTACTATTTTCATTCTTGATGTAAAATGGTTTAGAACTACTTACAACGGTCCCCATGCGATAGTGAGAAAAGATAGTAGCGGTCTCTTTGCAATAGACTCCACTAAACATTGGACCGATGAAAGTGATACTTTTGTTCTTCCCGAGCACTATGAGCAGGTGCATACTAATGATTTAATTAGTCGAAGCTTTCGTTTTTAAAGTCCATTGATATATATATAATTGACGACATTTGGCACCCATCTTCAATATAGGTGGTTTTTCATCCGGATCGTTCTGATCCAAGATGGTGGTACGTGATCCAAGTTGCACCACGAAGTAAGCAAATTTTTGAAGATCGAGATGTGGATATGGAGATGCCACTACCAATGCCGGATCCAAAATGAATCTAGCAAAGAAGATGTAGATCACCATATGAGGCAAGAGGAAGATGCGCATAATGACATCGCACGGGAGGAGGATGGAGATCACAATATTGACGAGGAAGACAACAATCATCAAGATCAATCACCACACTTAAGCTTTATTGAAGAAGATGATCAAATACTTTTAGGTGAACGTACGATACTAGAGTACGATGATGATATAAGAGATCAACTCGGTATAGAGTTGGAGATAGATTTGCTTGGCACCTTAGACTTGGCTCAAGATGAAACAGTTGATGTAAATGCTCTTATTTAATTTTTCTCATCTCAAATTTGGACATGAATATATGAGCTTCAAAGGCTTGATGTACATGCTCTCATATTTTTATTCTCTATGAGCTCAAACATGTATGAATTTAAAAAATTTTGTCATTGGAAAAAACTAATTTTTAAGGCCTAAAAAAAAAAAAAAACCTCTCTGTAAAAACGTCGCTATAATATTTTGTCTCAGTGTCGCTATATAGCGACTTTTGGCAAAAGTCGCTACATAGCGATGATTTACGAAACCCGATTTTTATATCGACGATTAACGCTAAGCAGGCACTAATCGTCGGTACGTAAACGTTGCAATAGGATGCGTGTGTAGTAGTGATATTTTTTCATCAGACTTTGAAAATGTTTAATAAATTCTTTCAAACCTTTATTAAATGTTTAATAAAGGCTTCCAAGCCTATATCTATGTCAAGTGCTTTGTTCTTTACACGAACAAATATAGTTTTCTCCAATGGAGTTATTCTTTGTAATAAAGCATATGAATCACTCCATAAATTATTGCCATCCCCTAAGTTTTCCATTGCATCATTGGAATATTATTATGAATATAAATAAAAATGGTGTGGATTTGTGTGCCCTATCAATGCATCATCTCCTTTTTTTAAATGTGACTCTATGAATGCTATCCAATCAACCATTCTCTCTAAGATAGCTACTTTTTATTCCTACTTTTAAGAGCCTCCAATGTTTTTCCCAATTCGAGATGTCATATCCTCCAATGTCAAAACATCCCTTGACTTCAACTTGCCAGAGATAACCTTAATATTTGACCAATGTTGTGGGTGAGTGTAGCCTAAACATATATTTACCTTAATGGGAGTTAGTTGCAACCACTGATGAGGTGCATCTACAAGTTAGCAAGCAATTACCATATGTAGTTTGTTAGTTTTTTGACTCATGGATCTATCACGTAGTATTCCAAATGCGGATATGGTGTTGTTGATCGAACTCTATTTTGCCTAGTTCTATGCTCACTTTATATGCTTTTGTTACAAAAGCATTTGCAATATAAGAAATATGTAGTTGTTCACTTCAATTAATCATCTCTATGGCACTCAATCTTGAGTTGGTGTATTCTCTTTCGGAAGCTCTGAATGTATTCATGAAGATACCGTATGTTTACTAATAGGTAGACTTTGGGATCTAATCTCTACCTGTTACACTAGCGATCCTGCAAATAAATTGGGCATTTCGACCAAATGCAGCAAAGGAGTTGAAAGACAAAGTAGATGGGCAACATGTTGAAGCTACAAGTGTTCTACCCCCAAGGGATGGACAATTAGAATGACTTAATCGAATCTTGAAACAGTTGGTGATCAAAGAGATTAAGTCAACACAATCTGCGCCTACAAGCAATTCAACGTTGCAAAGCAATTAGTCATTGTTCAATTGCAAGCATTAGAAGAGAGAGCATATGGCTCCTTCGTGCAAATGGTGCGGAAGCAGAGCACATGTGGTAGAAAAAGCACACGCAGAGTCTAGTTGGTGGAACGAGAACCTTCAACACTTGTAGGGAGAAATCAATATTCTCTACTGTGATCTAAGGAAACTCAAAAAAACAGCTGTGAATGGTGGGAATTGTGAAGCACTTCCAGAGATTCTCAACAATGTGCAGGAATTAATCTGTGATTTGTAGTAGAAGAGGCGAGAATTCTTGGCCAGGGAATCAGGGAGTATTGAGGCGGGCATACATGAGTCGGTTCATTCAATATGGTATGAATCACTTTCCAGGCTATGATGCTCTGAAACAAGCTTTTCTGTCAAGATTCTGACAAGAGAAAACACTAGAAGCAATCCTCAAGAAACTTTGACAATTGAAATAGAAGGATCTATTGTAGAAGACTATGCCTAGAAGTTCCAAAATCTAAACCAAAGGCTAGCCACCACACGCAGAGACTACTGAGGAACAATTTGGGGATTACTTCCGCAAAGGGTTAAAAAAGGAATTGAGAAGTGCTGCAGCAGAAAGGGACATGTTGGCAGGAGCCAATGACTTTGACAACATGATCGCAGTGGCACAACATGTAGAACGGAGATTTGGTATGACTAAAAGCAAATCAAAGAAGGGGAAAAAGAAGGAGGCAGAGGATTCAGATTCGGATGCAAAGTCGTACGAGGACTCTGACATCGAGAGTGAGGATGATGATATGGAATCCGAGTCCAAGGAAGATGATTCAGATGCTTCGGATGATGAGGACATGAAGTCCAAGGGAAAAAGAAAAAAGGAATCCAAGAATGGAAAGTCCAAGGGAGCTCCAAGTCAAAGAAGAAGGCAAAAGCTTCCTCAGGGGATGACAAGCTAGAGAAAAAGATAAAAAAGCATTTGAAAAGTATGGGGCTATCAGAAGCCAGTTCATCTGAGAAAGCTCAATGTGAGTTTTGACTCAAACGGAAACATGATAGTGCTGATTGCTGGTACAATCCAAATTATAGGGGGTGGTTGCCTCCTCACATCAAGCTGTTGTAGCAACAGAACAACCACCTATAGCCGATTAAGTAGGGGTAAATGACAATGCTAACTAGATAAGACAACTAGCATATCAAAATTGGGAAAACAATCCTCGACAAGCCAATACAAGTACTGATGCACATAATTGCACATATTGTGGAAAAGCTAAACATAGACAAGGTCTAGGATGTGAACTCTAGTTTAAACATCGCAATGAGAGGGGCATCCCAATTGTTCAATACCAGACACGATCACAAAAGCAAAATGCACCTCGTCTAGGGCCAATGCTATGATAATACAACTTGAGCAGAGTGGGGTAGGGGAAGGACCAAGAAAATTGAAGCAGATAGAAGCACAAAAGAAGAAGGGTATGGAGCCAATATGGGCTATTTTATGTGATTGCTCAAGATGTCAGCAACAAGAAAGTGACATCTCAGAAGGACAAAATGATCTGGCAGCACTAGTTGTAACAAGGTCTAAAGGACCAATCCCAACGGAGAAGAAAATACCAATGGCAAATAAACGTAAACACCCAATTAATTGGGATGAGCAAAAGAAAGTTCGACATGAGGTTCTTAAAGCCTTGGATAAGGTGAATGTAGAGAAAATGGTTAAGTGGGCATTGATCAACACCACACAATCTATACATGCCCAAGGGAAAATGGGTGTATCAGTACAACCAGCAGAGAACAAGGTCCAACGTCAATGTGCAAATCTAGCAGTGATTGAGGTGGAACCAAAGGAAGATCAGGCTAACAATAAAAGGAGCATAGTACAACCTGAGGTATTTGATAGGCCAGATGACAGCCAGAAAGTAGACATTTTAAAAAATAAAAGGGCTTGTAAAGAGGCTCAGCAGAGGATTGGCGTGCTTAAGGAATCAGAAAAGGAGGTTACAAGGGAACAAGAAGAATTGTTTCATAGCCTACTCAAGGCAAAGATTAATATCACACTAGATCAGCTTCTCAATCTGGTACCAGAATTCAAAACGCAATTGTTGGCTAAGTTGTCAATTGACATGGGGAGCCTAATGGATAAGGAGAAAAAGGAAGAGGGAGAGTCTTTTGAAGTTGACCCAGCTGTGAATGCAGCACAGATAGAGGATGTGGATTATACTGTCCCACTTATTCAGTGGAATATAAGTCACAAATGATACTAGAAGTCCTGCTAGATGGTGGGTCGAGGATAAAGATCTTGTCTAAAGACCTTTACAAGAAATTCTACCTCAATGAATTAGAACCAACCCCCTTTTAGGTGAATATGGCGGACCAAAGAAGGGTCCAACCTCTGGGAATTCTATGGAATCAACAAATTGGAGTTTGTGGATTGATATTTATGGTCAGTTTTGTGGTCCTAAGATTGGAGGGAGATGAGCAATCTTATTCAATGCTACTTGGTAGGGCATGGTTTCGGGTAGCCAAGATCAAGCAGGATTGGGGGGCTGATAGGGTGACTCTATCAAAAAAGGAAAGAAGAAATTCAAGATGGCAATGGTTCCAATAAGAAATGTACCGAAAAGGGTTCAACCTTGGTAACTAAAGGCATTAACATGGTGGCTGAAGTGGAGGATGATGAGGAGGAACGGCTTCTGAAAAGAAATCCATCTCTTATGCCAATTTTTGAAGTGGATGTGCTGAGTATTCTTGATTAGTATAACAAGAGTCTTTCAAGGTGTAGTTTTCCAGCAATGGAGATGTCCGTAGTTTTGATCTCAGACAATCTCAGTTCGAAGGAAGCTAAAGAAGAAGGCAAAGAAAATAAGTCAAATGGAGTTTATGCAAACCAGTGGGAAGTTGATGATTGAGGAGAAGAAATAATTTTATGTTAAAACCAACATTCAAGCAATCATTGAAGCTGAAATAGCATTTGAGGATCACTTAAGGAAGTGTGCGAGAGTTTAGGAGGATGATTTAACTAAGATGAACCTTGGAATAGAACAAGATCCAAAGTTGGTACATGTTAGTGCTTTGTTAGATGCAACTTTTTCTGAAGCTTTGCATAAATTGTTATTGGAATTCAAGGATGTGTTTGCTTGGCACTACACGGATATGAAAGGAGTTGATCCATCTTTTTGCCAACATAGAATTAACTTGAAGAAAGATGCTGACCCAGTGGTTCAACAAAGATATAGAATGAATCCAAACTATGCTCAGAGGGTGAGGGAGGAAATTGATAAGCTACTCAAGGTGGGGTTCATTTATCCAGTTCATAAGGTAACTTAGCTTTCACCTATAGTCGTAGTACCTAAGAAGAATGGTAAGCTAAGAGTATGTGTTGATTACAGAAAATTAAATGCAACAACAATAACCAACCCTTTTCCATTAGCTTTTTGTGACACAATGCTTGACGCTATAGCTAGTCATGAAATGTATAGTTTCTTGGATGGTTTTAGTGGCTACAATCAGATAAGGATGGCTCCAGAGGATAGACAGAAGATAGCTTTCATCATAGAGTGGGGAGTTTTTACCACCAGTAATGTTATGCTTTTGGTCTTAAGAATGCACCTCCACATTTCAGAAATGGATCCAGGAAGTCTTTGCTCCTTACTTGACTACTTTCATCAGAGTTTTTCTGGATGATTTTTCGGTGTTTGACAAAAAAAATGAGCATTTGCAGCATCTGAGACTATGTTTTGAGAGATGTAGAATTGCAAGACTGAGTTTAAACCCAAAGAAATGTGCATTTGATGTAAAAAGAGATGTCTTGCTAGGACATATAATTTTCAAAGAAGGGATGACCATAAACCCACAAAAAGTGGAAGTCATTCAGAACGCCCCTACACCTAGAACCTTAAAGTAGTTATGACGCATTGTTGGGCAAATTAAGTGGCATAGCAGATTTTTACGGCATCTATCTCATGTTTGTGTACCTCTGACAAAGCTTACCAAGAAGGGGGAATTGTTTACATGGGAAGAACCACAACAAAAGGCTTTCATTCTATTAAAGAAAATGTTAGTGGTAGCACCCATCCTCAAACCACCTAACTGGAAGTTGCCGTTTCATATTTTTGTGGATGCTTCAGATGTGGCTATTGGAGTAGTGTTGATGCAACAATTTGTTAAAGGTTGGTTTCAGCCTATATACTATGCAAGTAGGAGAATGACAAAAGCAGAACAAAATTATAGTGTGACTCAAGGGGAAGCATTGGGGATGGTGTATGCTCTCCAAAAATGTTGACATTATCTGTTGGGAAATAAAGTGGTACTACATGTGGATCATCACAGGCACTTATTTATTTGGTGAATAAACCACAATTGTTTGGCCGACCAGCCAGGTGGATACTTTTGCTTCAAGAATATGATTATGACATTGTGCATACACCAGGAAAATAGCATGTTGTTGCAGATTATTTAAGTAGATTGCTCAGTGGTGAAGAACCTCTAGGGGTACAAGATGATCTACCTGATGCTCATTTATTTTCTATCAGTATGGAGGAAGGGCACGATTGGTATGATTAGATGTTGCTATTTCTGATAGATGGGGTGGTACCTCAGTCATTATCCTGAGATCAGAGGAAGAAATTTGTACGACAGAGTAAACCATTTTTGGTCATAGCTGGGGTGTTGTACAGGAGAGGCATTGATTAGGTGATCTAAAGGTGTGTCCTCAATTATGAGAGAAAAGATTTGTTGATGGAAGCACATGCTGGAAGTTTGGGAGGGCACTATTCGAGGGACATCACTGGCAAAAAGACACTTCAGGCCGGTTTGTGGTGGCCCACAATCTTGAAGCATGCTCATGAATTTGCCAAGACTTGTTTACCATGTCAGCGACATGGAAGATCAACTAGTGCAAACAGAATGCCACACCAATCCATGCTAACTTTAGGTCCTTTCTAGAAATGGGGGCTTGACTTTATGGGTCCTATCAAACCACCTACCAAGTATACTAGGAACAAGTATATTCTGGTGGCTACAAATTACTATACAAAGTGGGTGGAAGCAATTGCATTGAGGGATAATATAGCTACAAGCACAGCTAAGTTTCTATATTATAATATCATGACTAGATTTGGGTGTCCAACTGAGATAGTTTTGAATCAGGGAGCTCATTTTTTGAACAAAGTAATGAAAAAGTTAACAAGTTTACATATGATTGTGCATAAGAAGTCCAGTACTTATTAGCCACAAGCTAATGGGTAGGCTAAAAATTTAAATAAGACATTCAAGAAAATGAGTCAGGAGAACAGTTTCAGAGAACAAAATCGATTGGGACCAAAAGTTACACTTGGCAATATGGGCATTCCGAACAGCATACAAAGTGACTCCTAGAATGACACCGTTTCATTTGGTATATGGGTGTGAATGACACCGTTTCATTTGGTATATGGGTGTGAAGCTATGGCTCCAATGGAGTTCATTGTACCGAGTCTTCGAATAGTGGCTGAATGCAGATTGTCTCCAAAAGAGTTGGCTCATTATAGGATCTAGCAATTGCTGAAGTTGGAAGAGGATCGGTTTGTTAGCCCATACATTTCAGATGTGATCTAGAAGCAGAGACAAGCATGGGTCAATAGGAATATCAAATTTAAGGTGTTCCCGAAGGGGGATCTGGTATTGATGTTTAATTCTAAACTGGGCCCTCATCTTGGTAAACTGAAATGGAGATATAATGGTCCCTACAAGATTGTTGAGGTCTTAGGAGAGGGAACATTCAAATTGAAGGATATGTATGGGAATGTGATTCCAAAACTAGTCAATGGGTATCGATTGAAGCCATATCATGCTCCAACACTTTATCTGGAGGTTGTAGTAGAGGTTTTGGTGGTGCAGTGCAAGACAGAAAAGTTGTGTTCAGTGGCTGCTTGCAGGTTCAAAGATCCAAAATTCCAAAGCGATGCGAGATCCGAATGTGGCATTGTGGTTCGAGATCCAAAATTATGAAGCAATGCGAGATCTGAATGCGAAACTGTGATTCCGGTTTCAAAGTTTTGAAGTTCTAAATTAGTTGGTTGTATTGGCTAGACTAATGGTGATGTTTCACACATGTCAATGATGATTCTTCATGCCTAAGGTGGAAGGCTGATGCGATATTCGACATGGTCGGTTTGTCTAGTCCGATTACGGTCGATAACATCTCATCATTATAAAAAATCTCTTTAGTTTGAATTGACGTGTGTGAGGTTTAGCTATTTTTATCCTTGCCGAAATCAGTTTGCTCTTACTTCTATTCAAAGTTGTATTCAAGCTAGTATTTTTTGGGGGATGTCCTTGGTGAATGTGGATATTCATAATGACAAAGAACTATCGAGGTCGTGTCTAGATCTTGATCTACTATCGGCCGCAATAAGTGAATAGATGGCCCCAAAATCGAAAGTAGCACCTGTGCAACATAGCAAGAGGGTGAAAATGGAGGAGAAGCTGCCAGAGGAGGATTTGCTAGATGTTTCAGAAGATTCAAAAATGAAGTCGGATGAGCTGCCGAAGAAGCAAATGTTGAAGAAGCAGCAGATACTTGAGAGTCCACCAGTTTTCAAGCAATCCAAGGTATTTCTCAATTTAACGATGAATAAAGCATGGCTGAAGAAGATCAAGTTGTATGACTTTGCATGCTTACCATGGGAGCTGTGGCAAGATAATCCCGAAGTTTTGAGGCAGTTCCAAACACTACAACACACAGTGGGAGAGATTGCTTTGGGAGTTAGAATAACACCAATTTTGATAGCTACAATTTTTTGTCTGCCTTACTATGAGGAAGACATTCAACTAGACAAGTGTTCAGATGATGTGACGATGGCATAGTTTAGGAGTCCTTACTCATCTAAGAATTCCTATATGATTAGCAAGGTACCTGATCCTGTCAAGAAACAACAATTAGCTTGGTTTGTGGAGCGAGCAGTTCTATTGGTTCGCAATGACTATATGGCAAAGGAAAATTATGCTTATTTGGTGGTAGCAGCACAATAAAACATTGCCTTCTAGTATCAGCTTTGTACCAATATATGTTTTCAAACTCCATGCTGTATGTAACGTGCTCTCCATAAACCTATAGGAATGCATTTTCTTTTAAAAAATATTTCTTTTTATATAGTGTTAATCAAATTCTTGAATTCAAGAAAATTTCAATATTAGCATAGGTAGTTATATGGAGTTCATGGCCATAGAAGAGGTGCGTTGAATGTAAAAATGTTTTTAGATTTAAAAATTAACTAAAGACATATATCATCTTACATTATTTGGATCAAATAGTTAAATTTCGATCTAAATAGTGGTGATTTTAAGTTTATCAATGTACTTTATTTCAATCCAAGCCATTATGGTGTAAACTTGGATTCTAGAATCCAAAATTGGGTGACGGATTGAAATTTTCATCTAGAAAAAGGGGGAAATGAAGCATTCAAAAATGTGTGAAATTTCACTTTGATCTAATAAAACCTTTAGTGTCAGAGTTTCCCCCACTGATGGGAAAAAAATCATCCAAAAATTCCTCCAACAGAAAAATTTTTCCCTCGGCGGAATTTTTGGATGATTTTTTACCCATCGGTGGGAAACTTTGGAACTGAAGGTTTCATTGGATGAAAGTGATATTTCACACATTTTGGAACGCTTCATTTCCCCCTTTTATTGGGTGGAAATTTCACTCCCTCAATAGAAATTTCAATATGTCACCCCATTTCGGATTCAAGAATCTAAGTTCACATGATACTTTTCTAACAATAATTGTTCTTGTTTTCATAGATTGAATAAAGTAAACTCAAAACTTACTACCATTTAAATATTGACCATTAGCTCTGGGAATTGAACCATTTGGTCCGAATGACAACAGATTGTATTACTTTCTTCTCCAAACTTTGATCATTTAGATAGTTATTTACTATCTGATTCTAGAGACATTTTTAGTTTCAATAAACCTCTTCTATGAGCATGGACTCTATATACTTATTTATCTTAACATAAAAAATATTCTCTAATTCAAATATTGGAATGAGCTACATTGATTGCGATGAAATTAGTTGATTTATTGTAGAAAATAAAGCATATTTTGGTACTTATAAATAAAGAATGTATTATACATTTCATAGTCATGCATGAATTACTAGTAGCTCTTAAAATATTAGATCATGTCATTGACTTGGTTTTTTTTTTTTGGGATGTGAAAAGCAAAAAAATCGCACCTTTGAATTAGCAATATGTACATTTTTAAAAGAGTTCAAAAGTATACTTATTTTGCAAAATTTATGAAATTAGTTCTTTTTAATGTCACCAAAATATTGTATTGATTAAAATTTAGGAGTAGCAAAAAATTTAGATAACGTGTTGCAAACGACAACTCATGACTCGTTGTTATATATGTGTGTGTGTGTGTGTGTGTGTATGTATGTATGTATGTATGTATGTATGTACACACACACACATACATACATACACACACACACACACACACACACACACACACATATAGTTTGTCCATGTATTTAAATTATTTTTGTTTATTTAAGTTATTAACAAGTTAGGGAAAAGTTAAACTTTTAAATGAGGATTCTTTAAAATAAAAATTTATACTAGGTTTTTGCAATATAGAGTAATGTAAGAATTATTATGTTTCTTAGTTTTTGCATTATTAGTACAAAATGATAGCATAAGTAAATGAACTTTTTATTCCAAAAGGGTAGTGCCAACCTTTGGTTTGTGAAGGATATTTTCATAAAGTATATTTTTTAAATAGAAATCTAAGCACAAACATGAATTGGGACCGTGCACTAGTCTATGTAAGATGTTACATTAAATTTTAATTTTTAATCTTATTTGCTTTAAAAAACTCTCAAATTTGGCTTACTTTTTGGTTATAATTTGTTTTTCAATAGTGTTTTTTAACTAAAATTTTTTCCAAAAGTACTTATGAAAATGTATTTGGACATTGTAGAGTCCAAAATTAATGAGATATACTAATAACAGAACTAAAACGAAATTCACATATAGGAAGAGAGACACAAAATAGTCAAAAGCCATATCAAGACATTCCAATGCATGCTTAATGGGGCCTTATGACATAATTAATATCATTACATATCCTGGTTTCATGCCATAAACCAATCCTCCAACCTCCTATAATTGCACCATTCATGATACAACTTGGTGATGTAGAAGACATTCACAATTGTAGATATTTGTAGTGATTGCTACCACAAGACTTGTTCGAATAGAACTCTAGAACCTAGATGCTCAATACAAGATAAAATGTTCAAAAATAGTAAACTAGATAGTAGATCAATAGATTGTGCCAAAAAGACCACATTACATAGATGACAAGGACATTTCTAAAATAGAAAAGGAAGAGAAAGCCTACTAGTCCTGCCCCCCCCTCTCTCTCTCTCTCTCTGTCTCTATCTCTCTCTCTCTCTCTCACTACCACAAGATAGAACTCACAAGAAATTTAAGAGATAGAAAACAACAGTAGAGTTGAAAAATGCCTCAAAATATATCGCACAAATTTGAGCCAAACACTCTTACAAAAGTCTTCACCAGAGATCCCACAAAGCGCAACAGTTTACTACCCTTAGTTCTCTTTGGTGAGCACAAACTCTAATCCTAATTTCCTTGCATTAATTTAATTGTGTGCTCCTTTGTGATCTTCATTGACCTTTCATAGTGCACAAATCTGCCACAAACATGCAATGATCTACCACTGGTCTATTGATTTGGCAACCTATTGTTGGCTTTAATAAGATGTCTCCTACATTTACCTTTTGTTGGGTATCAACCAATCCATCTAAACTTTCCCAAAGTCCATCCATGCCTTTCCATTAGCCTGTAATTCTATTGAATCCTTGGTGTGCTACCTCTTTGAGCCTGTTTTGCAGTAGCGGCCTACAACTAGCTCTTTCCTTGGCAGTGCAGTCATGCATAGCAATCACACAATTAATCCACATGGCTTTTAAATGCTCTAGGAAGTCTTGAATACATTGCCATATAGCTTGAGACTCATTTATTGAATGCTACTCACAAGAACTTATTTTTCTTCTTGATATTTTTCCCATGTCTAACAATGGACCAAGTGGCGATTGACATGGCAGCCTATAGTACTGCCCATATGGCTAACCTATGCAAGGCTCCTTCCACATATATTGGCCCATGTGGCATCCAAACTTGATGCACACAATAGACTCTCAAACCCCATAATCCTATGATGGAACCATGTCCTTGTGCTCTCCCCATATGGGGTCTTGCAAAATGGATAATGGACCCTAATTTCCAATGGATATTAGTAGTCAAGATAACAACAAGGCACCCAGATGCATGCGGGAGATTCTCTTTTTTATAGGTCATGTTATAACTTTGTAAGACCTCCACTATGGTTGGAAAACCATGAAAGTCTACCAACATGTCGATACAATATGCAAAACTACCAAAAAATGCAACATGCAACAAGGGATACTATTTTTAACTCTTTACACATGAATCTACCACTTTGTGTGATAAAATTAACTTTGCTGGTGGCTAATGGATATACGGCAAGCAAGGAGGATGTTGCAAAAGAGATGGTATCATATGCTATAAGGTCTAATTTCTACTCGCCTATAGGAGGAATTTAGGACTAAAGACATTCCCTAAATAAAATATATAGTTTCCTTTTATCTTCCCTAATGAGCCTATCCAAAATGCCCTAGGAAGCATGCATTGGTAGACTTTGTTTATCCTCCATTGAATAGATAACTTTTTGTGGGGGTTAAAGATCATTACGCCTTTACCTCGGTTATGTACAATACTCAAGCACATATATAAATGAATGAAAAAGAAGATTAGGGTGGTTCTGCACCCACCAAAACTTGTGTGGCTCTCTATTTCTTTCTCTCTCTCTCTCTTCCATTGAGAGCACTCTCAACTGGTATCAGAGCTCGGGTGATCTAGCTGAGCGTGCATGAATGCTTAAAGCTCAGCAGCTCTGTGGGAGGAAGGAGAAGCTCTATGGGAAGCTTTGTGGGTGACTTTACTTGCATCCGAGTGTGCAAAGACCTTGGAGGAACCTTTGGAAAAGTCACTTTGGTTTTGCGAAGTGGTTTTGAGAAACTGTTAAGTGTTTTCAAAGAAAAAGTCGTTTTTTGAGCTTTTCCCTATTCCCTTCAATGACAGAGACTCTGTATTGACTTCTAGAGGCAACTATTGCTTGCTTTTGGTGTCCACTTCACTTTAGGAGCTTGGAAACACCTTCATTCTTGAATCTGGGATCATTTCATTGGATTTCTGACTCACTGTGTCAGTTTCTGCGTTTTTCTGCCCAGGTGTTGGAACTCAAGTTTAGAGTAACCATTTGCAGATCTGTCAGTTTCGGTAGACTCAGGAGGTCCTAAAACTTCTATGTTGCTCATCATTCACACTCCAGTGGAGTTTACAAACAGCTCTATTTCCAAAAACTTTTTTCAGTCCGTGTGTTGGACCTAGTGATTGAGACCACGGTTTCCAAAACTGTCTGTCCCATTGCATTTCGGACGCCTAAAAACCCCTACCTACCAGTTTGTTACATGATTCAGTGGAGGATTTTCAAAGTTATAGATCTTTGTGTATTCGATTTCATCTCTCTGTTATGCATTTTTCATTCTAAGGTTTTTGAAACCTTAGATTTATGCCACATGGCAGTGGATAAGTGTTGACTCCCATTTCTCACTCATCGGTTGGGATTTTGGAGTTCTAGCAGAAGAGAGATATTTGCAAATTTTCTTGCTTCAGTCCGATTATGCGATGGCGCTCATGTTTTAAGGCATCTCAGGTTCTATTTTCAGTAGCGATCACTACCATGGGACCATGATTTCTTGAGCATACCTTATGCAGATCACTCTGGTTGTAGTTTGAGCAGTGTTTGCTCATTTGTGGTGTGCATTGGGTTGTAGTGGATGATTTATAGGCCATTTGGATGCATTGCAGTCCTTATTGGATGCATTGATAGGCCCATATTGCCTTGTGGGATGCTATTTTTATGGACGCTTTGCACATGGATGCTATTTGATGCTGAGGGACAGCTTTGACACATTGCAGGTGATGCACTGATAGTGTTATGCTCTCTTGGATGAGATATTATTGATGCATATGCCCATGGACAGTGTTTATGCTTGAGCCATTTGGCACTTATTGGCATTTTGGATTGCCATTGTAGTTGGCATTTTCTTTTGGGCTAGATTTGCTCATATAGATGCATAGTACATGCACATGAGTCAACTGCATCTTTTGATGCTTTTGAGTTTTTGTGATATTTCAGTCTATTGTGGCATACACATTTGGGTGCACCTGGTATTTGGTGTGGTTCTCTCTTGCAGGCACTAGCATTTGGTATTTTGCTTTGTTTGCATCATGGCATCCTCTTCCATGTCTGAAAAGGAGGTTTTCAGCATTAAAAAGTTTGATGGGACAAACTTTTCTTTGTGGAAAGAATAGATAATGGATGTGCTTATTCAAAAGAAGCAAATTAAACCCTTGGCAGGGATTGAAGCTAAGCCTGCAAATATGTTTGAGGATGATTGGAATGATTTGGACGCATTAGCAAAGTCTACTATCAGACTTCATCTTGCAGAGTCAGTTTATTTCACAGTAGTATAAATGAGCAGACTACGGAAGATTTGTGGAAGAAACTGTGTGCCACTTATGAGAAGGAGAGGCCTCTAATAAAGTTTCCTTAATGAAGAGGTTGTTTGAGCTACAGATGAAGGAAGGGTCTCTATTTCTTCTCACTTGAATGAATTCAATACTCATTCAATATTATTTTCAGCCAACTTTAGGCTCAAAAGATGAATTTTGATGTGGAGACTAAGGCAATATTTCTCTTATGTTCATTTCCATCCTCATGGGATACCTTCCCTATAGCTGTCAGTAACTCTGCACTTGGTGGAGTACTGAAATTTGATGATGTTGTGGGTAGCTTGTTGGCCGAGGAGATTAGACCGAAGTCTATGGATGGCAACAAGTAGGATGCAGCCTTAAATGTGCAAAGGGGCAGATCACAGTTTTTGGGGAAGTCCCAAGAAAGAGGGAAGTCTCGTAGCAAATCCTGGGCACAAAACATTTAGTGTTACCATTGTGGCAAGAAGGGCCATATGAAAAAGGATTGCTACAAGCTGAAAAGAGAGCAAAAGGATAAGAAAAAGAATGCAAATTGGGGTGCAAATCAAAAGGAAGAGAGTCCAAGGAAGGACAAAGGAAAAGTGAAGATCGAGGAGATCAATGCAATCACACATGATAGTGACAATGACATTCTCTTCATGTCTAGTTTATCTGCAGAGTTGCTTACCACTTCAGATGATGCATATTCCCAAGATTGGATTTTGGATTCTGGTGCTTCATTCCATGTTACTCCCCATAGGCAATGGTTCTCCACTTATGATGGTGGAAAGACAGGTTGTATGCATCTTGGAAATGACTATGCATGTGACATAGTGGGAGTAGGTGACAAAGTTTTCTTTTGCAAATGGGTCTGCATTTATTTTGAAACATGTGAGACATGCCTAAGTTGACCAAGAGTCTTATTTCAGTGGGTCAGCTAGATGATGCTGGTTTTCACACCACTTTTGGCTTTCAAAGTTGGAAAATTTAGAAGGGCTCTATGCTTTTGGCTAGGGGTGCCAAGTGTGGGACTTTGTATCCCTTACATGTATCAAGGGTATTTGATCATGTTGTTGCAGTAACCAAGCAGCCAAGCACTTCTTTGTGGCATTGTAGGTTGGGGCACATGAGCCAGAATGGAATGAAACTCTTATGCCATTTGGGTTATGTACCGCATTTGAGTTTCTCTGATTTTGAATTTTGTGAGCACTGTCTCTATGGGAAGCAGACTAAATCAGCCCATAAAAGAAGGGGAAAGAAAGAGTTTGAAAAGCTTGATTTGGTGCATTCAGACGTATGTGGTCCCATGCCTACACAGTCATTAGGCAAGGCTGAATACTATGTGACATTCATTGATGATGCAACTAGGAAAGTGTGGGCTTATGCTATAGCTCGGAAGAGTGATGTGTTCCAGGTATTTCAGAAATGGCTGGCCTTGGTTGAGAATCAATCAGGTAGAATGCTTAAATGCCTATGGACTGACAATGGTGGAGAGTATCTCTCTCATGACTTTTAGCATTTCTGTGATACACATGGGATTAAGAGGGAGCTCACATCCCCTCGTACTCTAGAGAAAAATCCAGTTGTAGAAAAGATGAACCATACCATTCAAGAAAGGTTGCAATGCATGCTTTCCAATGCAAGTCTTTCTGGTGGTTTTTGGGCTGAGGCAATGAAGACTGTTGTACATGTGATCAATAGATCACCTAGTAAGAGTTTGGATGGTGGTATTCCTGAAGAGGCATGGAGTGGCAAAAAGCCCTCTTACTCTCATTTGTGTATGTTTGTGTGTGAGGCATATGCACATGTGCCAAAAGAGCTTCAAAAGAAGCTAGATCCTAAGTCTAGGAAATGCATCTTTCTGGGTTATGGTGAAAGTCGAGAGATGGGCTATCATCTCTAGGATCCAGAAGCAAAGAAGATCATATGCAGCCATGATGTAGTCTTCAATGAGAAGAAGATGCATAAGGCACCCATGAGGGATGTGGAAATGAGGAGAATCACTTTCCAGGATGTGAATCCACCTACATATGTTGATAGACAGCAAGCTGTCCATGCACCAAATGTGCAAGAAATGGTACCACTAAGTACTCCCACAGGTATACAATCAAGGGTAGATGATGGATCATCTATTGCCAAAAAATGTGGCTGATATGCAGGTGGGACAGCAAGCTGAAATGCCCTTGAGAAGATCATCTAGAGTGTCTAGACCGCCTTATTGATTGTGGGGAGCCTTCTTGCTATAGAGAGGCTATGATGCGCGAGGATCAACGCAAGTGGGAGTATGCTATGCAATCAGAGATGAGTTCACTTATGAAAAATAAGACTTGGGACTTGGTTTCTTTTCCACATGGAAAGAAAGCATTGCCATGTAAATGGGTCTACAAAATGAAGGTCACAGGTGATGATGTGCCTAGGTACAAGGCCCGTTTGGTCGCTAAAGAGTTCAAGCAAGAGAAGGGTGTGGACTTTGATGAGATATTCTCTCGATATTCTATCCAGTTGTGAAGATGACCACACTTAGATGCATGCTTGGACTAGTGGCATCAGAGGATATGGAGCTTATGCACATGGATGTCAAGACAACTTTCTTGCATGGGAATTTGCATGAGGAAATTTACATAGTGTAGCTAGAAGGCTTTGAAGAAAAGGGCAAAGAGCATTTAGTTTGCAAGCTCAAGAAGAGTCTCTATGGTCTTAAGCAAGTGCCTAGAGAATGGTATCAGAAGTTTGATGCTTTCATTCGGTCCTAGGGTTTTAGAAGGAGTGAAATTGATCACTGCCTCTACACTAAAAGGGCTTATGATAATAGCTTGATAATCTTGGCACTATATGTGGATGATATGCTATTGGCTAGCAAGAATACTTATGAGCTAGATGCATTAAAGGCCAAGTTCCATGAGGCCTTTGATATGAAGGATTTGGGACTTGCAAGTCATATTATTGGTATGCGCATCACGCGTGATCGGAGTAGGAAACTCCTTTGGCTTTCACAAAAAGAGTATGTTACAAAAGTATTGCAGCATTTTGATATGGAGGGGGGGCAGGCAGTGAGTACTTCATTGCCTCCATATGTGAAACTGAGTCATACAGATAGTCCCAAATCAGATGAGGAAAGGGCCATGATGGCCAAGGTTCCTTATGCATCAGCAGTTGGGAGTCTTACATATGCTATGATAGCTACTAGACCAGACATTGCATTTGCAATGGGAGTTGTTAGTCGGTATATGGCTAATCCAGGAAAGATGCATTGGGAGGCAGTTAAGTGCACCATGAGGTACATGAAGGGTACCAAGGAGATGTGCATCTGCTTTGGTAAAGGAGACATGCGTGTACTTGGGTACACAGATTCAGAATATGCAGGGCATGTGGATAGTAGGAGATCCACTTCTAGTTATGTGTTCACCTTTGCAGGTGGTGCAGTGTCGTGGATGTCTCGCACACAGAAGTGCGTTGCTTTGTCTACCACAGAGGCTAAGTATGTTGCAGCCACAGAGGGTTGCAAGGAGGCTATATGGCTTGATCATCTAGTGGGAGATTTGGGGATTCATACAAGTGTACCGACATTGCATAGTGATTCCATGAGTGCTATTCAGCTAGCATGGAATCTGGTCTTTCATGCAAGGACCAAACACATTGAGGTCAGGTACCATTTCATTTGAGGAGAAGCGCATGGAGCTTTTCAAGGTTCATACAAATGATAACCCTACAGATATGCTGACGAAGAGTGTACCTAGTCAGCGGTTTGAGTATTGTCATGTATTGATGGGCATTGGATAGTATGCTCACTGATTGTTCTCCCTTAAAGGCGCATTGTCCTTTAAGTGGGAGGTTGTGAGGGTTAAAGGTCATTGTGCCTTTACCTTGGTTATGTACAATACTCAAACACATATATAAATGAATGAAAAAGAAGATTAGGGTAGTTCTGCACCCACCAAAACTTGTGTAACTCTTTGTTTCTCTCTCTCCCTCTTCCGTTCTTGCTTCTGTTGAGAGCAGTCTCACTTTTGCCATGGTATACAACTTTGCAAATGGATGGGAGATAGTGGGGAGACCAAAGACATTAAGAGATTGCATGACACACGTCTAGAAATTCATATGTGGGTGATAGTCTAGTTTTTTCAATAGAAAATGAAAACTACGAGCAATTTAGTTTGTTGCTGGTCCCCTCTTGGCAAATGAAGCTAGCAAGGGGCTATAAATATGCCCCCCTTCACTCAAAGGTGTCCCACATTGGAGGTCACTTGGGTCCTCTTTCCTCACATGTTATGCTCAGAACACACTATTCAAAATTTTTGGACTTTCTCTCTTGGTTTGGACTTTTTTTGGGAGCATATGCTCTCCACTAAACTTCACTTAGTGAGCTCAAAAATTGGGTTTTTTAGAGCACTCAATGGGTCACTTATATACAAATATGGCCTTATTAATCCTAAAAGGCAAGTGGTGACCTCTAATAATAAAAAATATGGCTCAATGAAGCAATAATTCCCAAACTTGTGCATGGTGCCCCCATCCAATAACTACAATAATAATGATAGTAGTCTCCTAACTCTAGTTCAATTTTAACACTATGCTGGTAATAAAGTGAAAATATGACACCATTTGAAAAGAGTTTGTTGAATTCAACATATAAGTGGTGTATAGATACACCATTTTTTTGAAAAAAAAGAGTTTGTTGAATTCAATATATAAGTAGTGAATAGATACACACTTTTTTTGAAAAACAAAGCATACAATACATTATCTTATTGGTGGTGTATAGATACACCATTTGTATGGGAAAAAGCATACAAAACATTATTTTATGCATCTGAATCTCATTCAGAGTCATTAGATTCATGTAATGTATTTGGGCTTGATGGGTCAAGTCTTGCCAAATGATGTTTAATATGGAAACAACTTGGTTCAAGGATTGTGATACATTTTTCAACATTGTATCCATGCTTCTTTTTAAAACTTCATGTCCTCGATTTCCAGCAATGAATAATGCTATTGACTTCCACCTCTGTTAATCCCTCATTATTTGGAACCCATTCATGTTTCTTTTGAAAGCATCCCTCATAGAGTTGTTTTATTGTATATCTTCTCAGGAGATTTTTCAATGACTTTGGTTCATACCATAAAGCCGTGAATATTATAGGAGTTCTCTTATCATCCCTTAGCAACCTTTGCAACCCAAATTGGGCCACCTTGGTCATCCAACTCTTAACCTAGATCAAAACCTGGATCAGATGCCCAAACTACAACAAATAGAACCTCTTCAATCTCATTAGATGGTATAAACTCTGGTAAGGGTTTGTCTCCCTTCCTACTACAATATTTTCAAGGTAAAAGGCATTCCTGTGCTTCCTCCATATCTACTGACATATGTATATCCAATGGAAAAGTTGGTGACCTAGGATTCATAGTATTCAATGCTCATTAATTTTTCTTGTCTTTTTCATTAGGAGAGAATTGGGGTCTCAAAAGGGATGGGTTAAGAAATGGATTAGGCCTAGTGCAAGTCCTCTTGTGGGGTCCAAGGGAGTCCTAACCCCCCCTACCAAAGTGGGTTAAGCCCAGTTGATCCCACCTCTTACACCTAGGAGGGGGCCACCTGTTACACCAAGGAGGGAGCACTTTTCCCAATGTCAAAATTCTGAATTTCGAATTTGAATTCCCTCTCTCTCCCTCCTCCCCCCATCCTCCAAAGTCAAACTTTTGAATTTTGAATTTTGAATTTGAATTCCCTCCTCCTCCCCCCATCCTCCTCCTTGTCTCCCTCCTCCTCTTCTACACGTTCCATTCCTCCTCCTCCTCCTCCTCCTCCTCCTCCTCCCTCCTCCTGCCTCCCTCCTCCCTCCCCCCTCCTCCTCCCTTTGTCCACATGCCTCCTCCTCCCTCCTCCCACATGCATCCTCCTCCTCCCCCTGCTGCTTTTTCCTCCTCCTCCCTCCTCCCACATGCGTTCGCTCCTTCCCCCTTGTTGCTTTTTCTTGCTCCTCCTCCTCCCTCATGCTCATCCATTCTCATCTTCCCTCATGCTCATGCCTACTCCTCCTTCCTCCTGCTCATGCAAGCTCCTCTTGCCTCATGCTCATGCTTGCTCTTGTTGCTTCTACTCCTCCTACTCATGTGTATTCGTCTGCCTTCATCCTCACACCTAGTCCTCTACTTGCTTCTCCTCCCTTGTAATCATTCATGGTCCTTCTCATCCCTCCTCAAACATCACCTACCTTCTATCATGTCCTATCAGAGTCTCTATAAACTCTGCGACTATTGATGGCAGCATTTGTGGAAATCTCCCATCTTACCATGTGACCGTACAGTTGCAGGATCAATATGTGATCCATGATTGTTTTTTTCAAGAAAAGAAGCATCTTGAACCTCAGTAGGTGCTCTAACGAGGAGAATATGAGATAAAATGTTAATTTCATAGTGTTTCAATGTAATTTCTTACTTTGGATTATCCACAGTGGTGCATTAATTTTGTTAAGGTTCCCTTAGTTGTTCTTTCGCTCGGGGGGGTCACTCATTATATGTAACCCTATCACGTGAGTTCAACAGAAGGATTTTTCTTATTTTAAAATTTACAGAAATAAATATACATAAGGGACTATTTAAAATAGTTTTGGAAAAAATTTACAGATTTGTATAGAAAAGGGGTACATTTTATTAATGAATTTTTTTACAGATAAGGGACTTTAAATATAGGCCTTGAACGCACGTGATATAGAGGGTTTATACATAGTGACCCCCCCGAGTTCTTTCGAGACCTTCATGGAGGATGATACGAGAATGGTGGGCATGGATGATATGGGACTCTTCATATCGAAAGACACAAAGTCATGCATGAGCAAGTTGTTTTGGAGGTGATGCACGACTTGAAGGGAATGGTGGTGCAAACAAGATGTCTGGAGCTTGTGATGCTACTAATGTAAGTCTTGAAGCTCAAAAGTTTATTGAAGAAGAAGAATTCACATGATGCATTACATCTATTTAAATTTAAATTTCTAAAATGATGTTTCTTCATGTGTGTAGTAAGTAGCAAGCAAGAATAGAGAATCTATCCATTTGGAACAAGAAGGCATGGAGAATTCACAGTATTGACCCAAGGCAACCTACGTGATCCATTCCAATGTGTTGTACATGAGATTATAAGAACTTACGAGTTGAATGTGAGATTCCAAATAGCATAGTAGTCTTTCTAAGGACTTAGTCGAGGATTCAAAGACCCTATTATTGGTGTATTAGAGTTGAAGAAGAAGAGAAACAGGCTATGAAGCCTCTTTGTAATACAATTTGAAATATAAACATCTATTTCTAATAATATTCTTCTATCTAAAGAAAAAAATTTTCATGTATCTATGGCCAAATGGTGAATCTTTTGTTATGTCTATTTTAATTACCTGTTGTTTTTAATATTGCATCTTTTTTTATATCAGCTTGCACACAAAAGTTATATCACATTTTGATGTAAATTACAAGTCAATAAAATGTTGTTTGCCAAGTTTGGCCATTCTAATACATATGTAGAAGGGATTTGACCATGGCACCACATTGATTAGATAGAGTGTTTAAAAACCAAAATTTGAGATTTTCCTACATCACCTTGTAAATGATTGATGCATTTCATGATTTTCTATGAAGAAATATAGATTTTAAAGTGGTAGATGAAGAAATTTGACAACTTTGGCCATTTCAATGTCAATTTTTGGCAAATGTAGGAGGAATTTGATCGCGACGAAGAACGCAAAGTTGGTTGGGACATCATGGGGTGTCCAAAAATGCCAAAACCCACCATGGCACAAATTTGGCCATTTGGACACCCTCCAAATGGCCAAATTCGTGCTGTGGTGGGTTTTTGCATTTTTGGACACCCCATGACATCCGGACCAACTTTGTCTTCAGTGTTGTGGTCAAATTCGTTCAACATTTGCCAAAAATGGACATTGGAATGGCCCAAATTGTCAAATTCCTTCATCTACCTAATTGAAATCCATGTGTCTTTATAGATGCATCAACTTCAACATAGATAAACATGGAAAAGAAAATATTTACAAAGTAACTTAGCAAATGATAGTTGGTCAATATGACAACTTATGTGCCTTGTAGCACAGCCCTTTACATCACCTTGTAAATTTTCATATTCTTTGTTTATCTTGCCTCTGGAGCCACCTTTTAGGTTGGCTATGTCAATGAAATATTTGATTTCATATCACTAAATCACCTTGAAATAATTTGATGCATTATATGAGAAAATACATATTTTGAAGAGGAATCTAAATTTTTCATTTTCTATGTTTTCTTAGTCATGGAGGTTGGGTATGTCCATGTATCTTTTATTTTAATTTTTAGGTTTGCTACTATATCACCTTGTAAAGGATTGATGCACTTCATGATTTCCTATGAAGAAATATAGATTTTGAAGAGGTAGATGAAGGAGTTTGACAACTTCGGCCATTTTGATGTCCACTTTTGGCAAATAAAGGACGAATTTGACCACAATGCAAAAGGCAAAGTTGGTCAAGACATCATGGGGTGTCCAAAAATGCACAAACCCGCCACGGTGCAAATTTGGCCATTTGCCCCCTCCAGATGGCCAAATTTGCACCGTGGCAGGTTTGTGCATTTTTGGACACCCCATGATGTCCTGACCAACTTTGCCTTCTGTGCCATGGTCAAATTCCTCCTACATTTGTTAAAAATGGTCACCAAAATTACCAAACTTGGTCGAGAGTATGATTTTGGCTTGGAATATTCATAATATTTTCCTAAATTATTTTTACAAAAATATATATACAAGTAATAGAACTTAATTGCATAGAATATGAAGAGAATAGTAAAATAGCTATAACTTTTGCGCTATAACTTCGATTGCAAATTTTTTTAGTTCAAAATCGAGAGCATGAGTAGCTCTATGATATTTGACTGGTTCCCCAAATGTTCAAATTCAATGTAGAAGACCTTCAAAAATTAGTCACAAGTTGAGGGGGTCATAAATTTGTAATTACTTTGGATACAAATTAAGGAAAAGGGACAAGTTTGCATCTAAAAGGTTGACCTCTCTACACAACAAACTTGGAGGTGATGTATTCAATACTCTACAATTCAAAGCGACATTACCTTATATTGAATTAACAACAGATTCAAAATTTCAACCATGGCTCAATCAAAATTATTGCTTATGACATGGTATCTTGCAAGGAAGAGAATGTGATAAAATGTACATTTTTGTATTATAATCTCTCCATTCAAATACAAATACTCTTCATAGCCTATACCTCCTATTTGATACCTCTAATACATAGAAAAAAGAGGTTTTAGAAATCCCCAAGTAAGATCCTAATACTAATACCATTAAGGCTCTCCTCTCAGGGTAGCCAGGCACAAAGTTTTTTACACCATTGCCAATGGGATACAATGCAATAGGGGAAGCCATGTGATGTGGATCACAATGATCAAGCTGTCAATACTTAGATGCACTTCAGTAGTTAAGTAGGCCATTCTAAAAATTAGATGTGGAAGACCACAACGTATCCTCCTACTTGACTAATATAGTGCACCAATGAGTGTTTCTCAAATGCCTCCTGCATCAATTCAACAACCATTACATTAGCAGACCTAACAAAGCACATTACATTAAAAGATCATAAAATATAAATCAATACATAGGATGCTTACCATCATGGCATTGTCTCCTTTAATGATGCAAGTAAGGAAAATAGGTATAAACTATAAACTTTAGACATGAAAACTTTAGGCATGAAAACTTTATACATATTACGTGAAAACTTTTGACACGAAACCACACAATAAAATGATCAATGCTTTTAATGTCCTCCAAGTCATGAAGAAAACCTATGCATATTCCAAAATTCCCAACCTACAATTTATGGACAGCTTGTACTAGTCAAACACATTGTTTGATGTTGCACAAGGGATAAAATGGACATTTTCATGCATTTTTCTAGATTCTTGCCTACTATTTCACCATTTCAAGTAAAGTTGAAGGACTATACATATCGTTTTCCATGACTAAAAGGTATTCCTGCACATAACTTACAGACATTCCATTGTCAGTTATATCAAAGATTCCACTACTTCCCACTCCTATGTTAAAATAGGATCTTGTAAAGAAGATAGGCAAGGAAGGCACATAGTCTAAGAAATACACCCTTCCTCTTGGGAAGCTTATGTGGACCCTTGGAAAAAACTTCCATGACTATCTAGTTAGTCAAACTGTAAGTTCAAGTCATCCAATGCATTTTTCATGTTTTAGAACACACTAGACCTCACAATATTGTCAACTTCTATCACTTTCTTCCTGACCATGCATCTAGAACACACTAGAGCTCACAATATTGCCATCTTTGGTCACTTTGGTCACTTTGTTCTTGACCATGCCTCTACAACACACTAGAGCTCACAATATTGCCAGCTTGTGTCACTTTCTTCCTGACCATGCCTCTAGAACACACGAGCTCATAGCATTACCACCTTGTGTCACTGTGTTCCAAACCATGCCTATTGGGAAAACAATAGTTGTAGGAGAGGAAAGAGTAGTTGTATCCTATATGAGAAGGAAAAGAAAGAGGTAAAAAGCTCCTATAGGAGAGCAAAGAGTTGCTGTAGGAGAAGGAAAAGTGCCTGTAGGAGGGAAAAGAGCACCTATACTAGAAGGAGAAACGCCTACAAAAGGGAAAGAGAACCTATAGGATATGGTGGCTAAGCAAAAGGTCATAGAGCAAGAGAGGAAAGAGAAGGCAGAGATAGAGCATGAGGGAATAGAGTAAGAGGAGGCACAGAAATAGTGAGAAGAGCAAAGAGAGAAGAACAGTTATAGGAGGTGCTGCAACCCAAATTTTGAAAAATGGACGGAGAGAGCAGCTGGACCAGAGCAAAGGAGAAGAGAGAGAGGGGGCAGGCCTATAGTAGGTTAGAGGACAAAAGACATTCATCCAAAAGTTCCCACAATGGAGGGAGAGGGAAGTTGGACCAAAGCAGAGGAGCAGAGAAAGGGGGCAGACCTATAGTAGGCTAGAGGACAAAAGAAATTCATCCAAAAGGTTCCACAATGGAGGGAGAGGGCAGTTGGACCAGAGTAGAGGAGAGAGAAAGGGGGCAGTAGGCTAGAGGACAAAAGAAATTCATCCAAAAAGTCCCACAATGGAGGGAGAGGGTAGTTGGGACTAGAGCAAAGGAGCAGAGAAAGAGGGGGTAGACTTGCAACACACCTAAGGAGAAGAGAAATTGACCCACAAGGGCCCACAAAGACATAAATAAGATTTGGGGATGATCTGGGGTGGGTGCACATGGGAGGGTGGTCAAGCATCGGTTAAGGGGGGGAGGATGGTTTGGGTGGTCCCCAATGTAAGAGGAATAGCCAATAGGGGATCTCTGCATACCTGCCATCCCTCCACCTCAACATACCATTGCCCCACACAAAGGAGCACTCTCATTGGTACACCTCAAATCCCTCTCTAATCCATTGAAATTAGGAAACACTAATCGAGCACTAATCGGAGGCCCTTTTGAGACCCCATTTCTCCCCTAATGAAAGATTGGATAAGTGCTTCAATTGATTTAATTGTCTCTTAGTTGATTGCTCAAGATATTTCTACACCATACTTTGAAGATGTTTAATGAAGGCTTTCAAGCCTTTCATTTCATCTATGTCAAGTGATTTGTTTTTTGCAAGAACAAATCTAGTTTCCTCCAATGAAATTAGTCGTTGTAATAAAGCATATGACTCACTCCATAAATGATCTCCATCTATTGACTAGTGCTTCCATTGCATCACTAGAATATTGTTATGCATGTGAAACCAAAAGTAGTGTGGATTTGTGTCCTATTAGGGCATCATCTCATGCTTGTAAATGTGACTCTATGAATGCTCTCCAATCTACCATCCTCTCTAAGATAGCCACTTTTGATTCTTCCTTTTGAGACCCTCCAAATTTTTTCCCAATTCAAAACAACTTATCCTCCATTGTCAAAACATCCATTGACTTCAACTCACCAGAGATAACACTGAAGATTTGATCTATGTCTTCATGTGTATGGCCAACAAGAAGAAAGCCAACTTCCACTTCTTTAAATATTTTCAAACCAACCAGCATAGAGCATAAAGTAAATATATATTTATTCTTGTTCTCTCTCCAACAATTACCAGCTTGTATTTGCAACGTGTTAGGTAAACATCTGCGAGCATCTTTGACCTTTCTTATTGCTTTCATGATTGATGTAACAACCTGGTTACTATCGTGGTCATGCAAACTATCAATCCATACATCACAGAAGATTCGGTATCCATGTACTAATACTCCACACAAGTGTGTTTTTAGTCCATGTTTTCCCTCCAATGCCAATGGGATACATCTATATCATGGCAAAGTTGTTGTATTCTAGTCCATGCCATCAATGGTGATGCACGCGGACTTATCTCGACATGTGAAATAGCTTCCTCTCTCCAAGAAGCATACAACTTTCGAGCATCTTGCACATGACGTAAATGGATTGACCTCGCTCTACTACTCACATTTACTATGTTCAATCACATTTTTTAATTCATCACATTTCTCACATTTTGACATCCTTTGCTTTGATGGTGTCTTGACATGGCAAAAATATCTACGCCAAATTTTGTACAAGGTTGACCGTGAAATCATGCTCTCATCTCTGTCTTGTAAAGTTTTATTGACAGTTTCTAGGATAACCTTCTTTGTCATTCCCAAAGGAAGATGCTATTGACATTCGACACGTCCATCTAGCATTGTTTGTTGAAGATGAGACTATGGTAATGCATGGTCCTCTTACCAGGACACTACGAACTTTGTTTGCTTTCTTGAGCTCCTTACTGTGAACAAGGCTCTGATACCATGTGAAGATAGTGGGAGAGAGGGAAGGAGTCTCACTTGCAGCTTTCTCACACACACAATGGGGGAATACACACAAAGGTGGAGGCTGAAAACAGTTTTCCTCTTCTTAGTTGTGAAAGCCAAAAAGAACTCTGGTACAAAGAAATAGAAGAACCCTATATGTGGGTCTCAAACCAAACTCAACTAACTAAGGTGGCATACTAACTGAGCCACGGACTAGTGTAGGTAAGGATAGCTGTCATCTAGCTATTATTCGTGGGCGGTGTACCAACCGCATCTGTAGCTAACAAGTCGGTGACATAAATGCACAACGGTCACCCTGGCATATCGCGAGTGGAGCTCGATATCTCAACAGAAGAATCATGGCATCAATTCCAAAAACAAAGAGACATGTAATGTTATTCGAGCAGAATATGGAAAGGATGCTTATGCGAGTTTGTTGCAAGAGCTTTGCATTAGAAAAGTTTGGAAAGATGATTGTGCAGCCATACACCTTGGTATTTGGAGTAAGACAGTGCCTAATAGACATAACTATCTTCTTCAAGAGTTTTCATGCTTTCTTCAAGGCACTAATCAAGATTTGAGCACAAGACACTGTAAACCTAGATTGAAAACCATGGTTAATGGGAGACCCATTTGTAATCGAGGATATCAATGGTTAATTGGACTACCACATGCACATGCTAGACCATATGGGCAGAGCTGAAAGAAAAAGTGGTTCATACAATTCATGGAAATACCTACAAGCTTAAATGCCATGGAAGCACTGTAAATGTAACCGCAACATTAAAGCAAGTTCTCGAACTAGTGTTGCTTTCCTTTTTTGAGTTTGGGAGCAAATCTCTGTAGGTAGCACAGTCGGAAGTGCAAGAGTGCACTGTCTCAGATTGAGACGCCCTTCGCGGTGTGGCGAGAGGGCATTATATGCTGCGGCAGGTCATTTCGGGGCGAAATGACTTTATTTTTTTGATTCGAGGTCATTTTGAGGCCCGTTTTGGAGGCAGAAGTTCTCCGCAGGCACTCAAAAAAAGGCCCTGTTTTTGCTGTGCGACCACTGTTCTGCAAGTCGGTGAAAAGTTACTGCAGAAATTGCATTGTATGCCTGTGCACAGAGATATTGGGAGTTACAGAATCATCCTTATTGCCTGTTGATGCAAAATCGTCACTAGGAAGTGACTGTGTGGTCAAAAACCACTTTCGTCAGGTTTGCAGATTTGCCCTTGTGAGGCAAAAGCTGTGTTTTTTGCAGTGACAGAATATTTTGCAGTGTTCTATAATGGCATCTGATTCTCTTTCACAGATTGTCACTAAAAAGCTTGACAAGAACAACTTCCAAGCATGGAAGTTTAGAATGACGAATTTCCTTATGGGAAAAGGCTACTGGGAGTTCATTACAGGAAATAAAGAAGAACCAGTTCTTCCTAATGTTGCCAATCAACAGGAAATGCAGGCATTTAAAGGATGGCATGAGAGAGCCAGAAAAGTTATGTACTGGCTGTCTATCAGTATTTCAGATTCAATGATTGTGCATATTCAGGATGCGAGTATGCCAAAGGTGGCATGGGATACTTTGGCTAAAATGTACAGCACAAATACGTAGGCCAGGAAAATGTAGCTCAAGCAGGAGTTGCACAATGTGTAGAGAGAAAATATGAGCATCAATGACTATCACATGAAGGTGAAGAAAATTGCGGATGCACTTGCTTCCATTGGGTCACCAGTGGATGATGACGATTTAGTTTCTGTGACCTTGAATGGTCTAGGAAAGGATTATGCATAGTTCCGGACATCCATTGCCGTCTATGAAAAATTTCCTAATTTTGAGGAGTTGATTGCTCTTCTAATTTCTGAAGAGCAGAGAAATGGTGGTGCATCTTCTTCAGGAGGAACCTCAAAAGAAACTGTCTTCTACTCAAATGCTGGAAGGGGTAGAGGCAGAGGTAGAGGAGGCCGATCTGGAGGCCGTGGTAGAAATCAGAATATGCAGCAAACTCAAGAAAACCAGTCCTATGCAGGAGGACGTGGTAACTCTAGAGGCAGGGGGAGCCAAAGAGGTCATGGTGGATGGCAGAGAGGCCAAAATGCAAACAGCAATGTTGAATGCTACTACTGTGGTAAAATGGGGCATATGGCTAAAGACTGCTACAAAAAGCAGAATGACATTATGAATGGAAAATTGCAGCAAGGCAATTATGCATCCTCTAGTAGACAGGGTGATGACAGAAATGAACATTTGTTTATGGTACAGCATATGACAAATTCTATGACAAGTGCAGAAGAAAGCAATGATGTGTGGTATGTTGACTCAGGTGCATCAAACCACATGATAGGTCATGCTGAATGGATGCAGGATGCAAGGAAAATGGAAAAACTAGGATTTGTGGAGACTGGTGATGATACTGCACATCCTATTGTGCAGATTGGCAAAATTCCTTTGTCTATGAAGGATGGGAAAAAGAAATACTTGTCTGATGTATTTCATGTCCCGAACATCACCAAGAACCTGGTTTCTATTGGTCAAATGGTTGAGCAGGGCTTGCAGGTCAGATTCAATCCTCATGGATGTTTTGTTGAGGATATGAAAAATAATGGTCGCTTGATAGCAAAAGGAAAGAAGAAAGGCAGGATGTTTACGCTGGATGCGGACATGCCTGAATTGAGTGCAGCAATGTTTGCACATGGGACCGGTGTAGTTGCAGATATTGATATCTGGCATAAACGCATTGGTCATGTTAATGTACAGCGACTTAAATCAATGCAGGCCCAAAATATTGTTGCAGGATTGCCTAAATTCAAGGTTGCAGAAATGCATAAGGTTTGTGAAGCCTGCCAATTTGGAAAACAAGCAAGGAAACCATTTCCTAAGCATGTTCAAGAGAGTAAAAAGCCATTGGAATTAATCCACTCTGATGTGTGGACTACTAAAGCTGCATCTATTGGAGGTTGTCACTATTTTGTCACATTTATTGATGACTTCAGCACAAAACTTTGGGTGTATTTTATGAAAAAGAAAAGTGAAGTGTTTGGGCACTTCAAAGCTTTTAAATCTATGGTTGAAAAAGAAACAGGCCTGCAAATAAAATGCCTAAGGTCAAATGGAGGGGGAGAGTACCTCTCAAATGAGTTTGCAAGGTTCCTGTAGGAGCATGGCATAAAGCAGCAATATTCATGCAGTCATACCCCATAGCAAAATGGAATTGCGAAAGGAAAAACAGGCATATTGGAGAGCTATCTCAGGCCATGCTAAATGAAAAAGATCTACCAGATTATAATTGGGCTGAAGCATTATTGGGTCTACAGCAGTTTATATAATGAACAAGACTCCCACTGCAGCAATACATGGCATGACGCCAGAGGAGATGTATACTGGTAGGAAACCAGACATTTCTCATTTGAAAATTTTTGGTTGCATTGCCTATGTTCATGTGCCAGATGAGTTGAGGTCCAAGATGGATCCAAAGGCTGAGAAGTGCATCTTTATTGGTTATTCTCTGCAGCAGAAAGGGTATAGATGCTATAACCCTTCTACACGTAAGTTCACAGTGAGCAGAGATGTTGTTTTTGATGAGATGAGTAGCTGGTATAAACCAATAAATGTGATGATTGATGTAGATGCACAAAATGGTAATGCTGCACAAAATTCACAGCAACAATCACAAAATATCAGTGGACCTGCAGTGTCCTCTAGTAGTGGTTCACATACTTCGCCATGGACAGGTAGATTGAGATCAGGAGAATCTCCTCAAAGCAATGTAAATAGTGGTATGCAGGTATCATGAAAAGGAAAAGAGAAGGTAGATCAGCCCATGTTTGATGTGAATGCAAGTCACTCTTATGTGGATGGTGAATCCAGTGGCTCAGAGCAGAGCATTGATGATGAGTTGGGTATTCCTTCTGTTGTTACACTTGGAGTAAGGAAGACCAGGGATGTTTTGAGAGCACCTGGAAGTGAGCCTATTTTACGCAGGTCCACCAGGGTTAGGTATCCTGTGGATAGGCTGAAATATGATGGATTTACAACCATTCACTATGCCTATATGGTCAAAGTGATACAGGAACCAGAACCCACTTCTTTTGAGCAAGCCATGGGAAATGAAAAATGGGAGAAAGCCATGGATGAAGAAATGGATGCCTTGGATGCAAATGCTACATGGGAATTGGTGCCTTTGCCTAAAGACAAGAATGCAATTGGTTGTAAGTGGGTTTATAAGATCAAGCACAATGCAGATGGTTCTGTGAATAGATACAAGGCAAGATTAGTTGTCAAGGGGTATGCACAGACATATGGTATTGATTATGAAGAAACTTTCGGCCCGATTGCAAGGATGGCAACTGTAAGAGCAGCCATTACTATGGCTGCATCAAAGGGATGGTCTTTACATCAGATGGATGTAAAGAATGCCTTCTTGCATGGTGATTTGCAAGAAGAGGTCTTTATGGAGCAGCCAACAGGTTATGTTCATGCTATTCATCTTGAGTTTGTTTGTAGGTTGAAGAAAGCCTTGTATGGCTTGAAGCAAGCACCTAGAGCATGGTCTGACAAGATAGGACAGTATCTTGTCACTATTGGCTTTCAGATTTCCAAGGCATATTTCTCACTCTATGTGAGAAAAACAGAGAAAGGGATTATGCTACTTGTCATTTATGTTGATGATTTGATCATCATAGGTGATAGTGATGAAGATATCCTTCATGTGAAAATGCTATTGAGGCAGAAGTTTGAGATGAAGGATTTGGGAGAGCTGCGTTATTTCTTGGGCATTGAGGTCACTAGATCACCAAGTGGGATACAGCTCTTGCAGAGTATGGACTAGACATGCTGTCCAAATATGGGATAACAGGCTGTAAGCCTATTTCAGTTCCTTTGGAGCAGAATGTGAAGCTGAGTGCAAATGCAGTGAGCTTCTGGAAGACCCTGCTATGTACAGACGCATAGTAGGAAGTTTGATTTACATTACTATTACCAGGCCAGATTTGAGCTATGCTATTGGGTTGGTAAGTCAGTTTATGCAGGCTCCAAGGAAACCGCATTTGATGCGGCTAGACGCATACTCAAGTATGTGAAGTCCACATTGTAGTATGGACTATTTTATGAGGCTGGGGTTCAGATACAGTTGCATGGATACACTGATGCTGATTGGGCTAGTAGTATTTTTGATAGACGATCTATCAGTGGATATGTGTTCTCTTTTGGGAGTGCTACAGTCACTTGGAGCAGTAAGAAACAGCTTACAGTTGCCTTGTTGAGCACAGAGGCTGAGTACAGGGGTGCAGCAATGGCTACATGTGAGGTAGCTTGGTTGCATAAGCTACTCTATGATATGCATCAGTCTACAGATGGGCCAGTTGTCATTTATTGTGACAACATGAGCAGTATACACTTGGCAAATAACCCAGTCTATCATGCTAGAACAAAGCACATTGAGGTGCATTATCACTATGTGCAGGAGAAGGTTTTACTGGGTCTTATTGATCTAGTTTATGTCAGCACAGAGGATCAGGTAGCTGACATATTCACGAAGGCATTGGGCACAGAGAAGCTGTGCAAGTTCAGAGACCTACTTGGTGTGCAGGAATTGGGATTGAGCTCGAGGGGGAGTGTTGAGATATCGAGCTCCACACTCGCGATATGCCAGGGTGACCGTTGTGCATTTATGTCACCGACTTGTAAGCTACAGATGCAGTTGGTACACCGCCCACGAATAATAGCTGGATGATAGCTATCCTTACCTACACTAGTTCGTGGCTCAGTTAGTATGCCACCTTAGTTAGTTGAGTTTGGTTTGAGACCCACATATAGGGTTCTTCTATTTCTTTGTACTAGAGTTCTTTTTGGCTTTCACAACTAAGAAGAGGAAAACTATTTTCAGCCTCCACCTTTGTGTGTATTCCCCCATTGTGTATGTGAGAAAGCTGCAAGTGAGACTCCTTCCCTCTCTCCCACTATCTTCACATCTTCGCCTCTTCACACTCACATACTTTCTTTTTGTAAATAGTTTCTTGCATTTTCCAGTTGTAAGACCATCAAACCTCGAATCCATTTCCCTTGAATCTTCATCTCTATAATCAAATGCTATGTGGGCTTAAAAATTATTTGATGCCTTATAATATTTTGGAAATGGAAATCTGGTAGACATGTTCATTGATGTCAATTTGTTGCCAATGCCTCTTGAATTTTGTGGTTGAACTCTTTCTCCTTCGTAACTCAAGATTCTCCCATCTATATTCTCTGGCATGCTAGCAACAATATTATGAGCAACATGACAAGTCTCAAATTCTCTGCCCCCTTTGCCATGCATTCGAGTGGTAACATCATGATCATTGTCACTAATGTCATCAATTCATGTTATTGCATCACTTATCCCATCGATCGTTGCATGTATTTTTCTTTGTGGTCCCATCTTATTATTTTTAACACAAGAGAATTCTTGTATATCAATAAGCATGTTTGAGTCACTTGCAACACAAGACAAGTATCTATACTAGCAGTGAGCATGTTCGAGTCACTTGCAACATAGGACAAGTCTTCTATACTAGTGAGCCTATTCGAGTCACTTGTAATACAGTACAAGTCTTCTATACCAATGAGCTTGTTTGAGTCACTTGCAACACAAGACAAGTCTTCTATACCAGTGAGTATATTTGAGTCACTTGTAACACAAGAAACCTTTTCTGCATCAATATCTGTTACTATAATGTCCTCAATACTTGTGAGCATGCCACTATGATACTCTTGATCACTACTATAACTTCTTATCAATTTGGATCCCATTTGTGTTATAGTCCTTTTCTTGTGATAATATTATGTTGTGTCTTCCATGACTTTGAAGGAAATCGTCTTGTAAAAACTTGATTTCAAGAAAGATAACCCCCATTTACAAGTACTATGAACTTGTAGATGAGACGTAGCATTATGGATGTCTAGATGTGAAGTACTATCCATTGCATTTTGAATAACACCTACACTAGTCAACTTAATTATCTCCACTATACAGAGAAAACTCTGAGCATAGCCCTTAAAGTTGCCAATTGCTAAAACTTCTCTGGAACAAGATAACATCTCTACTTTTTCCCCCTCAAAATAAGTTTTCTTGATATCTTGAAAGTATGTCTTTGGAGCAATTTCGCCTTGGTCCCAGAGCGTTTTGTGTGCTTGCATATCAAATATGTCACATTGTAAGATATCTCCTAATGTTTCAAAGTCTCCATGTGGATATTTTAAATGTACTTCAGTATTTACAACATTGGTGATTATCACTCCACATCTTCTCTCACCAAAACGTTGGAAATGACACATGCTCATAGGATCAAGACTATGAATTCGTCCAAATGCCACCACTTCATTCTTCTTATATAACACCACACCCATAACCTCTGTAGGGTGAATACCTATTTTATGTACAAAAATAGATTAGCAACTCAAAAAAAGATACAATAAATAATAATTGAGCTTATTATTACTTAATAACTTTTATATCAAAAGTAGTAGAGAAGGCATTGAACCTAAACCCTAGATCCTAAACTTTAAACAATTAATACTAAACCATCTTAACCACCATAAATCCTAAACTTTAAACATTTAATCCCTAAACCCTAAACCCTAAATCCTAAACTCCTAAACACTAAATCTTAAACCCTAAAGCCTAAACCCTAAACCCTAAACTCTAAATCCTAAACCCTAAATCCTAAATCCTAAACCCTAACCCTAACCCTAAAATACAACCAAAATTTAATGACTTTCTTTTATTTGTGCAATATGTTTGATATATCCCCCAACCTGTTGCACGTGCAACAGGTTAAGGGTGCACCCAACCTTTTGCAAAAATCAAGGAATTTTCTTGATTTGTGTAATAGGTTGGATATACCCTCCAACCTATTGCTCAAGCAACACGTTGGGGGTGCAGTTGGGGTGACCTGTTGCACAAATCAAGAATTTTCTTGATTTGTGCAATAGGTTGGGGTGGCCCCCAACCTGTTGCTCAAGCAATAGATTGGATTATCCCCAACCTGTTGCTTGAGCAATAGGTTGGGGGTAATCCAATCTGTCAAGCAACAGGTTGGGGGTAATCCAATCTGTCAAGCAACAGGTTGGGGGTAATCCAATCTGTTGCTTGAGCAACAGGTTGGGGGCCACCCCAACCTGTTGCACAAATCAAGAGAATTCTTGATTTGTGCAACAGGTCACCCGAACCTGTTGATTTGTGCAACAGGTTGGGGTGACCCCCAACCTGTTACATGAGTAATAGGTTAGGGGATATATCCAACCTGTTGCACAAATCAAGAAAATTCCTTGATTTTTGCAATAGGTTGGGTGCACCATTAACCTGTTCCACTTGCAACAGGTTGGGGGATATATCAAACCTATTGCACAAATTGAAAAAAATCATTAAATTTTGGTTGTATTTTAGGGTTAGGGTTTAGTATCTAGGGTTAAGAATTTAGGGCTTAAGGTTTAAGATTTAGTGTTTAGGGTTTCGGATTTATGATATGGTTTTAGGATTTAGGGTTTAGGATTTAGGGTTTAGGGTTTAGGGTTTAAGATCTAGGGCTTAGGGTTTAGGGTTAAGGCTTTAGGATTTAGCATTTAGGGTTTAGGGTTTATGATTATTATTTTAGGGCTTAGGATGTAGGGGTTAGGGTTTAGGGTTTAGTATATAAGGTCATGAGCTTAGTAGTCTAGAATCTAGGGTTTAGGATCTAGAAATTAGGTTTTAGAATTTAAGGTATAGGGGTTAGGGTTTAAGGTTTAGGGTTAAGGGTTTAGGGATTAGAAGTGTTATATAAGTTTAAGAGCTTAGACTATATAACCTAAGATTTAGGGAACTTTAGGTTTTAAGATTTAGGGTGTAAGATTCAAGGTATATAGGCTATATAAAATATGCATTCCAAAGTATTTAGTTTAGATAGATATAGACTATATATTATATGCTTTCCAAAGTGTTTTGTTTATATCCAATAGTAGGTATGATCCTTTGCAAAGGCTTTACTTCAAGTAATTATAAGACCTAGTCAAAGTATCCTACTGCTTAAGGACAAGCACATGGGCTAAAAGCTACCACAAAGTTCAAGGGGAAAATATTACTATTGCACTTTTGTACGTAGATGATCTGATTATGACTGGAAGCAAGGATAGCTTCATCAAGAAATTGGAACAAGACTTATCTACAGAGTTCAACATGAAAGATCTTGGAATTATGCACTATTGTCTTGGAATTGAGATCTAAAGAGATTTAGATAGCACCTTATGAGTCAACTCAAATATGTTGACAATCACTCTTGAAGAAGTTTCACATGGTAGATTGCAAGATTGTAGCCACTCCCATGGAACAGAGTTTGAAACTTACTAAAGATTTAGAAAACCCTACAATTAATGACAGGTACTACAGGAAGATCATCGAATCTCTTTTATATCTAACTATCACACGGCCAGATATTTGTTATGCAGTATGTTCACCAGCACAATTTATGGAAAATCCAAAATAGTCTCAGTGGAATGTAGCCAAAAGGTTCTTGAGATACCTCAGAGGTATAAGATAGTTTGGGATAGAATACAGAGGAAGTCATCGAAGGTTGCATGGATACAGTGATAGTGATCATGCTGGAGATCATGAGACCAGGAGGTCCACACAGAGATATCAATTTTTCCTTGGTCAAGGTGCTATATCATGGTTATGAAACAAACAGCCAACTGTTTCTTTATCTTCAACTGAAGCAAAATCTAGGGCACTCACTACAGGTGCATGTGAGGTTATATGGCTCAGAAGACTACTGTCAAAAATCGATTACTTTGGTGACTCAAATCCAACAACAATATACTATGATAATCCATCGGCTCAAGCATTGGCCAAGAATCAAATATATCACTCCAAGACAAAGCACATTGATGTCAGAGAGCACTTCATCAGAGAAAGAGTGTTACTCAGTGACATCACACTACAACATTATGATAGCAAAGATAATGTTGTAGACATCTTTACAAATCCACTTGGTAAAGAGCTTTTCGAGAAACACCAAGAAGCTCTTGGTTTGACGCAGAGAAAGAAAGTTCCCATTAAAAGGGTGTGATGGAATTTAATGCTCTTCTTCGATTCCCCAAAATCATCATGTTGAGGGAAGGCCTACTTCATGACGTGGATCTTGAGGGAAGGTGTTGATGTGGGGGTTAAAGGTCACTGTGCCTTTACCCCAGTTATGTACAATACTCAAACACATATATAAATGAATGAAAAAGAAGATTAGGGTGGTTCTGCACCCACCAAAACTTGTGTGGCTCTTTGTTTCTCGCTCTCCCTCTTCCATTCTTGCTTTCATTAAGAGCACTCTCAACTGGTATTAGAGCCCGGGTGATCTAGCTGAGCGTGCATGAATGCTTGAAGCTTGATTAGCAGCTTTGTGGGAGGAAGGAGAAGCTCTGTGGGAAGCTTTGTAGGGGACTTTACTTGCATTCGAGTGTGCAGAGACCTTGGAGGAACCTTTGGAAAAGTCACTTTGGCTTTGCAAAGCAGTTTTGAGAGCCTGTTAAGTTGTTTCAAAGAAAAAGTCGTTTTTTGAGCTTTTCCCTATTCCATTCGATGACAAAGACTCCGTATTGACTTGTAGAGGCAACTATTGCTTGCTTTTGGTGTCCACTTCACTTCAGGAGCTTGGAAACACCTTCATTCTTGAATCTGGGATCATTTCATTGGATTTCTGACTCACTGTGTCAGTTTCTGCCTTTTTCTGCCCGGGTGTTGGAACTCAAGTTTGGGGCAACCATTTGCAGATCTGTCAGATCCGATGGACTCAAGAGGTCCTAAAACTTCTATGTTGCTCATCATTCACACTCCGGTGGAGTTTACAGACAGCTCTGTTTCCAAAATCGTTTTTCAATCCATGTGTTGGACCTAGTGATTGAGACCACAGTTTCTAAAATCGTCTGTCCCATTGCGTTTCGGACGCCCAAAAACCACTACTTGTCAGTTCTTACGTGATTCGGTGGAGGATTTTCAGAGTTATAGATCTTTGTGTATTCGATTTCATCTCTCTGTTATGCATTTTTCATCCTAAGGTTTTGAAACCTTAGATTTATGCCACATGGCAGTGGATAAGTGTTGACTGCCATTTCTCACTCATCCGTTGGGATTTTGGAGTTTCAGCAGAAGAGAGATATTTGCAGATTTTATTGCTGAGTTCAATTATGCAATGGCACCCATGTTTTGAGGCATCTGAGGTTCTATTTTCAGTAGCGGTCATTACCATGGGACTATGATTTCTTGAGCATACCTTATGTAGATCACTCTGGTTGTAGTTTGAGCATTGTGCGCTCATTCGTGGTGTGCATTGGGTTGCAGTGGATGATTTATAGGCCATTTGGATGCATTTCGGTCCTTATTGGATGATAGGCCCAAGTTGCCTTGTGGGATGTTATTTTTAATGGATGCTTTGCACATGGATGCTATTTTATGCTGAGGGACAGCTTTGACACATTGCAAGTGATGCACTAATAGTGCTAAACGCACGGATAGATGCGCCTGTAGACGCGCCCTGAGACATGCCTAAGACGCGCTCCGACAGGCGAGAATAATAGCAAATCGAGGGCACAGAACATTGAGTGTTACCACTGTGGCAAGAAGGGCCATATGAAAAAGGATTGCTACAAGCTGAAAAGAGAGCAAAAGGATAAGAAAAAGAATGCAAATTGGGGTGCAAATCAAAAGGAAGACAGTCCAAGGGAGGACAAAGGAAAAGTGAAGATCGAGGAGATCAATGCAGTCACACATGATAGTGACAATGACCTTCTCTTCATGTCTAGTTTATCTGTAGAGTTTCTTACCACTTCAGATGATGCATATTCCCAAGATTGGATTTTGGATTCTGGTGCTTCATTCCATGTTACTCCCCACACGGAATGGTTTTCCACTTATGACAGTGGAAAGACGTATGTGGTCTCATGCCTTCACAATCATTAGGCAGGGCTGAATACTATGTGACATTCATTGATGATGCAACTAGGAAAGTGTGGGCTTATGCTATAGCTCCGAAGAGTGATGTGTTCCAGGTATTTCAAAAATGGCTAACCTTGGTTGAGAATCAGTAAGGTAGAACGCTTAAATGCCTACGGATTGACAATGATGGAGAGTATCTCTCCCATGACTTTCAGCATTTCTGTGATACACGTGGGATTAAGAGGGAGCTCACACCCCCTCGTACTCCAGAGCAAAATCCAGTTGCAGAAAAGATGAACCGTACCATTCAAGAAAGGTTGCAATGAATGCTTTCCAATGCAAGTCTTTCTGGTGGTTTTTGGGATGAGGCAATGAAGGCTGCAGTGCATGTGATCAATAGATCACCTAGTAAGAGTTTGGATGGTGGTATTCTTGAAGAGGCATGGAGTGGCAAGAAGCCCTCTTACTCTCATTTGTGTATATTTGGGTGTGAGGCATATGCGCATGTGCCGAAAGAGCTTCGAAAGAAGCTAGATCCTAAGTCTAGGAAATGCATCTTTCTGGGTTATGGTGAAACTGGAGAGATGGGCTATCGTCTCTGGGATCCAGAATCAAAGAAGATCATATGTAGCCATGATGTAGTCTTCAATGAGAAGATGCATAAGGCACCCATGAGGGATGTGGAAATGAGGAGAATCACTTTCCAGGATGTGAATCCACCTACATATGTTGATAGACAGCAAGCTGTCCATGCACCAAATGTGCAAGAAATGGTACCACTAAGTACTCCCACAGGTATACAATCAAGGGTAGATGATGGATCATCTATTGGTGGAAATGATGAGCCAAATGTGGCTGATATATGCAGGTGGGACAGCAAGCTGAAATGCCCTTGAGAAGATCATCTAGAGTGTCTAGACCACCTGATAGGTTTATTCCAGGGGTAGACTATGTGATGCTTACTGATGCAGGGAGCCTTCTTGCTACAGAGAGGCTATGATGCACGAGGATTAACACAAGTGGGAGTATGCTCTACAATCAGAGATGAGTTCACTTATGAAGAATAAGACTTGAGACTTGGTTTCTTTGCCACATGGAAAGAGAGCATTGCCATGTAAATGGGTCAACAAAATGAAGGTCACAGGTGATGATATGCCTAGGTACAAGGCCCGTTTGGTTGCTTAAGGGTTCAAGCAAGAGAAGGGTGTGGACTTTGATGAGATATTCTCTCCAGTTGTGAAGATGACCACACTTAGATGCATGCTTGGACTGTTGAGATATTGAGCTCCACACACGATATGCGAGGGTGACCGTTGTGCATTTATGTCACCGACTTGTTAGCTGCAGATGCGGTTGGTACACCACCCACGAATAATAGCTGGATGACAGCTATCCTTATCTACTCTAGTTCGAGGCTCAGTTAGTATGCCACCTTAGTTAGTTGAGTTTGGTTTGAGACCCACACATAGGGTTCTTCTATTTCTTTGTACTAAAGTTCTTTTGGCTTTCACAACTAAGAAGAGGAAAACTGTTTTCAGCCTCCACCTTTGTGTGTATTCCCCCATTGTGTATGTGAGAAAGCTACAAGTGAGACTCCTTCCCTCTCTCCCACTATCTTCACATGGTATCAGAGCCTGGTTTGTGGTAAGGAGCTCAAGAAAGCAAACCAAGTTCGTGGTGTCCTAGTAAGAGGACCAGTGTTGCTTTCCTTTTTCGAGTTTGGGAGCAAATCTCTGCAGGTAGCACAGCGGAAGTGCAAGAGTGCACTGTCTCAGATTGAGATGCCCTTCACGGTCTGGCAAGAGGGCAGTATATGCTGTGGGCAAGGGCAAAGCCCTTGATGACTTTATTTTTCTAATTCGAGGCCATTTCGAGGCCCGCCGTTTTAAAGGCGGAAGTTCTTCGCAGGCACTCAGAAAAAGGCCTTGTTTTTGCTGTGTGATCACTGCTCTGCTGATCAATGAAAAGTTGCCACAGAAATTGCATCGTATGCCTATGTGCAGAGATATTGGGAGTTGCAGAATCATGCTTGTTGCCTGTTGATGCAAAATCATCACTAGGAAGTGACTGTGCACGGTCAAATACCACTTTCGTCAGTTTTGTAGATCTGCCCGTGTGAGGCAAAAGCTGTGTTTTTTTTCGCATCTGATTCTCTTTCACAGATTGTCACTAAAAAGCTTGACAAGAATAACTTACAGGCATGGAAGTTTAGAATGACGAATTTCCTTATGGGAAAAGGCTATTGAGAGTTCATTATAGGAAATGAAGAAGAACCAATTCTTCCTAATGTTCCCAATCAACAGGAAATGTAGGCATTTAAAGGATGGCATGAGAGAGCCAAAAAAGTTATGTACTGGCTGTCTATCAGTATTTCGGATTCTATGAGTGTGCATATTCAGGATGCAAGTATGCCAAAGGAAGCATGGGATACTTTGGCAAAAGTATACAGCACAAATACGCAAGCCAGGAAAATGCAGCTCAAGCAGGAGTTGCACAATGTGCAGAGAGAAAATATGAGCATCAATGACTACCACATGAAGGTGAAGAAAATTGCAGATGCACTTGCTTCCATTGGGTCGCCAGTGGAAGATGATGATCTAGTTTCTGTGACCTTGAATGGTCTAGGAAAGGATTATGCACAGTTTCGGACATCCATTGCCGTCCGTGAAAAATTTCCTGATTTTGAAGAGTTGTATGCCCTTAATGCTGGAAGAGGTAGAGGCACAGGTAGAGGAGGCTGATCTGGAGGCTGTGGTAGAAATCAGAATATGTAGCAAACTCAAGAAAACTAGTCCTATGGAGGAGAACGTGGTAACTCTAGAGGCAGGGGGAGCCAAAGAGGTCGTGGTGGATGGCAAAGAGGCCAAAATTCAAATAGCAATGTTGAATGCTACTACTATGGTAAAATGGGTCATATGGCTAAGGACTACTACAAAAAGCAGAACGACATTATGAATGGAAAATTGTAGCAAGGCAATTATGCATCTTCTAGTAGATAGGGTGATGACAGAAATGAGCATCTATTTATGGTGCAGCACATGACCAATTCTGTGACAAGTGCACAAGAACAAAATGATGTGTGGTATGTTGACTCAGGTGCATCCAACCACATGCAGAATGGATGCAGGATGCAAGGAAAATGGAAAAACCAGGATTTGTGGAGACTGGTGATGATACTACACATCCTATTGTGCAGATTGGTAAAATTCCTTTGTCTATGTAGGATGGGAAAAAGAAATACCTGTCTGATGTATTTCATGTCCCGAACATCACCAAGAACCTGGTTTCTATTGGTCAAATGTTGAGTAGGGCTTGCAGTATCATGGATGCTTTGTTGAGGATATGAAAAATAACGGTCGCTTGATAGCAATAGGAAAGAAGAAGGGCAGGATGTTTACGTTGGATGCGGACATGCCTGAATTGAGTGCAGCAATGTTTGCACATGGGACCGGTGTAGTTGCAGATATTAATATCTGGCATAAACGCATTGGTCATGTTAATATACAACGACAATCAATGCAAGCCCAAAATATTGTTGCAGGATTGCCTAAATTCAAGGTTGCAGAAATGCATAAGGTTTGTGAAGCCTGTCAATTTGGAAAACAAGCAAGGAAACCATTTCCTAAGCATGTTCAAGAGAGTAAAAAGCCATTGGAATTAATCCACTCTGATGTGTGGACTACTAAAGCTGCATTTATTGGAGGCTGTCACTATTTTGTCACTTTTATAGATAACTTCAGCACAAAACTTTGGGTGTATTTTATGAAAAAGAAAAGTGAAGTGTTTGGGCACTTCAAAGCTTTTAAAGCTATGGTTGAAAAAGAAACAGGCCTGCAAATAAAATGCCTAAGGTCAGATAGAGGGGGAGAGTACCTCTCAAATGGGCTTGCAAGGTTCCTATAGGAGCATGGCATAAAGCAGCAATATTCATGCAATCATACCCCACAACCAAATGGACTTGCAAAAAGGAAAAACAGGCATATTAGAGAGGTATCTCGGGCCATGCTAAATGAAAAAGATCTACCAGATTATTAATGGGCTGAAGCAGTTGCTACAGTAGTTTACATAATGAACAGGACTCCCACTGCAGCAATACATGGCATGATGCCAGAGGAGATGTATACTGGTAGGAAACCAGATATTTCTCATTTGAAAATTTTTGGTTGCATTGCCTATGTTCATCCAAGTTGGATCCAAAAGCTGAGAAGTGCATCTTTATTGGTTATTCTCTGCAGCAGAAAGGGTATAGATGCTATAACCCTTCTACTCGTAAGTTTACAGTGAGCAGAGATGTTGTTTTTTATGAGATGAGCAGCTGGTATAAACCAGTAAATGTGATGATTGATGTAGATGCACAAAATGGTAATGCCGCACAGAATTCACAGTAGCAATCACAAAATATCAATGGACCTGTAGTGTCCTCTAGCAGTGGTTCACATACTTTGCCATGGACAGGCAGATTGAGATCAGGAGAATCTCCTCAAAGCAATGCAGATAGTGGTACATAGGTATCACAAAAAGGAAAAGAGAAGGTAGATCAGCCCATGTTTGATGTGAATGCAGGTCACTCTTACATGGATGGTGAATCTAGTGGCTCAGAACAAAGCATTGATGATGAGAGTTGGGTATTCCTTTTGTTGTTACACCTGGAGTAAGGAAGACCAGGGATGTTTTGAGAGCCCCTGGAAGTGAGCCTATTTTGCGCAGGTCTACCAAAGCTAGGTATCCTATGGATAGGCTGAAATATGATGGATTTACAGCCATTCACTATGCCTATATGGTCAAAGTGATATAGGAAACAGAACCCATTTCTTTTGAGCAAGTCATGGGAAATGAAAAATGGGAGAAAGCCATGGATGAAGAAATGGATGCCTTGGAAGAAAATGCTACATGGGAATTGGTGCCTTTGCCTAAAGACAAGAATGCAATTGGCTATAAGTGGGTTTATAAGATCAAGCACAATGCAGATGGTTCTGTGTACAGATACAAGGCAAGATTAGTTGTCAAGGGGTATGCACAGACATATGGCATTGATTATGAAAAAACATTCAATCTGGTTGCAAGGATGGCAACTGTGAGAGTAGTCATTGCTATGGCTACATCAAAGGGATGGTCTTTACATCAAATGGATGTAAAGAATGCCTTCTTGCATGGTGATTTGCAAGAAGAGGTCTTTATGGAGTAGCCACCAGGTTACGTTCATGCTATTCATCCTGAGTTTGTTTGCAGAGGTTGAAAAAGCCTTGTATGGCTTGAAGCAAGCACCTAGAGCATGGTCTGACAAGATAGGATAGTATTTGTCACTATTGGCTTTCAGATTTCCATAGCATATTTCTCACTCTATGTGAGAAAAACAGAGAAAGGTATTATGCTGCTTGTCATTTATGTTGATGATTTGATCATCACAAGTGATAGTGATGAAGATATCCTTCATGTGAAAATGCTATTGAAGCAGAAGTTTGAGATGAAGGATTTGGGAGAGCTGCATTATTTCTTGGGCATTGAGGTGATTAGATCACCAAGTGGGATACAGCTCTTGCAGAGGCAGTATGGATTGGACATGCTGTCCAAATATGGGATGACAGGCTGTAAGCCTATTTCAGTTCCTTTGGAGCAGAATGTGAAGCTAAGCACAAATGCAGGTGAGCTTCTGGAAGACCCTACTATGTACAGATGCATAGTAGGAAGTTTGATTTATATGACTATTACCATGCCAGATTTAAGCTATGCTGTTGGATTGGTAAGTCAGTTTATGCAGGCTCCAAGAAAAAGCATTTGGATGTGGCTAGATGCATACTCAGGTATGTGAAGTCCACATTGCAGTATGGACTATTTTATGAGGCTGGGGTTCAGATACAGTTGCATGGATACACTGATGCTGATTGGGCTGGTAGTATTTCTGATAGACGATCTACCAGTGGATATGTGTTCTCTTTTGGGAGTGCTGCAGTCACCTAGAGCAGCAAGAAACAATCTACAGTTGCCTTGTTGAGCACAGAGGCTGAGTACAGGGGTGCAACAATGACTGCTGTGAGGTAGCTTGGTTGCATAAGCTACTTTATGATATGCATCAGTTGGGCCAGTTGTCATTTATTGTGACAACATGAGCAGTATACACTTGGCAAATAACCCAGTATATCATGCTAGAACAAAGCACATTGAGGTGCATTATCACTATGTGTAGGAGAAGGTTTTACTAGGTCTCATTGATCTAGTTTATTTTAGCATAGAGGATCAGGTAGCTGACATATTCATGAAGGCATTGGGCGTAGAGAAGCTGCGCAAGTTCAGAGACCTGCTTGGTGTGCAGGAATTGGGATTGAGCTCGAGGGGGAGTGTTGAGATACGTATTGTCTTCATCATTAGAGTCTAGGGAAATCCACTGGCCATTTGTTTTCTTCTAGCACCTGTACTGAAAAACTAAATACAACATTTGGCATGACAAATGGTATCTAATAACCACATTGTCTTTACATGCGTGACATTGAAATACATCACCCTTTTGGTCGCCTAACCTAGTTCCCCAATTCATCCCAAGTAAATCTTCAAGAGAATTTTCATCTACATGCTTGCAGGATCACATAGTTTTTGTCCTATGCATATGTATATTCTAAAATAAAGAAGCAAAAATGTGCAGAGGCATAAACCAAGATAACCTTGCCCATTTGGATCCAAATGTAAACTTCATGGCCATGCCCACATCCTTTGCAATCTTGTCCTTGTATGATTGCAATGTCCTCGAGTCCACATTGTTGCAATCCATGTCTTGAAGTTGTGGTGGTGCAATGGTTTGCAGATAGCCATAGCTTGATGATGTCGTTGGAGCGATCTATGTTGCATTATACCAATACACATTCTTCATTCACAAGGAGGCCAACTTCTCCTTGGCATGCATTTGCTTACCTAAATCCTCATGAATCGCAGTGAACTTGCCTATGAATGATTCAACCAGTTCCGACTCCTTGAAGTCCGAAGGGAAGACATCTGCCACCATGAATAAGAGCTCTTAGAAACCAAATACAAAATTTCCAAATGGACTCATTACACTTAAAGGTGAAAAAGGTACATAGATAGAAAGTCTCACAGTGTGATGGTATCCTAGATTGATTGAATGATGGAGGAAGCTGCATATCCTTTCCCATGTAAACATGTTGCACTTTTGGGAGCCATCCTTTCTTCCCAAACTTGAACTTCAAAATGTGCCCCTTCCACTCATGCAAGATGTCACCTCTCTTGCTCTTGGGAAGCTTATGTGGACCTTTGGCCAATCCTTTCATCACTATCCAGTCATTTAAGTTGTAGGTGCAAGGGATCCACTCATCCAATGCATTCCTGGTGTTGTGGAAGACACAAGAGGTCACAACATTGTGTGGTCTTGTAGCCTTGTTCCTCACCATGCTTGGAGAGGTTGCAACACCAAGAATGGGACTCCTACACAAGGCAATGCAGCTCCCATAAAGGCACAAAAGAGGGAGAAGGAGAGGGACAGAGCAGTAGCAACAGAGGCACAGGAGAGGGAGAAGGAGAGGGATAGAGCAGCTCCAACAAAGGCACAAAAGAGGGAGAAGGAGAGGCACAGAGCAACAGCAACAACATAGGCACAGGAGAGGGAGAAGGAGAGGGAAAGAGTAGCTCCAATAGAGGCACATGAGAGGGAGAGGGGAGAGAGAAAGAGAGAGAGAGAGAGAGAGAGAGAGAGAGAGAGAGAGAGAGGAGCTACAATAAGTAGGCTAGAGGAGGAGGGAGCAAAGAAAGAGGGGGAAGAGGGAAAATGCATGGGATTTGGTTCAAATGGAGTGATTTGGCAGGCTGGACCAGAATAGTGGGGGGAAGAGGCCTTACAAAGAAGGAGGGGAGAAGCAAAATTTGCTAGAAGGGCCCTAGCATCCCATTGAAGGCAATTTTGGGCTCATGTGGGGGAGGTGCATCTAGTAGGAGGGTCAAACATGGGTTAAGAGGGGGGGATGGTTTTGGTGGTCCTACTATAAGGGGAGCAACCAATAGGGGCTCTCTGTAGGCCTGCCCACCCTCCACCTCAACATACCATTGCCCCACACCTTCTAGCACTCTCATTGGTACACCTCAAATCACTCTCTAATCCCTTGAAATTAGGAAACACTAATTGGAGGCCCTTTTGAGACCCCAATTCTCCCCTAATGTATTCGTACGAATAGCACATTATTTGTTTGAAACATTTCAAATCGTAAAAAATGCATATTTGAGCTTTTTTTTTGAATTAAAAAAAATAATCCCGAATTAATGTAACTTAGATTTAAAAAATTGGAAGAAACCAATCACTACAGTGAATGGCATAAATGAACATGGCTTGGATGAGATGTTGTTATATGATTTTATTTGTTTGGCATAGTCAAGGTTCACCTTGTGTCTTTGTTGACACACTAGCTTGGCATTTATCATCAATCTAATTTAATGCTGGCATATCTTGGGGGATACAGCTTGTAAATTAGTGTAACTCTAGGTAAAGACATGTTTATACTATAAAAATAAGGATTTGAGTTCTTGGAGGTTATCGTCTAGTAAATGTGCACTTACCAAACTATGCAGATCCTCAGTGGTGCCTAAATTAAGTTCTTGAGTTGGTTTGGGGACCATGTGCTCTATTTTTAGTTGAGTGATAGGATTTCAATCTTAGTCAACTCTCAATCTCTAGTCACATCCTTAGAAAATTTGCTCAGATAGAGATCTTGTTGTTCCACCAGATGCTCTTCCTTTATCTTTTGTTTAAGTTCAATTGTATCCACTTGGAAGGCCAATTGGAAAATGTCTATTTCTCCCACAACAAATATTTTCATTACCATAAGCCTAGTTTCCACATCTTGAGGAAACTGATCCTTGTCTACCAAAGCCTTGAGGTAGCAATTGATTGGTACTTTTCTTGGATTAGTAAGAATTTGGATCTCTTTGTCAAGTGTCTTAATGATCATACTTTCAGTGCCCCAATCGTGAAGTACCTTGGAACTTTTCAACCAGGTTCTACCCAATAGCAATGGCTATGCATTTGCTTCCATTGTAATGACAAGTAAACTCATGGTATATTGTACTCCCCAATATTAATTACTTTAAAAGCATGCCTCCTAGCTCAGTTGATTGTTGATTGACCATATACATGAAGGTTTGATATTTTTGAACTTTAGATGCTTAGCCACATCATCAAACTATTGAGCCACCATCCACAATAACACTAGAAACATTCCTCTTTGTAATTTTTACAATAATAATGGAAACTTCATCGTCCACTATTGATGTATCAATGATGAGCATTGTAGTAGCAAGAGAATCTTCAACTCTCATTGGCTCAAAGTTTTTGCAAAAAGAAGTCCCTACAATGCGGAGAAATGTGAAAATTCTCTTCATTGACTTCTTGCCTAGACCTTCTTAGAAACGCCTCAAAATTTTGTTTCTAGTAGCTAGTGCAATAGCCAATTAGAAAATAGTTCAACTAGCACTGTGTAGTTCTAGTCAATGTACAAGGGAAGTAGCTCATATACTCTTCACACACAAAGAAAGCTCTAAAATTGACTAATTGTTATTCAAAATTAGCCCCCTCAAATTCTTGAAACCTAATCTTAGTCGGTTCTGCCAACTTTTCCTTGATGGCTGAGGTTTTGGGATGATGTTTGCTTGGATCTCGATCCATTAGAGCAAGGCGAGTGAAATCTCCAAATAATCGTGCATCTAATGCAAGTTAGATAGCTGTGCCATAAAATTAAGTGTCTACATTTGAGCTTCCCACATTAATCATGCATGCCATCTCAATGGCATCTCCAAATAATCATGCATCCAATGATGCCAACCAATTGGGCTGGCCAAATTAGGCACAGTGGTTGTGATCATGGCTACAATTTGAATCATCATTGCATTATTAAATTGATGCAACCCTTGCATGGTTAAAATTGAGAAATCATGGTTATTATTCAATGTTGCGTTTAATAAGTTTTAAAGGGATAGAATTTACCTATTTTATTGCAAAATCTTGGCATTTATATGAAAATAGAGTGTCCAATCCCATTAAGATTTTGGATTAGCCTAAATATAAGGGTCTAGGAAAATCTTCTTATGTGAGAACTACTTACACATACTCAATTCAAGAACCTTGTATGGTAGCTAGGTGGCTTCATGACAATGGATGGGCTACCAAATTAAGCCTTAGTGGTTCATGGAAGCCCAATGGGTGTCATTGTAATGCATAGAATTCATACAACATATTCTAAATCTAATAGCCAATACAAATCATCATTTCATTCTTAAATTGAGCCAAATAACTGCATTGAATACTTTGCATACAATCCTAGTGGTCATGCATGCTAGCTGTCATCATCCATACATTATTAAATTGACACAACCTTTGAACATTCCTTGCACCCAGCCATCCCACTCCCTTGTAGTTCTCAACCCTATTCCCTTGAAAACTCCCTTGTACTTAACCATCTTGAACTTATTGCAACTTCCATCCCTTTTTGAATGAATCCCTCTAACTCCCCATCCAATTCCTCTCCAATGGATCCCTATGGAATGCAATCCAACACCTCTCTAATGGATCCATTTAGCTCACCATCCATTCCCTCCCCCATTGATCCCTCTAGCTTTCCATCCAAACCATCCCATTTTGAATCATGAGACATGGTCCCATCTAGCTTTCTTTCAATCTTGAAATCATGAGACACACTCCCATCCATATTTAGATGTGAGGTATGTGTTATCTTTCTGAATTCACTAAGATGGAAAAAGAAGTGAACGTACCATCATCAAAAGTTTCTTTTAACAAAGGTGTTATAGAAAATGTGCTTAGCATAGGCTAGAGGTAGTTCACAAGCTTGTTACATGGAGAAGGCATGGAGGAAAAATGATTTTTTAGTTTTATTCTTTGAAGCTCGTATTAGTAGAGATGGTGGAGTCAAGGCTTCAATCTTGCCAGCAACAAATATCTAGGATATTTTAAAGGAGACAAGGCATTTCATTATTAACAAAAGAGTAATCGTGAAGTTTTAATAGGTTCAAGCAACAGTAGAGAAGCTAAATGGACACCTAGTCTCCTACTCAAGGGTGATCTCTAGGTGACAAAATATGAAGAGGGAAGAGGAGAAGAGTGGAGATGAGGAGAGAGGGCACAACTAGAGAGCACACCACAAATGACTAACTATACTCTAGATTTAGTTGAAAATGTAAAATATATACAAACCCTTTTAGGGTTCGGGTTAGTGCATCTAGCCCATTCCTTTATAGAACTCTATTGGGTTAGTGCTATGCACATATGATCACATGATGTTGAGCATGGTTTCTCAACACCTTCCACCAAGTAATACGCTTTCTTTGATGAAGTGCTCTTTAACATCAATGTGCTTTGTCCTAGAGTGACATACTAGATTCTTGGCCAATGCTTGAGCCGGTTGATTATCATAGTATATTGTTGTAGGATTTGATTCATCAAAGTAGTTTGTTTCTGACAACAGGATTTTGAGCCATATAGATTCACATTGTCTGTGGTGAGTGCCTGATATTCTACTTCAGTTGAAGAGAAAGAAACACTTGAATATTTGTTTTTCAACCATGATATAGCACCTTGACCAAGGAAAAATGCATATTCCTATGTGGATCTCCTAGTCTCATGATCTCCAACATAGTCACCATCACACCATCCATGCAACCTTGGATGACTTTTTCTCTATTCTATTCCAAAGTGTCTTGTACCTTGGATGTATCTCAAGACTTTTTTGGATGCATTCCAATGATACCGTTTTGGATTTGACATAAACTATGCTAGTGAACTTACTGCATAACAGATATCTGACTGTTTGATAGCCATATATATAAGAGATCCGATGAGCTGCTTGGCATTGTTTGTAGGCTTTTTTGATTTTTTTGTAAATTTCAAACTCTGTTCCATGGAAGTGGCTGCAATCTTGAAATCTTCCTTTTGAAACTTCTTCACGAGACTGTCAACATATTTTAGCTAACTCATGAAGGTGCTATCACAATCTCTCTAGAACTCAATTCCAAGACAATAGTGCATAAGTTATTGGGGGATGCACTACTAATAAAACCCTTATATCATGTGTGTTCAAGGGGTAATTAAAAAATACCTTAACTAAAACTTCTCCTAATAAAACCATCCCTCTTTACTTATGAACTAATGGATTTTTTTTAAAATATGCATTAAGAAACCCCTCTTGCTATTTTAATTCTATTAGAATTTTTCTAGAAGTTAAATTAAAATACCCCTTCTTTTGAATGCATGTGGTACACTAAATTTTTTTAGGTGAACCCCCTGATCATATGTCCAAGATATTTCATGTTGAACTCTGTAGATAAGTCATGTTTTAGCTTTTTGATGAAGCTATCATTGCTTCAGGTCACAATTAGATCATCTACATACAAAAGTGTAGTAGTAATGTCTTCCACTTGAACTTTGTAGTAGAGCATATGACCTGCATTGGATTTCATGTATCCTAGATTAGCAAAATACTTCGCAATTCTACAATACCAACTTCTTGGTTCTTCCTTGTAGAAACTTTCCTTGAGATGGAAAACTTGATTCTTTCCCTGGTTCAACATAACCTACTAGTTGTTGCATGTAGACTTCCTCTTCTAGATAACCATTGAGAAAAGTGTTCTTGACATCTAGCTGGTACATATTCCATGTATTGAGTGTCTCTAGTGATATCAATAACCTTATGGAATCCATCTTTGTTAGTGGAGCATAAATCCCATCATAGTCTTAACCATACTACTGTGCAAATCCTTTTGCAACTAGTCTAGCTTTGTATCTTTCAATGCTTCCATCTGGATTGTACTTCACTTTGTAAGCCCATTTGTTTTCTATGGCCTTCTTTCCTAGTGGAAGGTTGCATAATGCCCAAGTATTATTATTGTACAAAGTCTCCAGTTCTTGATTCATAGCAATTTGTCATTCTGGTTTGCCAACTATGTCTTTGAAGTACACTAGCTCTTGTATAGCCATGATGGTAGTCGTAAGAGCATAGTTGGTGGTTTCAACTTGAATTGCTTTGCCTTTTTGAGCTTATGCAAACATGGCTGGTGGTTTGCTTTCTCTAGTAGATCATTTGAGTTACTGTGGCTCTTCTTGAGGTGCTTCTAGCAATTCTTGATCTTCTTCATCAACCATCAACCTTTTCTATAGATGATTGACTAATTAGTGTGTCTATCTCCTATGTTGTTGATTTCTTTCATTCTAATTCCTCATAAAAGATTACATCTCTGGACATTACTTTTCGGTTGATGGGATCATAAAACATATATGCTTTGATTTCTTCACTGTAGCCAACCATGATGCATTTATGTGACTTTACATCCTATTTTCTGTGATGTTCGTCATGTATGTGGGCATATGCTATGCAACCAAATATGCAGAGATGCTCAATGTGTTGCTTGTGTCCAGTGAATGCTTCAAAAGGTGTCATACCTTGAATCGGTGTGGTTGGAAGCCAATTAAGCAAGTAGTTTGCAGTGGCTATTACTTCTATCTAATATTGATTTGGAAGATGCTTCTCACTAAGCACTATAGCACTGTATGCTAAAGTACCATTCTTCCTTTTAGCTCTTGCATTCTACTGAGTAGTATCTGCACAAGTGAATTGTTTTCGAATGCCGTGAATTCTATAAAAGTTCATGAATGCTGAAGACATGTATTCATCTCCTCTCTCTAATCTCATGACTTTAATCTTTTTGCCTGTCTGGGCTTCTACCATGGCTTTGAATTCTTGAAATCTGGAAAACACTTCAGATTTCTCTTTTAGAAAGTAGATCCAACAGTATATGTTGTAGTCATTGATTAAAGTCAACTAGTAAAGTGAACCATTGATGTTGCGAGTCTAGGCATAACCTTATACATTTGTATGTATCAAATCAAGAATACCTCGTACTCGAGAGGTGCTTTACTTGAAGTTGGTTTGCTATTGTTTTCCAAAGAAGCATGCCTCACAAACTTTTTCAAGAAACCGAATCTTAGGAATTCCAATTGCCATATTCTTATTTTTGAGCTCTATCAAGCTTTTGAAATTGACATGTCCATATATTTTGTGACATTTTGTGAAAAGTGGCATATATTGTGGTTGAGCTGGCATGGCATGCAAATCTAGTTCTGTAGCTAGCATTCTGAATAAGCTTCCTTCCTTGAATACTTTTCCTACTAGATGATATCCTCTTGATTTGTCTCTCATCATGCATTCATCTCCATCAAAGATGACTCAATTATTGTGTTTCATCATTTGACCAAGCTGATAAGAGGTTCTTGTCGAGCTTTAGAACATAGAGTGCATCTTCCACCAATCCTTTGTACCAGTGAAATTGTTCATAGGGATAACGTCTTTCCATGAACTAGATTTGCAGTTTATTTGCAATGTAGATAATGTTCTTCTGTCCTTCTAATGGTTTCATCTTGTGAACCATTCTTCGTGTTTTGTCATATGAGATGATGTGTTGTTGTTGATGTACCAAGGATCCTGATCTACTTGGTTGACTTGATTATTGATTCCTCTTTTGAATTGTAATCAATGTCAAGATACATTGTTTCATTCTTTTGCATATCCTTGCTTGCAAGAAACATGTTCTCAGGTTCATTGGCATAATGACTGTGATTGGAATGTCCACTGCGATGATTTCCTGTTCCATGGAAATTCCCTCAATTTTGTTGCTAGATTGATTGCCTTGGTCGTACTACTTCGTGCAGCAATCTCTTTCATAGTATCCAAACTTATGACATTAGTTACTCTAAATGTTTGACGTGTTGGTGGATGCATTCCCTTTCCTTGGAATCTTCATTGGTTGGAATAATTTCCAATTTGCTAATGCTGATGTTGCTAAAGATGATGACGATGTTGATCTTGAATTTGATGCTGACTTTGGTGTTGATGATGACCACTTCACTGGAATGATCTACCTCTTTCTCTGCTTCTATCTGAAGCTATAAATGCTTGATCATTGGAACGAACGTTGCATACATGAATGGATTGCGTCCTCGGTTCTTCACTAAGTAAAACTGACTGAAGTTCTTCCAATGTCTAAATTTGTCTTTGAATGGCAATACTCTGGACTAGATTCTTGTATCCCTCTCTTAGTCCATTCAAGATGACTTGAACCATTTCTACTCGATTCATGGTCTCTCCTGCTGGTGTGAGTTGATTGTTGTAATCCTTGATCCAGAGTATGTAAGCATGAGTAGTTTCACTGTTGCTATAGAAACTCTGGTTGATTTGGTTTCTAAGTGTGAGAATCTTGGAAGTGTTTTTGGACTCATAGAAAGCTGCAAACATAGCCCATGCTTCTTTTGATTCCTTCACTGTGTTGAGGTATCTTGCACATTTTGCTTGATGAGATGATATGGATACTTGTCTTTCTTGTCCCATTTTGCATGTGCTTGAGCAATTGTAGGATCTGCTATAGATGCAGACACTATTGGTGTAGCTGTAGATCCTTATGTAGATGCCACCTCCTTTGATTGATACCTAGCAAGCCAGTGATTGATGATGTGGTAGTGATGAGCTAGATGATTACATGGCAGTGCCTATGTGGTAGTCATGATGATATGGCTTGGTAGTTGGACTACTGACATGGCACAACAATTGGACTACTGATGTGGCAGGTTATGTGGCGTGGCACCCAAAGGGCTCTTGCTGACGACATGGCAGATACGCTTGCTTACTGTTACTGATGTGGTAGTCAGCTAGATGATGTGATGCAGGGGCCTGGATGCTGACATGGCTACCTACATGGCAGATGAGGTTGCCACATGGCACAATTTTGTGACCAACCCAAGGTAAGGTGTCCCTTTAGGATAGGATAAGATAGTCCACACCACAGGCTAGATATCGATGGCACCCCTTGTCACTTGAGAAGATGAACAAAAGTTGACATGACATGATGAAATTGTTTAGATTCCATCTTTTGGCATCTGCGAAGCCTCTGGAGCTTATTTGGTCAGCAAGTTGGAGCTGTTGCATGTGCATGTGGCTAGTGGAAAGCCATGGAGATGTTGGAGACGTTGGCTCATACACAAGGGAATGCGAGGACATAGCTTTCCACTAGCTGCATGCACACGCAACCAAATCAGCCCCATAGGCTTGGCAGATGCCAAAAGATCTAAATGATTCAATCATGCCATGTCATCTTTCATCTCCTCAAGTGACACGTGGTGCCATCGGTATCTTGCATGTGGTGCACACTACCTTATCCTATCCTAAAGGGACACCTTACCTTGGGTTGATCACAACTGTGCCACGTGGCAACCTCAGAGGTCATGTAGGTAGCCACATCAGCATCCCAGCCCTTGCACCACATCATCTAGCTGACTACCACTTCAGTAGCAAGATTATTTGCTACCATGTCATCAGCAAGAGCCCTCCAGGTGCTAGGTCACACAACCTTCCACATCAGCAGTCCAGCTATTGTGCCATGTCAGTAATCTAGATGCCAAGCCACATCATCATGACTGCCACACATAGGTAGTGCCATGTCATCATCTAGCTCATCAATGCCACATAATCATTGACTTGCCCAATTATTAGTCAAATTCAACATTGCCACATCAGCATCTACCACTTGGCACTGAACCTTGCTAAGCACAATCATGTAGGCACACTAGCACACTAACAATTGCCACCTCATCACACAATGCCCCACCCTTGGCATGCACACCATGCACACCCTTGCATGTGAACATAGTGGCCACATCATCATTAGCTTCCTTTTTTGCCCTCCACCTAGATCAAGCGATATCTCTTGATCCAGGAAGAATTTGAGGGTGCTCCAAAAAGAAAAAATGCTCAATTTTTCATGCTTTACATGGTCATCACATCACATACACATTTTGGCACAAGTATCACACATTCTTGAGCCTCATCACAACAAATCCACCTCTTGCACACACATCAGCCTCTACATCAGCGCACCTCACCTAGCACCTAAAATGAACAAAGAAAAGGAATTATTTGTTCCTTTTGCATCGCTCAACGATTGGTCTAGATCTATTTCAAAGTAGATTATATCATCCATAGTGGGGAGAACTCCAAAGAAGCCAATCGAAGCAATGCCAAATAATTCCTTAATAGTTTCTACTCGAAGTCAGTCCATCCACTCACATGCGGTTTCACATCATTGAATTACCTGAAACCTGATGTTCCATAATTCAATGAGTAGACTTCAAAGTGTTTAGAGGTCGGCTAATTAGTGGGCAGATTACACATGATTTGATTTCACACACACATGCCATCATTGTAAAGCCTATTTGGCTATTGTTTGGCATTGTGCTCATCATTTCAAGCCTTGTAAGGCCTCTAGGCCATTCTCTGCATCATTTGCCACAAGCCTTGTAATAGATTGGATTATATATTATAGTTCTATCTTCACCAATAGTTTAACTTTCACATGATATAGTCGGTGTTTTGCAGTTGATTTAGATAGTGATTTCATAGACAATTTGAGTACATTTCAGTCACCATGTCTACGACTAGAAAACTCCATTTGGATGCATCTGCTAAGTTAGAAATGTTACAAGAATTAGATTATCCCATTAATTTAATCCTTTAGTATTTAGTTTAGTGAGATCTAGCATTTTTGTCGCGCAGTTGATGCATGTGTACTTGCTATTCTGTAGTGATGCATATGTGCTCCTACATGGCTGGATATACGGTTGCGGCTGTATGAGACTGTAGCACTGTGTGCACCACGTACGCAATGACAGTATGTGTAACATGTGTGCACCATCCGTATGATTTTATTCATGTGTAGCATCAGGTGCACCATGAAATGCTCTGTGTCGCATGTGTGCACCATTCATCTATGATTTATTAATTTTGCGTTGCTATAATACTGAAAGGTTGATTGATTGTGGTGATTAATTCCAAGGTTATCTTATGCTTGAAATATTTCATTACTATTGATTGTGTGAATCCAAGGGAAAAGTAATTGATCAGGCAATGGCATCTAGCAAGCATGATCCACCATATTTTGGGCACATAGCTGCAACTCCAATGATGCGGGGATGAATAAGGCTTATGCCTAATTTTTGATACTATAAAAGCTTATGTACATATTTAAAATTTGGAATATTAGTGGTTTGGCTAAGTGTATAAACTAAAGTTAGAAAAAGCTTTGTTTTTAAAAAAAGCCAGCTATTCTAGAAGGTGGATGGGCTTTTTGTAAAAAGGGTGCATGGAGGAAAGCACAAAGGCTTTTGTATGATTTTTGCTCGGAAGCTTTTGGAAAATATACCTAAATACATAGGAGGTGAAGGAGAGCTCCACTCCTATGGGGGAGATTGTACCCAACACACTTGTTTTGTCTCTTCCATTTGTGAGTTTTGAGAGTTTGTGCATATTTTCGAAAAGTTTTGATGTGTTTTTCAAGGATTTGCTGGTCCTATGAGTGTTTCCCATCATAGTGGTATCAAAGCCAAGGTTTCATTATCCATAGCATGGGAAGCACACGCACCCCGCATCCTCGAACAAGAAACCACAGCATGCATCAGATTGTGGACACCGCATACAAGAGCACAACGAATTTTGAAGCAGCAGAAGTGAATAGCGCAGAACGGCTTCAGGCAAGAAAGTGTGCGGCAAAGAAAAAAAAATCACAGCAAAAGAAGTCGACTGTACGTAGACAGGTCAAAGTCTGTGAATGCACACCCACACCTTAGCTTCTCCAAGTGTACCACCAAGGCATAGTCCTTGGCATACCTGGCACCGAAGGCACCATTGGTGCCGTTGGTTGCATGTGAGAAAGCCTTGGGAGATTGCTCTTAAAACTTCTTTGGAGGTCCCCCATCTCGGTAGTGTTCTAGCTCAAGTCCGCTTAACGATGGTGACTATCCACTAGGTCAAGTCACTTTGTTGCTCTATTCTTTGAAGTTCCTAGTCATAAAGATATCCTTCAAGGCAAAAGTGCAAAAAAAGGAGCAACCCAACGGATTTTGGAAGAGGAGAATCTCAAAAGCAAGTGTTCACAAGAGTAGGAGGTAGTCTACAAGTGCTATTCAGACAGGAGCTTTGCTTTGTACTATGCAACGTGGATTCACTTGTTGGAATCGTGTGAGTTCGAGAGCCCATAGAGATACTATTTGACAAATAGCCACTTTGAAAGCTTGGAAACCAAATTGAGATAAGTCTTCTATTTGTGTGTATTTCCTTTCATAGTGATTTCTTCTTTGCACCATGCACATATTTAACTATGTTTGGAAGGCGTATTCCATCAGAGATAGGTTATCTTGAAGATCTACATCATGATGAGGATGTGGAAAATGATCACCATCAGTCAATAAGAAGTTCAACACCGATGACACTTACTAAGGAAGAATGGTGAGAATGCTATCAGCATGAGAAGCAACAATGTCAAGAAATTGAAGATGCTCTACACCAAGTGATGACAACTTGGAAGCCACCTATATTGATTGAGGATGAGGAACCTATGCATGCATCGAATTCACTAGATGCATGGAAACATTGTGCACGAGACCTTGAGCAGGAACTTGAGTACATGTGCAACATGTGCAACATGCATAAAGCCAACAAAGAATGTGCAAATCGAGTGTTAAAAGAGATGATTGAAGTCACAAAGAAGCATATGAAGGACAGAGATGATGAAAAAAGTGAAAGCAGCAAATCATCAGACACCAATGATAGTGAGCATGGAAGAAGCAAGACGAGACATCAAAGGAAGAAGAAGCGACATGTGAAGACTTCACTATGATGACATCATGACACTACTCCTTCACATGAGTCCAACGATGAAGACAATGTGGGAAAGGCCATCTTGAAAGCACTCAAGCTTCGTGATAAGAAGAAGTCTGGTAAGATTAATTGCAAAACTTTTTCTTTTCCAAAATATGATGGTAAAAGAGATGGACAAGCTTTACTTGCATGGATTAGTTCTTTCAATCAATACTTTTTGGGAGACTGGTACAAAGAGATTGAGAAGGTAAAACTTGATGCGAGTCACATGAAAAGCAGTGCACAATTATGGTAAAGTGTGGTTGCCAAAAGCACTCATGTTCCAAAGACATGGGAAGCATTCAAAGATAAAATCAAGAAGCACTTCCTACCGACACGATTTGAAGAGGATACTCGTAGGCAATGGTGAAGATTGAGGCAGTTGGATAGTGAGAGTGTGGATGCATACATCGAGAAATATCTTTCCTCTCTACTTCAATTGCAAAATATTGAGAGAGTGTCCCAAAAGGAGCAATGCCATACCTTTGTTGAGGGTTTACGCCCTACTATTCGTGCTGATGTACATTTGCTTTAACAATCTACAACTTCTGATGCTATGGATTTGGCATTAGAGTAAAAAAGAAAGCAGGGAAGAAGCTTTGCTACTCGCACCCCTCGAGCAAAGAAGCATACTTCATACTTCAAGTAGGAGGGTGTAAGAGGTAAAGTTGGTAGATATGATGGTAAGTCTAATTGGAAACCTACTAAGTCACGTATTAATCGAAGAACCAAAGAACTTGTCACATGTTATGAATGCAAAGAGAAGGGACACTACTCTTATGAATGTCCAAAGAATCCACTTGCTACACATAAGATAGGTACCCAAGCAAAGAATTCTACCAACAACAATGGAGGCAATGGAGGGAGAACCAATGGACATACCAATGGTGATAGTCAATACAACAACTCCACACGGATCAACTACATTGATGATGGATCTCATGATAAATCTTTCAAGTAAGAAAGCGAGGATGAGGACAACGACACTGAAGATGTTGACTACACCCCTTCAGGTAAGTGTTATTCAGGTAAAAGTGCATCTTATTTTCATACTTTTTTGTTACATATGACTGCACTATTGCACAAAAAAGAACATAGTGTCTTATTTGATGATGGAAGCACCCATGATTTCATTTCGCAATGTTTAGTTGAAAAGTTAGGGCTCGCAACCATCAAAATAAAATATAAAGTGAAATCAGCTTTTCAAGGATCGAATTATAATTGTTTGCAAATGGTTAAGGATCTTGAGGTGACTTTAGGACCATTAGTTGAGAGTCGTGATTTCTTAGTCGCTCCTTTGCATGAGCAAGATCTCACTCTAGGGATTCTCTGATGCATCGATCATAATGCCAAACCTGATTATCTGAACGCACCATTACTTTGACTCAAGGCACTGAGACTATGACTCTAGAATGCGAAAAGAATCTTTCCTCTTGGCTTATATTGTCACATACCCAAGCTAAAAGAGCTTTGCGCAAACATGAGAAGACATATCTGGTTATGGTCAATAAGATTGAGGCTAGTCATGAGACTAAGAAAACTAAGCAAGAGCCTTTGGATCCTTTTCTAGCTACTTATGACGACTGCTTTATGGAAGACTTACCCCCTAGCCTACATCAATCTAGACCTGAGGATCATAAGATTGACCTTATTCTAGGTAGTGCACCACCGTGTAAATCACCATATAGACACAATCCTATTGAGCAGCAAGAGATTCAATCCCAAATAGAAGATCTTTTAGCTAGAGGCCTAATTCGACCTAGTAGCTCACCATTTGGGACACCCGTTCTTCTCGTCAAGAAGAAAAATGAAACTTTTTGAATGTGCATCGATTATCGTGCCTTAAATAAAATCATAGTGAAAAATCGATACCCCATTCCGAGAGTTGATGATATACTCAACAAGTTGAAAGGAACCACAATCTTTAGCAAGATCGATCTCAAGTCAGGATATCATCAAGTGAGAGTGATCGAGCCCAATATTTTCAAGACTGCTTTTAGAACCCAAACTGGTCACTATGAATTTCCTGTTATGCCTTTTGGATGACCAATGCACTTGCCACATTTAGTCGGATGATGAATCATATCTTCCTATCTTATCAAGTCTTTGTGGTAGTTTTCTTTGATGATATCATGATTTATAGCAAGAGTCTGGAGGAACATGAGAAACACTTGGATCTTGTTTTCTCTCTCTTATGTGAGAACCAACTATATGCCAACCTAGAGAAAAGTTCTTTTTTCCAGCTCGAAATTGAATATCTTGGACCCATTATTTCAGCTGAAGGCATTCAAGTAGATCCAAGAAGGTAGAAGTGATAGTAAATTGGCCATAGCCTGAAGATATCCATGAGTTACGATCTTTTCTAGGTCTGTGTAGTTTCTGTCACAGATTTGTTAGAAATTTTGCACACAAGGCACATCCATTGACCAAACTACTATGTAAGACTCGTGCTTTCTCTTGGGGTGAGTAGCACACTTAAGCTTTTCAATGAATTAAGGCTGCAATGATGCACACACTAGTTTTGACCATGTTGGACTTTATGAGACCCTTCTTTGTCATGGTTACTGATACTAGTGGACAGGGTTTTGGGGCTGTGCTCATGCAAGATAACCATCCAATTGCATTCGAGTCATATAAATTAAAACCAGCAGAGCTAAACTATTCCACGTATGATAAAGAATTAGCCACTGTGGTGCATACCCTTAAACTCTAGAAACACTATCTTATGGGTTCCGAGTTACTCATTCATGGGCTGCCTTTATTGACAGCTTTAAATTGATGATCCAATATCAACTAGGCAAAGACAATGTAGTTGCCAATGCACTGTGCCATCGACCTAGCATAAATAATATCTCAGTCATTGAGGGAGACCCTTTCGAGCCTATGAAGGCAGACTATCCTACTGATCGAGACTTTTCAAAAATTTGGCATAAGATTAAGCAAGCTAATAGCACCCCTATGGCCTCGTATTCCATTCATAATGACTATCTATTCTACGAAAAGCGCTTGTGTGTCATTGCACCATTTCGACGCTTGGTACTAGAAGAGGTACATTAGCCACCCTACATGGGACATAGAGGCATCGCTGTTATGTATCAAATTGTAATTCAAGATTTTTTCTAGCCTAAGCTTAAAGTTGATGTTTCAACTTTTGTTGCACAATGTCTTATTTGTCAAAAAGTCAAGAGCTACAAGGGCAAATATCAAGGTTTACTTATGTCTTTACCAATTCCTAATGGCCCATGGGAGCAGATTTCTATGGATTTTATTATTGGATTTCCTATAACTAGCTCAGGTTTTGATATGATTTGGACTATCATTGATAGATTTAACAAGTAGGCTTACTTTATTCCTTGTAAGAAGACCTTGACCGCAGTTCATGCTGCTCATTTGTTCATCAAGCACATCTTTATACACCATGGCCTTCCAAAAGTAATCGTGTTAGAGACCGAGATAGTAAATTTTGTAGTAACTTCTAGACCGCACTCTTTGTCAATCTTGGAAGTTAGATTTTTCCACTTCTTTTCATCCCAAGTCTAATGGCCAAACTGAGGTCACACAAACTACTATTTGTGACATGTTACGTGCTTACATGTTTGGTCAGCCAGGCAAATGGGACAAATTTATACACATTACAATTTGCCTAGAATAACACTAAGCACTCTACTACAGGCAAATCTCCATTCCAAATTGTCTATGGAAAGACCATTCCTACTCCATTGACTTGTCTTAAGCACCAAGTAGAGGCTGCTGATCGATTTACTGAAGATTCCTCTAGTACTTTGGCTAATGTAAGAAAGAATATTGAGCATGCTCAAGCTGTGTATACTGCACGTGCAAACAAGGGTAGAAAGAAAGTTGTATTTGCTGAAGGTGACCTAGTCATGTTACGTATTGAGAAGAGCAGAGTTAAGAGTATTGAGACACACACTGTAGTTAAGTTTGCCCCTAAATCCTATGGTCCCTTTAAAGTTTTGGCGTGCATTAATGACAATGCCTATCAGCTTGAATTACCACCAAGTGGATGCCTGAGCGATATTTTCGCTAGTACCCTGATTTATTGACTACTTTTTTGTCATGCAATTGAGAGCAATTGCAATTTCAAGCAAGAGGGATGTTATGAAAATCGGAATTATCCCATTAATTTAATCCTTTAGTATTTAGTTTAGTGAGATCCAACATTTTCATCGTGCAGTTGATGCATGTGTGCTCGCTGTTCCATAGTGATGCATGTGTGCTCCTACATGGCTGGATATACGGCTGCAGCTGTACGGCTACAGCTGTATGAGTGTGTAGCATTGTGTGCACCACTTACGTGATGATTTTATGTGTAGCATGTGTGCACCATCCATACGATTTTATTCATGTGTAGCATCAAGTGCACCATGAGATGGTATGTGTCGCATGTGTGCACCATTTATCTATGATTTATTGATTTTGCATTGCTATAATACTGAAAGGTTGATTGATTATGGTGATTAACTCCAAGGTTATCTTATGCTTGAAATATTTCATTACTATTGATTGTGTGAATCTAGGGGAAGAGTAATTGATCGGGTGATGGCATCTGGCAAGCATGATCCACCATATTTTGGGCGCATAGTCGCAACTCCAGTGATGCGGGGATGAATAAGGCTTATGCCTAATTTTTGATATTACAAAAGCTTATGTACATATTTGAAATTTGGAATATTAGTGGCTTGGCTAAGTGTATAAACTAAAGTTAGAAAAAGCTTTATTTTTAGAAAAAGCCAGCTATTCTGGAAAATATACATAAATACATAGGATGTGGAAGGATAGCACCACTCCTATGGGGGGAGATTGTACCCAACACGCTTGTTCTGTCTCTTTCGTTTGTGAGTTTTGAGAGTTTGTGTGTATTTTCGAAGAGTGTTGCTGTGTTTTTCAAGGATTTGCAGGTCCCATGAGTGTTTCTCGTTGCAGACAACTCCAATTATGGCACATGGAAATACCAAATGGAGACCATTCTTGTACTTTAAGACAAATGGGAGTATGTCAACTGATGGATCTACACCTAGACCATTGGACAATCCAACCAGCAATAGCTCTACTCCACAAGTTGCCACAACACCACTAGCAGGATATATAGAGGGATCTACCACTACACCAACAATGCCCGCACCTGTAGGAGATCCTGCCATTGCCCGAGCACAGGAAAAATGGGACAAGAAAGACAAGTACTCATATCATCTGATCAAGCATAATGTGCAAGATGTCATGCTAGGACACCTCAACACAATGAAGACATCAAAAGAAGCATGGGATATGTTTGCAACTTTCTATGATTCCAAGAACAGTTCCAAGATTCTCACACTGAGAAACAAAATCAATTAGAGTTTCTGTAGCATTAGTGAAACCGGTCATTCAGGATCAAGGATTACAACAATCAACTCGCACCAGGAGGAGAGACCATGAATCCAGTAGAAATTGTTTGAGTCATCTGGAATGGACTAAGAGAGGGATACAAGAATCTAGTCTAGAGTATTGCCATTTAATGGTAGATTTTGACATTGGAAGAACTTCAGAGAGTTTTACTTGGTGAGCATCATCCTCAGCAACATCAGCATCAGCAAAGAGGAAATCATTCCAACCAAGGAAGATTCCAAGGACAAGGGAATGCATCCACCAACATGTCAAACATTCAGTATCAGCATCAAAGTTAGAATTAGCATCAGCATCATCCTCAGAAACATCAGCATTCGCAAAGAGGAAATCATTCCAACCAAGGAAGATTCCAAAGACAAGGGAATGCATCCACCAACGTGTCAAACATTCGGTGTAACTACTGTCATAAGTTTGGACACTCTGAATTTTTTTTCTGCAAAAAGTAGTATGACCAAGGCAATCAATCCAGTAGCAAAATTGAGGGAATTTCCATGGAAGAGGAAATCATTGCGGTGGACATTCCAATCACAATCATCATTAAGCCAATGAACCTGAGAACATGTTTCTTGCAAGCAAGGAGATGCAGAATACTAAAACAGTGTATCTTGACATTGATTACAATTCAAAAGAGGAATTCAGTTATGAAGTCGACCAAGTAGATCAGGATCCTTGGTACATCGACAAAGGTGCATCATTTCATATGATAAAACATCAAGAATGGTTCACAAGATGAAACCATTAGAAGGATAGAAGAACATTATCTACACTGCAGATAACACACCAAATCCAATTCAATGGAAAGGCACCATCCCTATGGACAATTTCATTGGTACAAAAGGATTGGTGAAAGATGTACTCTATGTTTCGAAACTCAGCAAGAACGTCTTATCAGTTGGTCAAATGATGGAACATAATTATTGAGTCATGTTTGATGGAGATGAATGCATGATTAGAAACAAATATAGAGGATATCATCTAGTAGGAAAAGTATTGAAGGAAGGATGCTTGTTCAGAATGCTAGCTATAGAACCACATTTGCATGCCATGTCAACTCAACTGCAACAGATGCCACTTTCTGTAGAATGACACAAATTATATGGACATATCAATTTCCAAAGCTTGATAGAGCTGTGAAATCAAAATATGTCAATGGAATTCCTAAGATTTGGTTTCTTGAAAAAGTTTGCAAAGCATGTGCTTCGGTAAACAAAAGCGAACCGATTTTGACAAAAGCACCTCTCGAGCATGAGGTATTCTTGATTTGATACATACCTACAGCATCAATGGTTCACTTTATTACTTGACTATCATCGATGACTACAATAGATATTGTTTGAGTCTACTTTCTAAAAGAGAAATTCGAAGTTTTTTCAGATTTCACGAATTCAAAGCCATGCTAGAAAACCAGATAGGTAGAAAGATCGAAGTTATGAGATCAGATAGAGGAGGTGAATACATGTCTTCAAAATTCATGAACTTTTGCAAAAGTCATGGCATCTAAAGAGAACTTTGTACAATAATACTTGGGTATTATGCAACCTTCCACTAGGAAAGAGGGCCACATGTTGGGGGGGGGCACATGTCACGCAAGCCACATGTTGGAGGGGTGGGGGGACACATGTCGCACTCATGCCACATGTTCACATGGGGGGGGCACACATTTGGCTCATGCCACATGTTTGAGAGGGGGGGGAGGGGGACATATGGCTGAGCCACATGTTTGGGGGTGGGGGGGGCACATATGGCTCAAGCCACATGTTTGGAGTGGGGGGGAATTATAGCCACATGTTTTGTTTCGCTTTATTTTTATTTTACTTTTTTTTTTTGGGGGGGGGGCACATTTGGCTTATGCCTAAGATTGGGGGGGCATCAAATTTGGAGGGTGTACGAGTATATTTCAAGAAATGAAGTTTCAATCAAATTTGGAAGTGGTATGAGTGTGTTTCTAGCCACCCCTTTGGAATATATCTCACTTGGCACTTTTAAGTTGTTGATTTTGTTGTTTTTTTAATTCAGTACGTAGATTATGTACAATGGCTCATGCTCAACTGAGCTACAATATCATCTTTCTCAAAACTCATTGAATTATGTGTCTTGTAGTGCCTTTGTTAAAGAATTCGTTCTTTACTTTGGGCATCAAGTTGCTCTTTCATTTTTGCTAGATGGCCTCTACTTGGCCCTCATCTGTTGTAGTGTCTTCAAGCTATTGTAGGTACTTTATCTATCTTCTAGTGTCTTCAAAGTGCTCTTTTATATAGGTACTTGAGTGATCTCTCTGCACCTTCTCTTCTTTATCTTTCTTTGTTAGCCATTTTTTTTCCTTCTCTTGCTTAGGCCTCAATAGCCTCAAGTTGTTCTTACTCCTGCATGGCCTTTATTTTTGCCTCCTCTATCCTATGGCTTGTACCATCCTACATTGCCCTCTACATCCTCCTTGGAAAAAAATTTCTCCTATTGAACTACTGATGTTCTCTTGGACCTCGGTAGCTTCCTCATCTACTTGTTGTGTTCACAAAAGAATACACTAAGGTAAGTTCCCATCAAGTGCAATCCAACTTTGGTAGTCTCAACGTCATTTTCAAGGATTTTCTATCCTTAACAATATTGAAGTTGTTTAGCATGAACCTATTGAGAAACCATGCTCAACATCATGTGATCATATGTGCATAGCACTAACCCAATAGAGTGCTATAAAGTAAAGGGTTAGATGCCTTACCACTAACCCTGGAGGGTTTGTATATATTCTACATTTTCAACTAAATCTAGTGTACAACTAGTCATTTGTGGTGTGCTCTCTAGCCGTGCCCTCTCTCCTCATCTCCACTCTTCTCCTCTCTGTAAAGAACAAGGGAGAGAGATAGGAGACTCAAGTTCAGCTTTCTTCACAACACACAAAAGAGAGAGGACACAAGGTTGGAGGGTGAAGCCTTTCTTCACTTTTGCACACAACAACAATATAATAGAAGAGGGAAATACCCTATATGTCAAACCCTAGAATACGTGGTTCATATGTGAACCCAAACCAAAAACATACGTGGTAGTCTAACTACACCACGAGTACAATTAACATAGGCAGTGACATAAATGATAGTCATCCAGGAGATATATCGGCGGTAGAGCTTGATATCTCAACACTCCCCCTCAAGCTCAAATCCATCTCACGTACACCAAGCAAGCTCCTAAATCTGCGAAGCTTCTCGGTACCCAATGCCTTCGTAAAAATATCAGCCACCTGCTCCTCAGTGCTGACATAGACAAGATCAATCTCACCAGCTAGAACCTTCTCTCTCACAAAGTGATAATGCACCTCAATGTGCTTCGTTCTAGCATGATAAACTGGGTTATTAGCAAGCATGATGCTGCTAATGTTGTCACAATGAATGACAACTGCTGCATGAATTGACTGTCCCATATCTGCAAGTAGCTTTCGTAACCAAGCTACCTCACATGCAGCCATTGCTGCACCCCTGTACTCAGCCTCTGTGCTCGACAAGGCAACTGTTGGCTGCTTCTTGCTGCTCCAACTGATGGCACCACTCCCAAGGGAAAACATAAAACCACTAGTAGATCTCCTGTCTGAGACACTACCAGCCCAGTCAGCATCTGTGTATCCATGTACCTGTGATGCACACCCAGCTTCATAAAACAGTCCATAATGCAATGTGGACTTCACATACCGCAGTATGCGCCTAGCCGCATCCAAATGTGGCTTCCTCGGTGCCTGCATAAACTGACTCACCAACCCCACAGCATAGCTCAAATTTGGTCTGGTTATAGTCATGTAAATCAAGCTACCTACTATGCGCCTGTACACAGTAATATCTTCAAGAAGCTCACCTGTCTCTGCATTGAGCTTCACATTCTGCTCCAATGGAACAGAGATAGGCTTACAGCCTGTCATCCCATATTTGGACAGCATGTCCAAACCGTATTGCCTTTGCAACAACCATATCCCACTCAGGGATCTAATAACCTCAATGCCCAAGAAGTAACGCAGCTCTCCCAAATCCTTCATCTCAAATTTCTGCTTCAATAGCAGCTTCACTTCATTAATGTCTGCATCACTATCACCTGTAATAATCAAGTCATCAACATAGATCACTATAAGCACAATCCCTCTGTTTGTCCTTTTCACATAAAGTGAAAAATCTGAATTGGAAATCTGAAATCCAATAGTGACAAGATATTACCCTATCTTGTCTGACCATGCCCTCGGCACCTGTTTTAAGCCATACAAGGCTTTGCACAACCTACATACAAAATCGGGGTGTGAATTATCCTCATAACCTTCTGGCTGCATCATATAAACCTCTTCCTACAAATCACCATGCAAGAAGGCATTTTTCACATCCATCTGATGCAAAGACCATCCCTTTGCAGCAGCCATAGCAATTACTGCTCTCACGGTTGCCATCCTTGCAACTGGGCTGAAAGTTTCCTCATAGTCAATTCCATATGTCTGTGCAAAACCTTTGGCAACCAATCTTGCCTTGTACCTGCTAACAGACCCATCAGCATTGTGCTTTACTTTGTAAACCCACTTGCAGCCAATAGCCTTCTTATCATGAGGCAAAGGCATCAAATCCCAAGTGTGGTTTGCATCCAAGGCAGCCATCTCTTCATCCATAGCTGCTTCCCAATTTTTATGCCCTGCTGCATCCTCAAAACATGTGGGCTCTGGCTCCTCTAGAACCTTGACCATATAAGCATAGTGATGTGCTGTATACCCATCATATCTTAGCCTATCAACTGGATACTTAATACGAGTGGATCTCCGTACAACTAGATCAGTTGCAGGAGTCTTTAAATCATGCCTGCTTTTCCTTGCACCAGGTGTAACAACAGAAGGAATCCCAAGTTCCTCATCAAGGCTCATTTCAGAGCCACTTGACTCTCCATCAACATGAGAGCTACCAGTAGACACATCAAACACTGGAGCATGGCCTACTTTTTCTTTTCCCTTATGTGATACCTACACAACACTATCACGGCTGCCATGTGACGATTCACTAGATCTCAATCTCCCTGTCCATGCATTAGATCCACTAGTAGAGGACTCTCTGGGTCCACTCAAGGCTTGAGATTGCTGCTCTGCATTTATTGTAGCGTTCCCATTTCCTGCATCTGCATCTCCTACCATAACAGTTGGTGCATAGCAGCTGCTCATTTCATCAAAAACAACATCTCTGCTCACTTGCATTTTGCGGGTGGAAGGGTTATAACAGCGATACCCTTTCTGGTGCAGAGCATATCCAATAAAGATGCATTTTTCTGCCTTTGGATCCAGCTTTGTTCTCTTCTCATCAGGAACATGAACATAAGCTATGCAACCAAATACCTTCAAGTGAGAAATATCTGGTTTTTGGCCTGTATACATTTCTTCAGGCGTCATGCCATGGACAGCTGCAGTGGGGGTTCTGTTCATAATATAAACAGCAGTTGCTACTGCTTCAGCCCAAAAATAATCAGGCATGTTTTTCTCATTTAGGATCGCCCGTCCTACTTCTGCAATATGCCTGTTCTTCCTTTCTGCAACCCCATTCTGCTGAGGGGTAGACCTGCATGAGTACTTCCTTTGAATTCCCTGTTCTTTCAGATATTCACAAAATTCTTCTGAAAAGTACTCTCCCCCTCCATCAGATCTTAGCACTTTAATATGCACACCTTTCTCTTTTTCAACCATGGCCTTAAAAGCCTTGAAATGGCTGAACACTTCACTTTTGTGCTTCATAAAATAAATCCACACCTTCCTAGTGTAGTCATCAATAAACGTCACATAATAATGGCATCCACCAATAGAAGCAGTTTTGGTTGTCCAAACATCTGAATGGATCACTTCCAAAGGTCTTCTGCTCACCTTAGCATTTTTGGGAAATGCATGTCTGGCCTGCTTACCCATTTGGCATGCTTCACATACCTTTTGCATTCCCTCAACTCTGAATTTAGGCAAACCTGCAACAATGTTTTTCGTTTGCATAGATTTCAGCCTTTGTATATTCACGTGCCCAATGCGCTTGTGCCATATCTCAATATCTGCAATGACACCTCTCCCATGCGCAAACATAGCAGCTTTCACCTCAGGCATATCAACATCCAAGGTGAACATTCTGCCATTTTTGTTGCCTTTTGCAACCAAGCGGCACTTATTTTTCAAGTCCTCAACAAAGCATCCATCAGGGTTAAATCTAACCTGCAGACCTTGCTCAACCATCTGGCCAACTGAAACCAGGTTCTTAGTGATTTTTGGAACATGAAGTACATCTGCCAAGTACTTCGTTTTGCCATCCTGCATAGCCAATGGCACTTTACCAACCTGCGTAATTGGGTGCGCAGTATCATCACCTGTTTCAACATAACCTGGCTTATCCAAATTTCTAACATCATGAAACCACTCACCATGACTGGTCATGTGGTTAGAGGCACCTGAATCAACATACCAAACATCATTGCAAGCTGCAGCATCTCCTGACATGGAGTTAACCATATGCTGCATCACAAAAAGGTGCTCATTTCTGTCATCACCATGCCCACTTGATGATGCATAGTTGCTTTGCTGCAACTTCCCACTTTTGATGTCATTCTGCTTTTTATAGCATGTATTCTCCTTGTGTCCAAGCTTTCCACAATAATAGCATTCTGTGCTGCTATTTACTTGCTGGTTCCTTTGCCATGAACCACGGCCTCTTTGGCTCCCCCTGCCTCTAGAACTACCACGTCCTCCTCCATAGGACTGGTTTTCCTGTTGTTGCTGTTGGTTCTGATTTCTTGCACGGCCACCAAAACGGTCTCTTCCTCTACCCCTGCCTCTACCTTTATTCGAGTAGAAAGCAGTCTCTTGAGAAGTTGAGGTGGCTGAACCACCATTCCTTTGCTCTTCACTCAGCAAGAGAGCAATAAGTTCCTGAAAATCAGGAAATGTTTCACGGACTCCAATGGATGTCCGAAACTGTGCATAATCTTTCCCAAGACCATTCAAGGTCACGGACACTAAGTCCTCATCATCAACAGGTGCTCCAATGGAGGCAAGAGAATCTGCAAGGCCTTTCACCTTCAAGGAATACTCATTTATATTCAGATTTTTCCTTTGCACATTGTGCAACTCCTGCTTTAGCTGCATCTTTCGTGCTTTGGTATTTGTGCTATACAGCTTCACCAATGTATCCCATGCCTCCTTAGGCGTCTCTACATCCTGTATATGCACAATCATAGAATCTGAAATGCTAACAGACAGCCAATACAGGCATTTTCTGGCTTTTTCATGCCATTCTTTAAAGGCCTTCAATTCAGCAGGAGTGGGAGCAGTACCCAAAACTGGTTCTGCGGTTTCACCACTGATGTAATCCCAAACTCCCTTTCCCATAAGGAAGTTTGTCATCCTGAACTTCCATGCTTGGAAGTTGTTCTTGTCAAGCTTCTCACTGACAATGGTAGACAGATTCTCAGACATTTTACAAATCACGAATTGCAACAGCAACCTGTAAACACAGCAAATGCCTCACAAGGGCAAATAGCAAAACTTCTGCAAAAAGCCTCACAGGGGCAGATCTGCAACATTGATGAAAGTGGTATTTCACCACACAGTCACTTCCTAGTGACGATTTTGCATCAACGCATAAATCTGCAACTCCCAATATCTCTGCACACAAGCATACGATGCAATTTCTGTGGCACCTTTCCACCGACTAGCCGCGCAGTGGTCGCACAGCGAAAAATAGGGCCTTTTTTTGAGTGCCTGCAAAGAACTTCCGCCTTCAAAACGGGCCCCGAAACGGCCTCAAATCAAAAAAATAAAGTCACCAAGGGCTTCGCCCCCTCCCGCAGCATATATTGCGCTCTCGCCACACTGCGAAGGGCCTCTCAATCTGAAACAGTGCACTCCTGCACTTTTGGCTGTGCTACCTACAGAGATTTGCTCCCAAACTCGAAATAGGAAAGCAACACTGGTCCTCTTACCAAGACACCACAAATTTGGCTTGCTTTCTTGAGCTCCTTACCACGAACAAGGCTCTGATACCATGTAAAGAACAAGGGAGAGAGATAGGAGACTCAAGTTCAGCTTTCTTCACAACACACAAAAGAGAGAGGACACAAGGTTGGAGGGTGAAGCCTTTCTTCACTTTTGCACATAACAACAATACAATAGAAGAGGGAAATACCCTATATGTCAAACCCTAGAATACGTGGTTCATATGTGAACCCAAACCAAAAACATACGTGGTAGTCTAACTACACCACGAGTACAACTAACATAGGCAGTGACATAAATGATAGTCATCCAGGAGATATATCGGCGGTAGAGCTTGATATCTCAACACTCTCCCCTCCTCATATTTTGTCATGGTAGCAGAGCACCCTTGCCTTCTGCTGAGGCATTAATATAATCATGTGAGAGTGAGATTTATTGAGAGCGATTGAGTGAGATTCCATTTTCTACCATTGAGAGAAATTTATATCCATTGAGAGATCAAGAGATGGAGAGTTCTTGAGTGTACTTAGTGAGGATTTTCTTTTGCTATGACAATTTCCATCCATGTATTTCCGTTGTGAGAGCTCTTTGAGAGATTCACGTGAGAGAGAGATTTTTACTCATGTTCATTGAGAGAGGTTTGCATTCTCTTGAATGATATCTATGGTGAGAGACAATGTTGTTCTTCATTTCTACTTCGAGTTAAGAGAGATTTGTAAGCAACCAAGGCAAAGTTCCATCTTCCTTCAAGTGGCTCTTCCCTCCTAGCCCATTGACCTTGATCGGATACTTATCAACAAACAATCTCATCAAGCAAAATTCTACATGATCTAAACTAAGGTACAGCTACAGACACAGGCGAGCAGTGCCTTGGCCTTGTCATTGATTACCAAGCACAAAATCCTTCAATACTATGATCAACTTCAAAGACCCCTATCTTCAACTGACCTATCCACCATCAGCTCTACAGCCCACCATCTTCAAACTTCATGGGTGTCTTAGCACCTCCTTGCATGCATGAATGGTTGGATCTCTTGGCTTGGGAGCGACGACTCTATCTGAATGGAAGATATTGCCAGCTCTCATGCTAGTCAAGTAGCTGAAAAAGGCCAGTGCCATCACCTTCAATGCTCACCATCTGCCTCCAACAGTCATTAATAGCAACGACTCACACTTGTGGGCACGATTAAGGTTCTTCCATCCTATGATGAGAAGACAACCCAAAACCTCTCCATCAAACGTTCTAGGCCTAGGTGATTCATAGGCTTCTCCTACAATGAAATGACCTACAAGGGACCTTCAAGCTCCCTCCAATGCTTTGCCAAGTGTAGCCTACATCAACAAGTACCACCAATGAGCGCAATAACCAGCTCTGGCACACTCCATGCTCTGCAACATACCTTATGCAAGAGTGAGTGGATTTCATGATGATGTATCTTCACTCAAAAGTACATTTCAAGTGGAGGGCTATCTCCCAAAGAAAGGGTCTTTCATTGTATCTGTCTGCAAGAGTGATGGAGAGGAGATAGTTGTGACAGATGATATGAGGAAGAGTTGGTCTCCCACCTAGAGAGAGGTGGATGGGGAGTTTGAGGAAGATGTGATGTCTAACACTGACTTTCATTTTATGTCACAAAAGATGTTATTTGTTTGGGAGGGAAATCATAGGACCAGTGCATGGATGAGTGTTATCAAGGAAATCTTTCCTACAAACAAGAAAAGACATGTACGAGTGGTATGCACAATAATTGACCCAAGGAAAATTAGTGAGATTGCTCTCTTGGCAGGGCTACAACGAATGAATTTGTAAGTACATGGACTCTTTGAATCTTCTCCACATTTGTGTTTTATGCTAACTTGCATTTATTGATTGGGTTGTGTACTTTGTTGTTTGTTTTCTAGCATGAATGAACATGCCATTATCAAACCCAGTCTAAGGGACATACTCATAAATGCACACAACATTTGTGAGTGTGACTCTATGGTGTTTATGAGAACATTGTCTTCGAGTGAGATCAAATCAATAGAGAATTGGAGGGCTCAAGAGAGTAAAGGGAAGAAGCCATGGTTTCCATTGACAAGAGGTTATCTAGCAAGGCTTGTCTTCCAGGTAGAATGTTGCATTTGTATTGATGCTTACATCTTTATCACTCCTTTGCTTTCTCTAATTGGAACTTATGTATGTAGGTTGAGTACAATACAGAGCTTAAAAAAGCAATGGACAAAATATCTACAAAGCTACCTTTAGATCAAAGGGGAGAGGCAAAAGGAAAGCAACGTACCATAATTCAAAAGAGAATTGCTAATAGGATGGGAAAGGTGTGAATTGAATTTTCTATACTTTGTTGCATTTATTTTGAAGTTAAGTGACTGACATGTCATCTTTGGATAGGTGTTGAATTGTATAGATCATGGTCTTGGAGAGGCTTGGTTGGAAAAGTTGTTTGCCTTGCGCTTTGATGGTATGGACTCTTGCATGACATTGGAGAAGCTCCAACTCATTGCAAAGTCTGATTTGAGATTAGAAAAAAAAAAATTTTTCCTTTCTTTGTTAGAAGCCACTAAACATATGCAAGACATGTACTTCATGCCTGTGGGTGACCTTGAGTACAGAGGGTGTGTTTCTTCTACCAATAAAATCATCTTTCATGGTGTTTGTTTGTTTCTTGCCAATGGCATGACTCTTATTTTTTTATTATAAAATTGTGTCAACTTTTACTGTTTAGGTGGATTAGTAGAGAGATATTTTTGGAGAAGGTGGAGAGACAGTCATTGAAAGTGCTTCAAGATTTGAGGGTGATCACAACAATGGGCATGCATTTGGATACCCCTAAGGATTACACATTGTAGCAATACATGGAGGATATAAAGCTGGAGGGGAGAAAACATATGTTTGTGGTGCTAAGATCAAAGGAAACAAAGATGGAGAGCAAGGGTGGAAAAAAAGGAAATGGACTATCTGAGTTGGACATAGCTGCCCATAGGGTGGTTTATAGGTATGTTGTCAATTCATTTGAAGGTTCATTTTTCATTTGTCTATGTTTGTGCTGTTGATTCATGTAATTACACAATCATTGATGGTTGTTCCACTTGATTTCTTGACCTTTTGATGGTTTGGGACATCCAATTTTTTTGTTTCTTGGTTGATAGATATCTCTCCCACTTGGCAATAGAGAAAAGGATCTCTGACATTCCAAATTTGTGCAAGAGTTGGGTGGAGATTGGTCATGCTGCATGCATGTATCCACCTGGCATGCACCGTCTGTCTTAATGGGAATTAGCACATTGTCCCTGGTGGATAGATTTCCCTAAAGGACAAGTACTGGTGCGAGAAAGAGACTTGTACAATACTTATGCTTCACAAAAAGCCAATGAAGCAAGTAAGGACAAAGTGGAGGGAAGCTCAAGGAGAGATAAGAAAGAGAAAGAGAAACAAGAACATCCTACAGAAAAAGGTAAGGAAGATACAATATGATTGTTTGTTGATGTTGTCTTCAATTCGTTTTGACATTGCATTAATAAGTTTATGATTGTTCTCTTTCTAGATGAGGGACCATCTAGTCCTATGCAGCATGAAATGGATCACATAGAGAGTGCAAGTAAGGGTGTTGTGTTGTTCTACATATGTAGTTGTTTCTTTAACACTAGGTTTACTTGTAATTGATTTGCTTTTGCATATAGGTGGAGAATAAATCTTGGGACTTGTGAAGCAATACGTGTTCCATCGATGACAATCACCTAACATTTCCTTGGCCTGTGGCATCACACCTTTGTTTGCTTGTACAGTTGGAGATTACATTGCAATGGGCAAAGACTTTGCTGACTCTAAAAGAAATGATAAGTATGCTATTTTGCATGAGTTTTTTATTACAGTGGCTAGTCGAGATCAGGATTACAAGAGGATGGGTAAGAAGGTTAAGTGGGCTTCAGATTTTATATTGCTCGATTTTCCATCTGGCTATCCACTTGATGAGAGAAGATCCACTCCCTACTTGAAATGTCTTGCTCGAGGACCATGTGCAGCATGGGCTTGTAGTCGCATCAGCTTCTTTGTCTGATAGTGGTTGGTTGGCATGCATATGTCCTTTGGCAAGTAAGGCACAATACCACAATTGACATTTCACATTTTGTGTTTCCATTCTACTAGTTTTAAATAAAATTAATTGCTTGTAGGACAATGTATTGGTTGGATGGAACGGTTTGCATATGTCCAGGGCTTGGAGGCTATTAGACGTGTGATCATTCATGACAAGTTTCCATATGGATTTTGTAGAGAACATGATAAAAGTGTTAAGGTAAGCTACCATTCCATGCATTCTATATTTGCATTCCGTGATAAAAGTGTCTTTGACAAATGTCTCCTCGTTAGTCCTATGCATGCTATGTTTGGAAGGATAAGTCCTATGCATGCTATGTTTGCCATCTTTCATGTGATAATGCTTGCTAGTTGAAGTGAATATACTATACATGTTTTTCTTCATGTGGTTTTCAAATGCAATCTTCAGTATTAGCTCTAATACGTAGAGCAAAGAAGAATCCAACAGTTTTTTGGGAGGAGAGCTTTCCACTTTTCCAATAGCTTTTGATTGATCCACGTGAAGATGTCTGGACTCATCACATACCTCCCTCTGCAAGGACAATCGTGCCGATGTCTTCTCAGCTAGCACGAGGTGGACTAGAGAGGAGTAGTTTTTTTGTAGGTTGCATTATGTCTCTTCTCTGTGTTCCTGGAGGCTGGTTCTAGAGATGGGTTGTGGTACTGCCCCTCTTATGCGTGCTTGTCAGGCCATTGGTAGGCCTTGTTTTTCATTTGATTCAGACAACGGTATTGTGGCTAGCATTGTTGAGCCACTTGTGGCAGATCATTCTGGAAAATGGATCCAGGTCAGAGCATGATGGAGAGGGGAAAGAAGACAGAGTGGAACCTGTCACAAACCCCTTTGATGAGTAGTATGCTACTGGCCCTGAGGTTTTTTGTTATATATTTTGAATGCTAAAATTGAGGACTTTGAAAGTGTTATTTAGCATCTTTATAATATGGTAGATAGTGAACATTTACGGGTGCCTTTGAATCAAGAAAGTACAAATTTTGATGCTTTGGATAGTGTTTGTAAGGCCTTGATCTAGCAATTGATTTTTTCTTTTTTTTGTTGGTAGCGAATTGTCTTTTGTATAACACATAAGGATGGCAAGTTCTTCTTATTGGAAATTATTTTCATTGTTCCACTTTGACTTACTTTCCTTTGAAATGTATGTTTTGTTGTAGTTTGTTACCATGCTATGTAGAAAAAATGGCAAGATTCATGACAGCCGACAAGAGATATGATGAGTGCCAATTAGATAGACCACATGTGCGCAACTACTTTCTTGATGATGAATGTCAAGGGGATTAGAATATGGTTTAAAACACCATTTTGTTCATAGACTGATAATTGTTGTGGTGAACCATGGACACATTTGGAAAGTTTTGGTCTAGTGCATTTTGCGGGTGAAGTGGTATTTCAACAGTCATCTATGTTATGAGTTTGGTAATTAGTTTATGTTCTTCAAGATATCAAACATATTACCATTCAATGTGATTGGGATAGAACTCCAGTTAGAACTTTATGCTATCATTCTTTGTTGAAAAAATGTGGAGAGACTTTGTCTTAACTTTTACCCATGCACTATATAAATATACAAAATGTGTCAAATGTGCATAGTAAACCTTCTATTGTGTCATGAGGTATTTGTAGGTCGAACAGCCATGAATGCGCATTGGGCCAATTAAAAAGAAGGAACGAGCCCTAGTAAACCTTCTATCGTGGCATTGTAAGTGAAATGGCCATGAATGTGCATTGCGAAAAAAAACAAAGAAACAAGTCCTCATATGTCATGAGTTAATTTGTAATTCAAATCTAGGTTTCAAATGTGCCTTGGTGAACTAAAATTTTTTAATCTTTCAAAGCTTGATGCAGTATTGTTCCAACAAACTCTCTAATGCTTGTTTCCTCTTCTTTTCTTTTTTTTGGGCAATTGGGTTGGCCCTAGGTTTTATGACAGACCTCAGTTCTGAGAATTATTATACTAGGTAGGGAGAAATCCCTCCTTTTGTAAAAAGGGTTCTTTTGTGGGGAGTATGACCAACCCCTAATTCAAGAGGGCATTTATTTATTTTATTGTTCTACCCCGATTGGGGAAGGTCGAAGTGATAATGTTGAGATTGAAAGGGAATTGCACCTATTGGTTGACGTTCAACTTTCTATTTCACTCCAGAGTCTTTTTGTCTACTCTCTCTCTCTCTCTCTCAAGCTTCCCCAGTCCTACTGCTTCTACTTCTAGTTCTGCCAACCTTTTGGGCAGGTGTTATGAATGACAAAAGTCATTAATTTCTTTCACTTGTTTTATAAAAAGTTTGGGTTTTGGATGTGTGTTTCGTGAACTAACAACGAGGTCGACATTGGAACACTCCCAACTATCTTTGTAGTGGAAAGAAGTGCTTTGCTAAGGGTTCACGAATTAGTTCTTGAGACTTGAAAATAGTTAGCACACGAGATGAGGTGCCTAATCATACGCAATGGAGTGATTCAATGGAGTCCTGAAAGGGTAAGTTACCTGCATTTCGAGTTGCCCTGGCGATCGATCTTCTTCTTCTACGGTCGACAGATTTTGCGAATTATGCATTTGCCAGAGCTTCAGACACGTCTCGTTCAAGCTCGTTGATGCAACACTCCACCTCGTAAGCCCGAGGCCGTGGCTCCAACGCCCCTTTCTCGTAATCAGCCAAAGCCCACCTCAAAATCTGGCACGTTCTACCCACGTAGAAATGCGAGAAGCCAATGTGCCACCGCGCTTCCGCTGCTGCTGTACTGGTCCTGGCGCCATTGAACCGGAGTTCTGCCAGGTTTGCTTCCAAGATGTCGATTGTTGCATGCAGGCTCCTAAAGCTCGGAAGCTGCAAGTGCATCACCTTGTAAGCTCTGCTCCATGGATGTAGGAGTTCCTCTTGCTCGTAGTCTAGGCCAAGCAGCCATGTCTTTAGTTCTTCGAATGTCATTCCTGCTGCAGACGGGTATACAATCTCTACAGCTAACAACAGCCAGAAGAGGGCACGTTCCCAGAAATTCTCGAGGATATTTAGTTTTATCCTTGCGTTACCCAAGAGCGACATGGCTAATCTGCACAATTCAGCGTTGATAGAAGAAGCTAAGAATCAAAGTAGCGCATGAATACTATCTTCCAACATTTCGACAGACAAATTACCATCATGACCAACAATGACAGAAGTTCCTGTGTCAGTGCTTTGGGCTCTTTGATCAGAAATAATGCCTTTGCGCCCAGAAAAGAGTTATAACCATCATCGTCTGATAGGATATTAAATACTCGGAGGAAACCAGCAGAACGTTAAAGATCAGTATTCCAATCGTCAACACAAAAATAAGGCCGTTATTGAACTACAAGAGCTGTGCAGCTGGACAGATGGAAATGTATAATATACTCGAGCCGAATCCTTATTCCTGCGCTGCTCCCACTGCTGGAAATGTTGGTAACCCTCTACCCACCCAGCACTTATAAAATTGCAGCCCCATGAAGGCTTGCCTTTCTCCAAGTCTCATTTAATGAGGCTCAAGGTAGTTTAGGTTTTGAAGGGTGTCACAATCAATCCTTTGGGCCAATGAGAATGCGGGAAAGCCCTCTAAGAACCCTCGTGCATCCGATTGTTGCATCTTCTTTGGATCTCTTCTTTAGTCAACTCCAAGAAAACTTAGATCTAGGCTGCCTACCGCAACAAGGTCCCATTCTCAAACCTTTTTTGTTTCAAGCCTACGGTGAGAATTCCACAAAACTTTTGTGTAAGTAGCATTTGTTAGCACTGCCCCGTTAGGGGTAGGGCTCTAGAAAACAGGAACCTACTTTTTGGGAGCCCTTAGAAATCGAAACAACTGGCAATTCAAGGGGCAGTCCTCTAGGCATGTGTGCCTCTTATTTTGAAGACTGTCCTACAGAACCAGATCTAAAAATAGGCTTGTGGTTGTTGTCTCTCGTCCTTGTTCTTGGGTGGAATGCCATGGGTCAGTGAAAGTCTATGGAATCATCAAATCTAATGTCAGTGTCGATGCAACCGACTCCAAAAAATGACATGTCGCATTTCACTTGCTCCAACAATGATCTGTTTTTTCTGGAAGCTAATCAAGTAGCTTATAATTCCTTTTTTTTATAGAAGGGAGAGGCTTGAATTCTCAAGGAGTCCATTACATAAAAGCCCTATGTCTCACATGTGTCCAAGGGATATTTATAAAACCCCAAGCTTATGTACTTTGGATATACCCCAAGCTTATGTACTTTAGATATACCCCTTATAGACTCCTTCTCCCCTTCTTTATGAAAAATTTTCACTTTTCAAATTGGAAAAAACCTTGTGTAGGTGTATTTTCTCTAACTTCACAAAATTTAAGACCCCTTTCATGTGACATTATGTGCTATGGCATATAACTTTGAGTGACCTTCTCAAGCCTCAAGTTGGCTCATCAGCATGAGAAAATGGTGATTGCGCTCAGAGAGCAAAAAATATTTCCTCTAGGCCCTTCCCTACTTGCTCCAAACTAGTTGCCAAAAGAAAGGAGAGAGTGAGTTTTGTAATCGAGCAATGAGTTTTGTAGTGTTTTTAATAGATGGGAATGGAAATGGTCATGTGACATGAAGTTGGAGATAATTAAAATTCACACACTTCTAAGCTCTCTGCTTCATTTCACTACATGAAAAAGGCTATGTCAACTCCTCAATGACACATGACAAGGTTACAACACTTGTCTCACAAAGATCTCAAAGTGGCAAAGAGGGGTGAAGATATCATGGGTCCATCATGCACATCTATACACTAACATCCTCAATCCTCTCACGCAAAACTCTCCACGTGGGCGTCCTCCTAGAGATATGTAAGTGTACAACACATGGATCCAAATGAAGGGGTTTTTTTAATTCAAGAATTTAAGGTAAATTTAAATGCAATATGTGGTTTTTTTTTAGACTTTTGGAAAAAAACCCTAAGTTTATATAGAAAAGGAGTCTTTATATCTCGTGGGGTCATGTAGAAAAAATGTGACTATCACTCCACTCAATGAAGGAATTTTGAAATCATGTTTTAAATAGAAATATATTGATAGAGGGATTCATAAAAACCATTTTGAAAAAAAGTTAAAGATTTGTATAGAAAAGGGGTTGTCTTTTAATCATATAATATCCATGGTTGGTCGCTACTTGCAAACCCTATATATCATGTGTGTTTGGGGGTATTATCAAAATGTCTTATCCAAAACATGAGATTTGAAAATGTCTTCTTTGTAAGAAAATAATACAACATCTGTGCTCAACAGATAACAGGATCTCATACGCAAGAGAGAAAACAAGATAGTATGGAGAATCAAAAATTTGATTATTGTAGAACTGATACAATAGATGGCGCTGCCTCCCAACCGTGCACTCCTATGAAAGAAGCTTCGATGGCATGCTGGAAACAGTAGAAGACGGAGGCTGGATGCTAAAAAATCAGGGTTGCTGTAGCCAGTGATGAAATGGGCTTCACGAGCTTGCTCTTATATAGCCACCAGTCTCAGTTAGGCTCAATTGGGTGACCGACCTAGTCCACCCAAAACAGTCGACTGGGGGTCGGTCCCAAAATAGGCCACTGACCATACGATAGAACCGGTGCATAAACTAGAGCAACAGACCTATGGTCACCATTTGGCCCAGAGCCACATCCGGGATCATCTGAGGCTCCAAACGGGCCCCGCAACCCGAGAGTGGGCTGCCCTGGGAAATGCTCCGTCTACCCTCAGTGCGGTCAGTCAAGGGATGCCTTCCCGCACTTGCATGTAGCCTAGTTAACGGTGTGCCAACTCTATCTGAAGCCGTCCAACCATCAGGCCACACATGGCCCCCATCTGGTGTCCAAACCAGGACCTACCAGATAACCGAGCTACTCAAATGCCTTCTCCTCATATGGAGTAGAGTTAGCTGGTTCCCGCATAGTTACACAAGAGTGGAGCATTGATATCTAACACCCCCCCTCAATGTCCACCCGCAAGTGAACTTACTTTTTCGGCCCAATGCCAAGTCGATGAAGATGCCTCTCCAGCAAGTCTCTTCCAATAGCCTTCGTGAAGATGTCCGCAGCATTCTCTGTAGTCGGACAGTACACCAAGTTGACCTCTCCATCCATGATGAGCTCACGTACAAAGTGATATTGAATCTCAATGTGTTTTGTGCGAGCGTGGAACACAGGGTTCTTTGCAATCGCCATGCAACTCTAATTGTCACATGATAACTGCGTAGGCTTGTTTTGCACTGCAACCATGTCGCCCAAAGTCCTCCTTAACCACACTGCCTCGCAAGAAGCAAAGCATGCAGATTTGTACTCGGCCTCGGTAGAAGAAAGAGCAACTATGGGTTGCTTCTTGCTGACCCATGACACAACTCCAGATCCAAGTGAGAAACAGTACCCTGTCACTGATCTCCTGCTGTCCACGTCTCCTGCCCAATCCGAGTCACAGAATTCGGTCAAGATGTTGCCCTTGGTTTAGGTGATGCCATAATCAAGTGTGCCTTTGATGTATTTCAGCACCCACATTCCTGCCCTCCAATGGTTCTCCTGGGGCTTATTGGAAAACCTGCTTAGTACACCAGTCGCAAAATTGATGTTTGGCTGTGTGTTGCACAGGTAAATCAAGCTGCCCACAAGCCTTCTGTACTTTTTTTCATCCACCAGTGGTGATGAATCCTCGTTTGAGAGCTTCGCATCAACCTCCATAGGGGTACCAACTGTCTTGCACTTAGCCATGCCAAATGCCTTCAGTATCTCTCCAGCATACTTCAGCTATGAAATGAAGATCTGTTTTGGCTCCTGCCAAACTTCAATCCCCAAACAGAAATGCATCAGTCTAAGGTCTGTCATTTCAAACTCTCTTCCTAGCAAATGCTTCGTCTGCAACATCTTCTCTTCATGGTTCCCTATTATGACAAGGTCATCCACATAAAGGACCACGATCATACACCTCCCTCCTTCTCTGAAGATATACAAATTTGCATCAGATGGGCTCCTCCTAAACCCGTTTTGCAGAAAGTAGGCATCAATTCACTGGTACCACGCTCGTGGGGCCTGTTTTAGCCCGTAAAGTGCCTTCTTCAGTTTGCAAACTTTACCTTTTGAACCGGGGATCTCAAAACCTGGTGGTTGTTCCACGTATACCTCCTCCTTGAGATCTCCATTCAGAAAGGCGGATTTCACATCCATCAGAAACACGGGCCAACTTCCCTAGGCAGCTAAAGCCAAAACACTGCGAATTGTGGTTAGTCGAGCTATGGGAGCAAAAGTATCTTGATAATCGAAACCATGTACCTATGCAAATCCTTTTGCCATGAGCCAAGCCTTGTACTTATCCAACATGCCGTCAGACTTGTACTTAGTCTTGTACACCCACTTGGTTCCGATTACCTTGCGTTTTGGTGGTCCCACAAGGTCCTAAGTGTTGTTCTTCATTATGGAGCCATACTCTGACTGCATAGCCTCCATCCACCTATCATCGGCCTGTGCCTCTTCAAGACACTTGGGTTGATCAGCACGAATCACTTCTGTCATCAAGGCATAGCGTGCATCCGTGTGTGTATGTCCATGTCTACACGTGCATGCATGTGTGTTTGCAGAATCCAGATAATAAGATATGTATATAACATGTGTTGGTAGATGTTAACTCTCTCTCTCTCTCTCTCTCTCTCTCTCTCTCTCTCTCTATATATATATATATATATATATATATGTGTGTGTGTGTGTGTGTGTGTGTGTGTGTGTGTGTGTGTGTGTGTGTGTGCACGCGCATGCGTTCGTGTTAGATAGATATCTATATATGTATATACCTAGATGAATCCAGGACACATAGCAGGGACTAGCTACTATGACATCCCCACTGACGTCATCGATGACCAACATTGGGTTTAGACAACAGTATAAAAACATGCTCTCACACATACAAATAGTGTTCCTACGCCCTTCTTTGCTCCTCTAATCTCTTGGACCGGCGGTGTTCGGATGGTTCCTCCTCAATGGTTGGAGGTTCTCTGCTGTCCAAAAGCTACTTTAACCACTTCGGGAATGGCCATTGTTGTTGTGGTTCTGCAGGCTCTCTTCATCTTCTTTGTCTTGAATCCTCCCAAGCACCGTTGGGGGAGTTTGCTACTGGTGGTGGTACTAGATGGATATCCTAGTCCTGGTTGTCTGGGAAGGAAGCATCCTCCTCCAATTGATGCAGTTGTTCTGAGAAGACCACATCGCAACTTACAATTACCTTCTTGGTAACAGGGTTATAGAGATGGTAACCCTTCGCCTCTTCACTGTAGCCCAAGAAAATACACTTCCGGCTCTTCGGTTCCCATTTGGTCCTGGTAGCATTAGGGACATGCACAAAACAGTCACATCCAAAAACTCTGAAATGTGCAGCTGAAGGTTTCTTACCAGAAAAGTCTTGCAGTGGAGTCATCCCATTCATAGCCTTCGTGTAGCTACGATTGAGGATGTAAACTACAGTGTTACATGCTTCAGCCCAGAAAGTCTTTGGCAAATCTTTCCCTTTCATCATACTCCGGCCCATTTCGCAGATGACGTGCATCTTGCATTCTGCTACTCCATTTTGTTGTGATGTATGTGGCGGGGGTTTCTGCCTCTTGATTCCGTGACTTTTGGAGTAACTTTCGAATTCAGTCGACGTGAACTCTCCACCTCTGTCTGATCTCAACTTCTTCACCTTCCTCCCTGATTCTTTCTTAACCATTACATGCCATTCCTTGAACCTACTGAAAGCCTCGTCTTTAGTCTTCAAGAAGTATATCCATATCCTTCTACTGTAGTCGTCAATCAGCGTCGTGAAGTAGTAGGAACCACCCAAAGCTTCCGTCTCCATCTTTCCACAGAGGTCCATGTGAACGAGCTCTAGAGGAGCCTTTGCCCTGCTGGCCTCTTTAGGAAAGGGTTGCCGATGCTACTTGCCCATCATGCAAGCTTCACATACATCGAGCATATCTGAAATTTCTGGAAGGTCTGCAATCATTCCACTTTTATGCATCTCCTTCAAAGAAGTAAGGTTTAGATGACCAAACCTCTCATGCCACAGCTTAGTGTTCTTCACATCTGTTGGAGCATTGAAAGCTAAGAGTTCATAAATGTTGTTGCACTGTGTACCTTTACCAAGGACCTTCCCTTGAAGATCCAGAATCCGTGCACCATTCTTATCGAATTGAACTTTGAGGTCCTGATCCGTGATCGTAGAAACAGACAACAAGTTCCTCTTGATATCTGGCACATAAAGAACATTGGACAACTGTTTTAAAACTCCATCTGACTTGAGAGCAATCGTACCTTTTCCTTTTGCTGGACATTTTGCATCATTGCCGATTGCTACCAAGATGTCATTCCCTACCGGCTATAGAGAGGTATACCAATCCTTCCGACTGGTCATGTGGTGCGATGCCCACTGTCAATGATCCAAGGTTCATCCGCAGGTACATGAACTGCCTCCGTGCAAATCTCCTCAATTGCTACGAATAGCTCTATTGGTGCTGCCTACGCACTGTAGCTGGACTCTTTCTTTACTCTGTTCTTCTCATCTGCAATCTTCTTTCAGCACTCATTCTGCTTGTGCCCTGCCTTGTTGCAATAGAAGCACTTGATCTTCTTCTTTCTCTTACTTCATAGTTTCAAACAAAAAATTTTGTTAAGTGGAAATGTAGATATTGCTAGCTATTACACTATTGTGTGTGAAATACCAACATTCGCATACAGAGCATGATGATGTGAATGATCATAGTGCAGATAGATGCTTACTTGAGAAAGAGCGGGACATGGGAAAAGGCAACTTGCCATCCCATGCCTATTTCTATAGGTAGATTACCACGTCTATAACCATCCATTTATGTCGGGAGGGGGCAAGACGGCTGGATGGTTGCTCTCTCCTGAGGTCTAGTAAACATACATTTGTTATCGATGACATGTTAGTGACATTGTCTTGAGTTGCGAAAAACATATTAATAATTGAGATGATTTTTCTCTTTTACAGGTACAGCAACCATGGCGGACAAAGAAGTTAGGGTAGGCCAATGTCAACCACCAAACTAATCTCAAGGAGAAGGCCAAAGTGTTTCAAAACCACAAGATTTTGTTACAATGCTAGGGCGGAAAAAGTTAGCAAAATTGGAAGTGTAACTTTTGCAACCAAGTCTTTATAGGATCGGCCATGAGGTTATATAAGAAAACATCTAATTGGCGATGAAAATAAATTGATAAGGAAATGTGATGGACCAAATGTCGAATCAGTTGATGGCATCCTGCAAGGCATTAACAATGCCTCAAATTGAATCATTTGTGTACCATTTGAATATGTAAATGAGTGAACATTTACTGCGTGCAACTATTGTAATGAAATTTGAGAATGATTTTCATCATGGATGTTCTCAATCGATCAATTGCTGATTCCTTGCATATTTATTTGAGTCTTGATGTTGTAGATTGCTTGTAGCATGAACTAATGCAAATTTTAGATTCTTTGAATAATTGTGTTGAAGAATTAAGATTGAAAAGTAGAAGGCGAGAGAGAGAAACCTGCAAGCTGTCGCATGCATGTAAGCAATGCTAGCTACTGCACTAGTGTGTTTGAAAAACCTACTTTTGTATACAAAGAATGATGTTATGAATGATCATAGTGTGCATAGATTCTTACTTGAGAAGGAGCGAGATGTGGGAAAAGGAAGTATGCCATGGTGACTCGTGAGGGAGGGAGCAAGAGAAGATCTAAGCACCATGTGAGATTGAGTGAGCAACTTGTTATTGAAATGTTTAATTATAACATGCTTACACCAACCATACCATATAAGAATTTATCTAACTAACAGAATTAAGGATTGACCAGGATCGATTAAATTGTATGAATAAAAATGTCGAACTCTGACAAATTGTCACATTTTTAAAACCCACATTAACATTTTTCAAAGACATTAAACTTTGGCAATCATAGTGCTTTTATTCAACAACATGTCTTCATTTCCTCAATAAGTCGCATTGCTACATCCTCGTTGACATTGAAAGTATGCAGTTTTGTTAAAATTTCTCCCATGGAAGGTCGCTCCTTTGGATCAATATTGCAAAGTGTGTTCCCACAATCAACCAAGAGCTTGATTGCAATGTCACCCTTCATGAAACTATCACTGAGAGCATCTACAAAATCTATGAGAAAGTTGGCAATTTGTCAAAATAGCCATCCAATGACAAAGCAATCTGACTCCGATGCCCATGCGCCCTTTGAATTTGCTCGGGTAGTAGTACTGGCATATAATTCTAGTGCTAACCATGGAAATGTCATGGGAGGAGCAAAAGCCGGGTCTTGTGGATATTGGCTTTCGGTCCAGTGGAGGCTACTTCCCCGATCAATAATCCCCACTCGGATAGACCTGTCATCCATCTCATGAAGTCCAGCATGTAGTTTGGTTGCCTGCAGATCAGTGTGCGCATATCTTTGATCGTGAACTGCTTTTAAACCACTAGCAATAGCAGCACAAATGGGCAATGCATGACAACAAAATAACCTTGCTCGCAACCTGGTCAGTGAAGATTTCCAGTCAAAGCGAGGTTCTTCTCTAGGATGTGTGGTCGACTTAACCCATTGCACATATGTCCCACATCAACACATCAGCATATCATGCATACTTCCACCATTAAAAAAGGGAGTAACAACCCATAACTCGGGTGTGTGAGTACCCCAATACTCAACAGATAGCTCTATGGACAACTGTCATCGCTAGCTCATTCTTTTGTGCTAGACAAGCATGGGCATCGTCTTTATTGCTCCTCTTGCCAGCATACCACTCTATTGGCCTAAGACCTGGGACACCCTGCACTTGTATCCTGAATACCTTCCCTTCTCCTCCCTTGCCCACTGACTTGTGCAAGGTCAACACTTGCAATGGAAAGTGTACTGTGTGGGAGCACATGTTGGCAAATGCAGTACATAGTTCTATATGTGCTCTCCCTTCAACTTGGCCTGGGTCAGCATTTGCTTCTGGACCACTAGCCATCTTAGTCATATGGACCAGGGCACTAGCTGTTGCCTTTCCGACGGACCCTTTCTCCTTCTAGTTTTTTCTAAATTTAGATATCTGCGATGCCTTTCATTCAATTGTCCAAAGTGCAAGCTTCACCTCTCCATTGTCGGGCAAGGCTACATTGCTGACCTTCTCGTATAATCCCCATTTTCATACTAGATCTCCAAATACTTGAGGGATAAATTGTTCAAGTATCTGCCTCACCTCCGACCGTGTCATTCGATCGTGACCGAGCCAGCTCACGTAAACAAGGTCAAGTATTCACGATATCATTTGATCGTGAAGAAATTTAGAGCTTGCATGGGCTTGGATTTCTTCATCACTCAATCCTATCAAGTGCTCGATCGTTGTCTTATGGGCAAGCATCTGAATCTCATGCTTTAATTGCTCTTACATTGCCATCAGAGATGAGTGTGTAGACGGTGTAATGATCTAGTGCATGCAACAATTGTTTTGTAGGTGCTCAACTCAAACTTAAAAACAAAGAGCATTCAAAATACACTTGCAAAATAAAGAACACAATGCAGGTGTACACTAAATTTCACTCAAAAGCAACATGCAACATCATAAATGTTCTTGCAGCATAATCTACTATTATAGCAATCACTATGAGCGAATTCCGTAAAGTCACTATCGAGTGTCAATCTATTTGTTAGATATCAATGCTCCACTCTCGTGTAACTACGTGGGAACCAGCTAACTCTACTTGTAAGCCCCCCATATGAGGAGAAGTCATTTGAGTAGCTCGGTTATCCGATAGGTCCTGGTTTGGACACTAGATGGGGGCCATGTGTGGCCTGATGGTTGCACGGCTTTAGATAGAGTTGGCACACTGCCAACTAGGCTACATGCAAGTGCGAGAAGGCATGCCTTGATTGACCGCACTGAGGGTAGACGGAGCATTTCTCGAGATAGCCCACTCTCGGGTTGCGGGGCCCATTTGGAGCCTCAAATGATCTCGGATGGCTCTAGGCCCCATAGGTTAGTTGCTCTGTTTTGTGCACCAGTTCTATCGTATGGTCGGTGGCCTATTTCGAGATCGACCCCCAATCGACCGTTTTGGGCAGGCTGGGTCGGTCACCCAATTGAGCCTAACTGACTACGACTGGTGGCTCTTCTACTGTTTCCAGCACGCCATCGACGCTTCTTTCACAGGAGTGCACGGTTGGGATGCAGTGCCATCTATTGTATTAGTTCTACAGTAATCAAATTTTTTATTCTCCATACTATCTTGTTTTCTCTCTTGTGTACGAGATCCTGTTATCTGTTGAGCACAGACGTTGTATTATTTTCTTACATCGTATCAGAGCCTGGACTCTAGCAAGAAGATTTGGTAGTGTGTTTTCTGTTTGCGAGCAGATTGTGAGAGATGGCCCAGCCTGCAAGACTGTGAATCCCACCATTCGGCAAAAGCGAAAAGTTGGACGGTTGTAACTATCCACTCTGGGAGTTTAAAATGAAGACCATCCTAAGCGCATACGAGCTTTGGGACACTGCTACTGGGGTGGACGTGAGGCCGGTTACGAGACCAGATCCATCCAATGCAGGACAACAAATAGTACCAACTACGGATGAGATTCTCACGTGGACAAGAAGAAATGCAGATGCGCTGTATTCTATCGTCTGCAGTGTTAGTGATTCCATCATGGCGTTAATTCAACATGCCACCACAGCGGAGGAGGCATGGACGGTCTTGAAAAATCAGTACGAGACCATGAATCAGATGCGGATTCAGAATCTGGAGACTCAACTCACGAACGAGAAGTTGTCTAAGTCTAAAGCGGTAGAGAAGTTCATCACCAGCGTGAAGAATCCGCGCGATCAGATGATTGTGATTGGCATCACCATCACAAGCGAGAATGTAGCACAAAGGTGCATACGGATTCTCCCACTAAAGTATGACGGTCTTGTTACGGCACTGAATACGCAGAACAGAAATCCACCCAACTTTGAGGATTTCAGCGCGATGCTTCTGGAGGAGGAGATGCGTCAAAAGACGAGGACTGGGGAAGATTCGACTTTCTAGACCGGATCAAAGAAAGGTAAGGGTAAGGACTCTAGTAACCCATCTTCTTCTGATGATAAAAAGAGAAAGAAGAAGATCAAGTGCTTCTATTGCAACAAGGTAGGGCACAAGCAGAATGAGTGCCCAAAGAAGATTGCAGATGAGAAGAACGGAGTAAAGAAAGAGTCTAGCAATAGCACGCAGGCAGTACCAGTAGAGCTATTCGTAGCAATTGAGGAGATTTGCATGGAGGCAGTTCATGTAGCTGCAGATGAACCTTGGATCATTAACAGTGGTGCATTGCGCCACATGACCAGTCGGAAGGATTGGTATACCTCTCTATAGCCGGTAGGGAATGACATCCTGGTAGCAGTCGGCAATGATGCAAAATGTCCAGCAAAAGGAAAAGGTACGATAGCTCTCAAGTCAGAGGGAGTTGTAAAACAGTTGTCCGATGTTCTTTATGTGCCAGATATCAAGAGGAACTTGTCCTCGGGACCTCAAAGTTCAATTCGATAAGAATGGTGCACAGATTCTGGATCTTCAAGGGAAGGTCGTTGGTAAAGGTACACGGTGCAACAACATTTATGAACTCTCAGCTTTCACTACTCGAGCAGATGTGAAGAACACTAAGCTGTGGCATGAGAGGTTTGGTCATCTAAACCATAGTTCTTTGAAGGAGATGCATAAAAGTGGAATGATTGCAGACCTACTAGAAATTTTAGATCTGTCCAATGTATGTGAAGCTTGCATGATGGGCAAGGAGCATCGGCATCCCTTTCCTAAAGAGGCCAGCAGGGCAAAGGCTCCTCTAGAGCTATTTCACACGGACCTCTGCGGAAAGATGGAGACGGAAGCTTTGGGTGGTTCCTACTACTTCATGACACTGATCGATGACTACAGTAGAAGGATATGGATATACTTCCTGAAGACTAAAGACGAGGCTTTTAGTAGGTCAAGGAATGGCATGTAATGGTCGAGAAAGAAATGGGAAGGAAGGTGAAGAAGTTAAGATCAGACAGAGGTGAAGAGTTCACATCAACTGCATTCTAAAGTTACTGCAAAAGTCACAGAATCAAGAGGCAGAAACCCCCGCCACATACATCACAGCAAAATGGAGTAGCAGAATGCAAGATGCGCGTCATCTGCGAAATGGGCTGGAGTATGGTGAAAGGGAAAGATTTGCCAAAGGCTTTCTGGGCTGAAGCATGTAACACTGCAGTTTACATCCTGAATCATAGCTACATGAAGGCTCTGAACGGGATGACTCCACTACAAGCCTTTTTTGGTAAGAAACCTTCAGCTGCATATTTCAGAGTTTTTGGATGTGACTGTTTTGTGCACCGCAAGTGTATTTTCTTGGGCTACAGTGAAGAGGCGAGGGGTTACCGTCTGTATAATCCTATTGCCGAGAAGGTAATTGTAAGTTGCGATGTGGTCTTCTCAGAACAGCTGCATTAATTGGAGGAGGATGCTTCCTTCCCAGACAACCAGGACTAGGATATTCATCTAGTACCGCCACCAAGAACTCCCCCAACGGTGCTTGGGAGGATTCAAGACAAAGAAGATAAAGAAGAGCCTACAAAACCCCAACGGCAACAGCCATTCCCAAAGTGGGTAAAGAAGCTTTTGGATGGCAGAGAACCTCCAGCCATTGAGGAGGAACCATCCAAACATCGCCGGTCCAAGAGATTAGAGGAGCAAAGAAGGGCACAAGAACACTTGGTCAACTATGCTTTGATGACAAAAGTGATCCGTGTTGATGAACCCAAGTGTCTTGAAGAGGCACAGGGCGATGATAGGTGGATGGAGGCTATGCAGTTGGAGTATGGCTCCATAATGAAGAACAACACTTGGGACCTTGTGGATCGACCACCGAAACGCAAGGTAATCGGAACCAAGTGGGTGTACAAGACCGATGGCACGTTGGATAAGTATAAGGCTCGGCGCATGGCAAAAGGATTTGCACAGGTACATGGTTTTGATTATCAAGATACTTTTGCTCCCACAGCTCGACTAACCACAATTCGCAGTGTTTTGGCTTTAACTGCCAAGGGAAGTTGGCCCGTGTTTCAGATGGATGTGAAATCTACCTTTCTAAATGGAGATCTAAAGGAGGAGGTATACATGGAACAACCACCAGGTTTTGAGATCCCCGTTTCAGAAGGTAAAGTCTGCAAACTGAAGAAGGCACTTTACGGGCTAAAACAGGCCCCACGAGCGTGGTACCAGTGAATTGATGCCTACTTTCGGCAAAACGGGTTCAAGAGGAGCCCATCTGATGCAAATTTGTATATCTTCAGAGAAGGAGGCAAGTGTATGATCGTGGTCCTTTATGTGGAGGACCTTGTCATAACAGGGAACAATGAAGAGAAGATCTCGCAGACGAAGCATTTGCTAGGAAGAGAGTTTGAAATGACAGACCTCGGATTGATGCATTTCTGTTTGGGGATTGAAGTTTGGCAGGAGCTGAAACAGATCTTCATTTCACAGCTGAAGGATGTTGGAGAGATACTGAAGGCATTTGGCATGGCTGAGTGCAAGACAGGTGGTACCCCTATGGAGGTTGACGTGCAGCTCTCAAACGAGGATTCATCACCACTGGTGGATGAAGCGAAGTACAGAAGGCTTGTGGGCAGCTTGATTTACCTGTGCAACACACAGCTGGACATCAGTTTTGCGACTGGTGTACTAAGTAGGTTTTCCAATAAGCCTCGGGAGAACCATTGGAGGGCAGGGATGTGGGTGCTAAAATACATCAAAGGCACACTTGATTATGGCATCACCTATACCAAGGGCAACATCTTGACCGGATTCTGTGACTCGGATTGGGCAGGAGACGTGGACAGCAGGAGATCAGTGACAAGGTACTGTTTCTCACTTAGATCTGGAGTTGTGTCATGGGTCAGCAAGAAGCAACCCATAGTTGCTCTTTCTTCTACCGAGGCCGAGTACAAATCTGCATGCTTTGCTTCTTGCGAGGCAGTGTGGTTAAAGAGGATTTTGGGGGGCATGGGTGCAGTGCAGAACAAGCCTACGCAGTTATCATGTGACAATCGGAGTTGCATGGCGATTGCAAAGAACCCGGTGTTCCACGCTCGCACAAAACACATTGAGATTCAATATCACTTTGTACGCGAGCTCATCATGGATGGAGAGGTTGACTTGGTGTATTGTCAGACTACAGAGAATGCTGCAAACATCTTCACGAAGGCTCTTGGAAGAGACTTGCTATAGAGGCATCTTCATCGACTTGGCATTGGGCCAAAAAAGTAAGTTCACTTGCAGGTGGACATTGAGGGGGGGTGTTAGATATCAATGCTCCACTCTCGTGTAGCTATGTGAGAACCAGCTAACTCTACTTGTAAGCCCCCCATATGAAGAGAAGGCATTTGAGTAGCTCGGTTATCTGGTAGGTCCTGATTTCGACACGAGATGGGGGCCATGTGTGGCCTGATGGCTGGATGCCTTCAGATAGAGTTGGAAATGGCCCCACACAATCTAAATGGACTGATGGCCGACTTGAGGGGCTCACTTCTTGAGGCCTTGTAGGCCCCACTTGACCACATGGCAGGCATTCCTAACCTACCTAGACTTATTCCATGGCATGTTTTTTGGCTCAAAATTTCTTCAAAATAGGTTCCTTGTACTTACATACATCCTACCTTTGTTCAAGACCTACTGCTATCCTAAGGGGCCTATTTCAGACTAATACAGTCTTGCACAGGAGGCGACGCCTTCCTAAGATGATCTCGTAGGCTTCGCCATGCTAACATCAGATCCCATGCCACCAAACCTAGACAGATGTGCTCCAAATTGCTATTGATGTCATCACGTTCCTACCCATAACCCAACCTATTCCAGTCCATCGTTTCTACTCAAGACCTGCTCTAAAATACGAGACATATACCTACCGTCTTTGTTCATGACCTACCACTATCCTAAGGTCTCTATTTTAGACCGAATCATATGGGCCATTTATCCTTGCACAAGAGGCGACACTTGACCGGGGTGATCCTACAGGCTTCTACCCTGCTGTTGTCAAATCCCACACCACCAAACCTACACATATCTACTCCAAATTTCTTTTGATGTCATCCCATCTATTCCATACTATTTCAGCCCTCCATAGAGTTTTTGACCTACCAAGTATACCCTGCGGTGTGTTGCCCAAATGGTAGCCTATGTAGTGCCCATGTGGTAGCCCCCTCTCTTTTTTTTCCTCTCTAAATATGCTGCCCACATTAGATCCTCCTAGAAACCACATAAACCCTAAGTACGCCTCCCCCATGCTCTCCTTGTGAAGATAGTGGGAGAGAAGGAAGGAGTCTCACTTGCGGCTTTCTCACATACACAATGGGGGAATACACACAAAGGTGGAGGCTGAAAACAGTTTTCCTCTTCTTAGTTGTGAAAGCCAAAAGAACTCTAGTACAAAGAAATAGAAGAACCCTATATGTGGGTCCCAAACCAAACTCAGCTAACTAAGGCAGCATACTAACTGAGCCATGAACTAGAGTACATAAGGATAGTTGTCATCCAGCTATTATTCATGGGCAGTGTACCAACCGCATCTGCAGCTAACAAGTCGGTGACAAATGCACAACGGTCACCCTGGCATATCACGAGTGGAGCTCGATATCTCAACACTCCCCCTCGAGCTCAATCCCAATTCTTGCACACCAAGCAGGTCTCTGAACTTGCGCAGCTTCTCTGCGCCCAATGCCTTCGTGAATATGTCAGCTACCTGATCCTCTGTGCTGACATAAACTAGATCAATAAGACCTAGTAAAACCTTCTCTTGCACGTAGTGATAATGCACCTCAATGTGCTTTGTTCTAGCATGATAGACTGGGTTATTTGCCAAGTGTATACTAGTCATGTTGTCACAATAAATGACAACTGGCCCATCTGTAGACTGATGCATATTATAAAGTAGCTTATGCACACAAGCTACCTCACATGCAGCCATTGCTGCACCCCTATACTCAGCCTCTGTGCTTGACAAGGCAACTGTAGGCTATTTCTTGCTGCTCCAAGTGACTGCAGCACTCCCAAAAGAGAACACATATCCACTGGTAGATCGTCTATCAGAAATACTACCATCCCAATCAGCATCAGTGTATCCATGCAACTGTATCTGAACCCCAGCCTCATATAATAGTCCATACTGCAATGTGGACTTCACATACCTGAGTATGCGTCTAGCCGCATCCAAATGCGGTTTCCTTGGAGCCTGCATAAACTGACTTACCAATCCAACATCATAGCTCAAATCTGGCCTGGTAATAGTCATATAAATCAAACTTCCTACTATGCGTCTGTACATAGTAGGGTCTTCCAAAAGCTCACCTGCATCTGCGCTCAGCTTCACATTCTGCTCCAAAGGAACTGAAATAGGCTTACAACCTGTCATCCCATATTTGGACAGCATGTCCAATCCATAATGCCTCTGCAAGAGCCATATCCCACTTGGTGATCTAATCACCTCAATGCCCAAGAAATAACGCAGCTCTCCCAAATCCTTTATCTCAAACTACTGCTTCAATAGCATTTTCACATGAAGGATATCTTCATCACTATCACCTGTGATGATCAAATCATCAACATAAATGACAAGTAGCATCATACCTTTCTCTATTTTTCTCACATAAAGTGAGAAATCTGCCTTGGAAATCTGAAAGCCAATAGTGACAAGATACTATCCTATCTTGTCAGACCATGCTCTAGGTGCTTGCTTCAAGCCATACAAGGCTTTCTTCAACCTACAAACAAACTCAGGATGAACAGCATGAACATAACCTGGTGGCTACTCCATAAAGACCTCTTCTTGCAAATCACCATGCAAGAAGGCATTCTTTACATCCATCTGATGTAAAAACCATCCCTTTGATGCAGCCATAGCAATGACTGCTCTTACAGTTGCCATCCTTTGAACCGGACTGAATGTTTCTTCATAATCAATGCCATATGTCTGTGCATACCCCTTGACAACTAATCTTGCCTTGTATCTGTTCACAGAACCATCTGCATTGTGCTTCACCTTATAAACCCACTTACAGCCAATTGCATTCTTGTCTTTAGGCAAAGGCACCAATTCCCATGTAGCTTTTGCTTCCAAGGCATCCATTTCTTCATCCATGGCTTTCTCCCATTTTTCTTTTCCCATGGCTTGCTCAAAAGAAGTGGGTTCTAGTTCCTGTATCACTTTGACCATATAGGCATAGTGAATGGCTGTAAATCCATCATATTTCAACCTATCCACAGGATACCTAGCTCTGGTAGACCTGCGCAAAATAGGCTCACTTCCAGGTGCTCTCAAAACATCCCTGGTCTTTCTTACTCTAGGTACAACAACAGAAGGAATACCCAACTCATCATCAATGCTTTGTTCTGAGCCACTGGATTCACCATCCACATAAGAGTGACCTACATTCACATCAAACATGGGCTGATCTACCTTCTCTTTTCCTTTTCGTGATACCTGCATACCACTATCTGCATTGCTTTGAGGAGATTCTCCTGATCTCAATCTGCCTGTCCATGGCAAAGTATGTAAACCACTGCTAGAGGACACTGCAAGTCCACTAATATTTTGTGATTGCTGTTGTGAATTCTGTGCAGCATTACCATTTTGTGCATCTACATCATCAATCACATTTACTGGTTTATACCAGCTGCTCATCTCATCAAAAACAACATCTCTGCTCACTGTAAACTTACGAGTAGACGGGTTATAGCATCTATACCCTTTTCTGCTGCAGAGAATAACCAATAAAGATGCACTTCTCAGCTTTTGGATCCAACTTGGACCTCAACTCATCTGGCACATGAACATAGGCAATGCAACCAAAAATTTTCAAATGAGAAATATCTGGTTTCCTACCAGTATACATCTCCTCTGGCGTCATGCCATGTATTGCTGCAGTGGGAGTCCTGTTCATTATGTAAACTGCTGTAGCAACTGCTTCAGCCCAATAATAATCTGGTAGGTCTTTTTCATTTAGCATGGCCCGAGATACCTCTCCAATATGCCTGTTTTTCCTTTCTGCAAGTCCATTTTGATGTGGGGTATGACTACATGAATATTGCTGCTTTATGCCATGCTCCTGCAGGAACCTTGCAAACTCATTTGAGAGGTACTCTCCCCCTCCATCTGACCTTAGGCATTTTAATTGCAAGCCTGTTTCTTTTTCAACCATAGCTTTAAAAGCTTTGAAATGACCAAACACTTCACTTTTCTTTTTCATAAAATACACCCAAAGTTTTCTGCTGTAGTCATCAATAAAAGTGACAAAATAATGACAGCCTCCAATAGATGCAGCTTTCGGTGTCCACACATCAGAGTGGATTAATTCCAATGGCCTCTTACTCTCTTGAACATGTCTAGGAAATGGTTTCCTTGCCTATTTTCCAAATTGACAGGCTTCACATACCTTATGCATTTTTGTAACCTTGAATTTAGGCAATCCTGCAACAATATTTTGGGCCTGCATTGATTTAAGTTGTTGTACATTAACATGACCAATACGTTTATGCCAAATATCAATATCTGCAACTACACCACCCTTCTTCTTTCCTTTTGCTATCATGCGACCGTTATTTTTCATATCCTCAACAAAGCATCCATGAGGATTAAATCTGACCTGCAAGCCCTACTCAACCATTTAACCAATAGAAACCAGGTTCTTTGTGATATTCGGGACATGAAATACATCAGATAGGTATTTCTTTTTCCCATCTCGCATAGACAAAGGAATGTTACCAATCTGCACAATAGGATGTGCAGTATCATCACCAGTCTTCACAAATCTTGGTCTTTCCATTTTCCTTGCATCCTGCATCCATTCTGCATGACCTGTCATGTGGTTTGATGCACCTGAGTCAACATACCACACATCATTGCTTTCTTCTACACTTGTCACAGAATTGGTCATGTGCTGCACCATAAACAAATGCTCATTTATGTCATCACCTTGTCTACTACAGGATGCATAATTGCCTTGCTGCAATTTTCCATTCATAATGTCATTCTGCTTTTTGTAGCAGTCTTTAGCCATATGACCCATTTTACCACAATAGTAGCATTCAACATTGTTGTTTGCATTTTGGCCTCTCTGCCATCCACCACGACCTCTTTGGCTCCCCCTTCCTCTAGAGTTACCACGTCCTCCTCCATAGGACTGGTTTTCTTGAGTTTGCTGCATATTCTAATTTCTACCACGGCCTCCAGATTCGGCCTCCTCTACCTCTACCTCTACATGTGGCTCTACCTCTTCCAACATTTGAGTAGAAGACAGTTTCTTTTGAAGTTCCTCCTGAAGAAGATGCACCACCATTTCTCTACTCTTCAGAAATTAGAAGAGCAAACAACTCCTCAAAATTAGGAAATTTTTCACGAACGGCAATGGATGTCCGGAACTGTGCATAATCCTTTCCTAGACCATTCAAGGTCACAGAAACTAAATCATCATCTTCCACTGGCGACCCAATGGAAGCAAGTGCATCTGCAATTTTCTTCACCTTCATGTGGTAGTCATTGATGCTCATATTTTCTCTTTGCACATTGTGCAACTCCTGCTTGAGCTGCATTTTCCTGGCTTGTGTATTTGTGATGTACATCTTTGCCAAAGTATCCCATGCCTCCTTTGGCATACTTGCATCCTGAATATGCACAATTATAGAATCTGAAATACTGATAGACAGCCAGTACATAACTTTTATGGCTCTCTCATGCCATCCTTTAAATGCCTGCATTTCCTGTCGATTGGGAACATTAGGAAGAACTGGTTCTTCTTCATTTCCTATAATGAACTCCCAATAGCCTTTTCCCATAAGGAAATTTGTCATTCTAAACTTCCATGCTTGGAAGTTGTTCTTGTCAAGCTTTTCAGTGACAATCTGAGAAAGAGAATCAGACGCCATTACAGAACACTGCAAAATATTCTGTCACTGCAAAAAACATAGCTTCTGCCTCACAAGGGCAAATATGCAAAACTGACGAAAGTGGTATTTGACAACACAGTCACTTTCTAGTGACAATTTTGCATCAACAGGCAATAAGGATGATTTTGTAACTCCCAGTATCTCTGCACACAGGCATACGATGCAATTTTTGCGGTAACTTTTCACCGACCTGCAGAGCAGTGGTCGCACAGCAAAAACAGGGCCTTTTTCTCAGTGCCTGCGAAGAACCTCCGCCTCCAAAACGGGCCCCGAAATGGCCTCAAATCAGAAAAATAAAGTCACCAAGGGCTTCACCCTGCCCCGCAGCATATACTGCCCTCTCGCCACACTGCGAAGGGCATCTCAATCTGAGACAATGCACTCTTGCACTTTCTAGTTGTGCTACCTGCAGAGATTTGCTCCCAAACTCGAAAAAGCAAAGCAACACTAGTCCTCTTACCAGGACACCATGAACTTGGTTTGCTTTCTTGAGCTCCTTACCACGAACCAGGCTCTGATACCATGTGAAGATAGGGGGAGAGAAGGAAGGAGTCTCACTTGCAGTTTTCTCACATACAAAATGGGGGAATACACACAAAGGTGGAGGCTGAAAACAGTTTTCCTCTTCTTAGTTGTGAAAGCCAAAAGAACTCTAGTACAAAGAAATAGAAGAACCCTATATGTGGGTCTCAAACCAAACTTAGCTAACTAAGGTGGCATATTAACCGAGCCACGAACTAGAGTACATAAGGATAGCTGTCATCCAGCTATTATTCATGGGCGGTGTACCAACCGCATCTGCAGCTAACAAGTCGATGACATAAATGCACAACGGTCACCCTGGTATATCACGAGTGGAGATCGATATCTCAACACTCCTCATATGAAGGCTTATAGATGGGAGGTGACCTCTCCAATTTTTTAGTGATACAACATTGCTTTTTAGCCCAACTTCGTCTATAACTTCTCAAGAATGATGTTCAAAACCTCCCTAGCATGTATAATCCACCTGTTTTGAACCTTTTATTTGACCTAGTAGGTGAAATGGGCCAACCCAGTGTCCCCCTATTGGTGTACCCAAGGGTCTAATCTAACTAACCTATAGGTCCTCTTTGTGAGTCCCTTTTACTAGCATGCCTGGCCATGTGGCAACCCGAGCCAGTGGCCCAAGCTGATCCATCCCATAGTAGGGGTTGTTCTCTACCCCAAATGCTTCCCAAACCTACCACAAATAGTGTGCCCACCATCTACTATCAGTTTGCTTCTTGTTAGGTTCCTTTTAGGCCTCAAATATGCTCCATGATAGCCCGTATAGACTTCTACACCTGCCACAATGCTTGCTGATGTTAGCACCTTGTCCACGCACCCTTGCTTGCTAGAAACCTTGCACAAACTAGCCTTCTCCAAGCATGGACAGCCTCTAGACACTTTTGCCTCAGATTTTCCCTCCATGGTGGCTTTCCCCTGCCAGTTACTTACTCTCTTTGTGTCTTTGTTTGATTGCTACCCACATGGTAGCCACAAGGTTCCCCATGTGGCATTCTCTCTTGAGCAATCCTCAGATTGTTCCAACAACTTTACTAGCATCAAAGAAGGTGATTCTCGCATGGTTGTCTATTACTCATCATTGCAGCTCTGGCAAAGAAAATTGTGATCTACTGCTACTGCTAGCACAAGAGAGCAAATAAAGATGTGTATGCGCTGAATTTTTTAATTTACTTACCTTTCTCTTTGAATACCAATGTGATGTTTCTTGAGTATGATGTTTTATAAGAAATCATTCAACCACTTACATCGTCTAAAGGCTTCATGTTCTTTTTCTGAACTTGGAGGACCTCCAATTGTCCAACGTCATCAGGCATTTCAAGATCTATCTCTCTGTCTAACCTTCAATGCGTCGATACTCTTAGTGATATTTGTATCTCGGAGCAGGATGTCAATTCAAGTTCAGTAGAGACAGAAGAACAAATGAAAAAGGAGTCAAAAACTAGGTCAATACCTTTGTCTTTGGGGGCTTGTTATACCTTTTATGAAACACGTGCTTCATCGCCTAGTTCCTCTCACTCCAATGACAATAACATGAGAATGCAACTGCAAACCAGCCATAAGAGCCAGAGCTACAATATGATTAGGTACTCTATTTCAACATGGGTCTTCTCTGTCTTAGGAGTGTCTTCTCTTAACGAATTCACACAGGTTTGGGGGGTGCTGCTGCATTCTATGTCCTTGCTTGGTTGTATTCCAAAAATCATGTGTGAAATTTGTCTAATCCCGTCCAATATTAAAAACAAGCTGTGTACTTTGAAGCTTCTTTAGTGTTTAAGAGCTGTCCTGAAGCTCTCATACCATGTAGGAATGAGTCTTATAGTAGATGCATGCAAAAGAAAATACGAAAAAGCGGGTGTTCATTGATGAATCTCTTACAAACCAAAAGGGACTGCATGTTTGTGATAACGACACAAAACAAGACAAGTCTAGACCTACGTAGACTCTAGAAGATGGAAAGGTCTGATCACTGAGCTCATTCTCAATGTCTGATCACTGAGATCATTCTCATCCACCTCAATCAGAGATGGGCATGGGTGGTGGCCATGGTAGGCCTGCCGCTTGTCTTGGAACTGCCTAAGGGAGGGGCCTTATATAGGCCTCCCTTGGGGCCTAGCAGCAGCCCAGAAAGCCAACCAATCAAGGCCTACAAAAGAGCATTGAAAGGAGGGCCATAGGGCTTGGTTATGAGGACCATAAAGTCAGCGAACAAGGGTATGGTGAAGGGGGCCAACCAGGTCACCTAGGGCACACAACAAAGGGGCTGGGCCCCCCACTTATATGCATCCATCACATAGCCCCAAAAAGAGGTGCCCATAGCCTAATAAAAGGGCAGTGGGGATACTTTTATGATAGGATGAGTCGTCCAGAAGGGCCAGATAGTTGGTCCATTTGGAAGGGCTTTGGGCACTATTAAAGGATTCCCTTGGTGTCATACTACATATCTTGCAGATAACTCATGATTCTTTCTATCTTCCCAAACCATCATTATTTCTAGAGCCATCCTTCTCCCCATTTGCGTGTCTTGCCTCATTTATCTCTTCTAGTGATGACTTCTGTGTCCTCGGCCCATGGATTGAGAATTTGTGCAAAGTGTTTTCTATCTTGTTGTGTGTGGACATGTCTTGAAGTGAGATACAGTGGGTGTTGTATTGTAGCATATATTATGTACTAGATATCTTGTGTTCTTAGTTATTGATGCAAGGAGATTGGTATGTTGTATCAGCTGTGTTATGCTATAGACAACTATATGTCTGTTTTCCAACAAAGACATCATATTAGTGTGTTTGAATATCAGTCTAGATTTGTCTAAAAGTGGAAGGTGTCGAGTCTAATCTGATCACAAAGACTCCTATCATGATGAACAGGGTCACAAAAGTGTCAATCAAGTTTGATGTTGCTATCATGAACAAAGCCAAAATAATTGGTAATCGGTAGTGCTTGTGTAATGGATAATAACACCCTAATCCATGTCTTCATGCAATTCCAACTTTGAATGTGATGATACTACTGAATCTATTATTTGAGTGTGGTTTAATGATGTGAGGAGAGAAAGAGAGAGAGAGAGAGAGAGAGAGAGAGAGAGAGAGAGAAAGAGAGAGAGAGAGAGGTTTATCAACATGTGTGAAAGGAAAGAGGAGGCCTATGATGTCAGATCCAATTCAGTGATCTAGATGTGTCTACTACAGCCCTAAGTCTAGTGTTTAAACTATCTAAAATTGAAACTCTCTACAGCATTTTAATTTTTCACATTGAGTGGGGGTGGGCCTCCCTTCGTCTCACGAGCATCTTAGTAATCTGTCCTTGTCTATTTGTAGTCTTTTTTCAATGGAAAGCTCACGGGTGTCTAGCAGCTATAGCCATTAGTCCCTAGATGCATCAATGCATTTTGCATGTGATCTAGGGACATTTATTATGGCTGAGGTGGTACATGTAGAGGCTTGGATCTAGATAGAACCTTAGGAGCTAGACTCTAGATCCTTATGTGTATGGTCGAGCATGCTGTTCTACATCCTCACCCTGAAAGAATGAGTTAGCAACACTTTTTCCTTTGAGTGGAGGTGGGTCATAGGATCTCATGCAAATGCACATAGGGAGCTATTATGGGCCCTTCCATAGGAATAGTGACATCCAAAATGATTATCAATTAGCAGGGCTCGACCTTGGAGTCAACCAAGCTGTCATGGGCATTCTACAAGCCTATGGCCATGGTGGCTATAGTCCAGCACAGTAGCCACATAGGCAACAATGCTGGGCTACTGTACAAATTGGGTACAACCAGGCCATACCACACAAGTGCAGTACAAGAGCAGCCATGATAGTCTGCAAAACAGCATGCCAAGCACTGTACAAGGCTAACATTAGTCGTGCCACATTAGTGTTGACTGCCACATGGTGGTCAGGAGTCCAAGCAGTCAGATGGGCAGGTTCCAGGTGCAGTAGCCTCCAGGGTCAATGCAGCACTAGACTGATCCAGTCAGTCCAACAGCCCTCTCGTTGGCCTATTAAGGGTGCAAGGGAGCCTATAAAAGGGACATTTCTTCACATCCATCACTTGGGCCTTCAGTGGCTCAGTTTAGTAGCCAGAACTCCCAACAGCAGACCAGTAGGGTGTGGCCTTGGATCCACAGGGATCATCTAGTGAGGATTCTCCTCCTCCATATAGTCTCTTTCCATTACAGTTTTGTAGTGAGAGTTTCAGCCCATCATGCAGTTTTGTAGTGAGGGTTTCATATAGTTGTATTCAGCCATTTGGGCATTCATTCATTCAATATTCCTCTTTGCAAGCCCTCTATATTCTCTTCCTCTAATTCTTTCACTCACATCCACAGCATCACTTTTGTATTGAGTGCATCATTTTCATAGTTCAGAGGAGGAGAGAGAGTTACTTAGTCTATCTACCAATACACAAGCACCTCAAATTTTGTCTCTTTTATTTTGTCATTGGGTTATCCACCTGGTGTAGATGTGATTTGAGCATCTATCTTGAGTTCTATATTGTGTGTGGATATCTTCTGAGTTACTCTTTCACATAGCATCTTATAGATGCTTCTTTCTTAGAGCATATCACTTTTGTTGGTCATTTCTGAAGGGTCTCAAATACCTAATCAGCCCTCTCTTTCCTATCAAACTTTATGGGTCAAGGCTCCAAATGTGAGCATCCCTATGAGAAGGACAAGGAGTTGACACCTTGGAACTTACGGTATTCATATGATCTACCATATGGCGACAAGTATCACTATCATACCAACAGATGCATGCCAATTCATGGGGGAGAACACATGCCCTTGGTGGGATGTAAAGATCTTGAGGGAGCACATGCACATGAGGGGGTTGTGCATCCATGTTGGTTTTGCTTGGATGCCTATGCAGAGGGTTGCCTAATCAACATGGATAGTTTGTCTAGAGCCCTTTATATGGCTAACCAAGAGCCAACATGGGGCTCACAGTAGTGGCAAGATACAGCCTTATATAGAAACACAATAGTGGTAGGATGTGGCCTTATATAGACAAACAAAAATGGACCAAGGTGAGGTCAAATCTGGGGAAGATTTGCCCCAAAACTAGTCGTCCAATTACAAGACCAGGACTTCCAATCTATCATCAGGTCTTTGCCAGGGCCAGTCAGCCAGATTCAGGAGGGGTGGTAGAAATCCAACTCCTCTTATAAATCATTGGAGATTTTGGTTATCCCTTAGTCACCCACTTAAGCCTACACAAGCACATGGAAGCAAGGGAGGCCAGCACGTGTAGGTTGTATTCCATAATCCTCTTTTGGTGCTCAGTTTGGTAATATATTACACGTGTAGGTGCCAACCCTTGTTCCACATTTGTTAATATATATTGTTTGTTGCCTACTGTTTCTAGATCCTCTATCAAAGCTAGAGTGTGATCCCTGGGAAATTTATTTTGCATGGTTTGTGAGGTGTATTCTACCCTGTTCTCTCTCACATGGTATCAGACCCCAAAGGATCTATTTGGTAATCTACTCTAACCCTGAAGGAAGTAGACCCTTTGAATGAAGAAGGAAACTCCATTTCCATTAGGTGTGCCTTTGTGTTGTGAATTTTAGTTTGTGTCTTCCGATATCCTCAAGACCAATGGCTTCAGATTTTCCTATTTACAACTTAACAGAGAATGGCAAATTAATAAGGAACAGTTAGCCGCTCCAGAAGGTGAAGATACAGCCTTAATCCCAAGACCACAGTTGACACAAGCAAAAAACCTTGGAAGAGAGGAAACTCAGATGTACAGCCCAATAGATCTCATAAATAGATATAGATATTAGTACAAAAAGGAGCTCCAAAAGCGTACCACCACCAGCAACAAACCTCATATGTTGTACCCTCTGTAGGCTAGTACAAACTGTACTACAAACTAGTGCAGCCTATAGATAGGTAGGGTACTGTACGATGTGAAAGGGGTGTGCACACACACAGATTTCCAAGTCCCTTCCATGATGCCCCTATACTTACACACCCTCAACCGAATTCTAGCGACTCATCTCGGCCACCACCACTCCATTCATTGCATGTGCTTTGCTTGCCGTCTCTCATCTGTTTATGGATCTTTGTTAACCCTTTCACTTCCTGTGGATCTTACCCGGCACTCACCGCACTTAGTTGAAGGTTCTTTGAAAATGTGGACAAGGTCATTCACATGTACCTCATTTTCTTATAGAATCTTGCCTACGAGCAGCAGGTAAGAGATGAGAGCAGGTAGGAGGAGAGAATGTACATAGCATCTATGCAGGCTTCGCACACTGTGTCTATGTCTTCAAGAAATGCATGATGCTGGCAATGATTTTGGGAAGGTAAGGGAGGGTGCGATCTTGATGAAGGGTTGCATGGAAGGGGGGTCAACGTTTGCTTGCGTGTAGCCAATCACGGAACTGTTTTTGGGCCATTTTGAGGCTGTGACGCGATGCGCCCCTGGGTGAATATTTGAACTTGGTGCAGACCCGCGCTCTAAGCAGAAATTTTTCCAACGTCAAGAAGGCGCACCGGCGTAATAATGAGACAAGATTTATTAGTTCAGAACACCGCATAGCTTGACACACGGCATCTCTCCAGTGTTTCGCGCACCGCAGTCTCTGGCCTACACCGCCTGATCACTTATTGTTGGAGTTATTTTAGCACTTGTTGCAATAAATATAAATGAGGGGTATTTTAGTCCTTGTTGCAGTAAATATAAATGAGGGCAAAAGTACAATTTATCGAGTGAAAATTGAGCAAAAGAGATTACAATGTACATCTACGTCTAATAACAGGTTATATAAAAATTATCAACTTATACCAAGTAAAAATTGAAAAGAGGATCTTACATTTATAAAAACTCGACAATTACTGAGAGCCTTAAAGGCCAAAAGATTACAGGTAGCAGCCATAACCATTCAAATATAAATATAAAAGTTAACAACAGTGCATACTGAGAGCCTCAAATTGAACAAAAAGAGATTACATAAATGTCTTAGAGACCAAAACATTACATCCAGTAAGCCAAAAGATCGTTGAGAGCCCAAAAGATTACATCTAGCCATTGCTGAGAGCCTCCTCTGAGCAAGAGAGAATTTGTACAACTCAATTTTCCGCCAATCTATCTTGTTGCATTAAGAAAATTTAGGGAGAAAAAGGAGGATACGATGGAGAGGCTGAAGACCATGCACATTGCTAGGACTCAGATTATGGTCCCCTTAGCAAGTCGAGAGTACTCTGCTCTGAAAATAGAAGATCATTCACTTCTTTCCTAATACGAGAGGAACCTGCAAGTTTTGGCAGGTTCAAGCAGCAGTAGAGCAATTGAAAGGATGTGATGTATCTTTCTCAAGAGCGATCTCCAAGAGCATGTTAACCAACCTGAATAATTGCATGGATGCAAAATCCCAATTGTCATCTCAGTCCGTTGGAGTTGCAATGCACTTGATGGCATCTACCCTCAAAGGGATTTTTAAGCAATACGATAAGTAGATGTCTCACAAGGGGACTTTTCTACAAGGGAAAGCCACCGATGCAGCAAAGGCAGCACAACCTAAGAAAAGTCACAGGGAAGGTATAGAATGGAGGATATTTACAAATGGCTCTACAACATGCATAACATATTGAATATTGAAAAAGACCTGCTGATGGAGGAGGAGCTGAAAAGGGAGAATGTAGAAACAAAAAAGGTGATGCAGGAACTTTGAGAGAGCTTCAAGGCCAGGAAAGATGGGGCAGAAAGTAGCTGGGGTGGAGAAGACAATAAGGCAACTCCCCATGCCAAGAAGGATGCAAAGAGCAACCACGGTGGAGCAAGTTCCAGCCACCACAGCGGAGCAAGTTTCAACCTGCATGGTGGAGCAATTTGCAGTAGCCACGATGAGGGTTGTTTTTTTGAAACATTGTTGGAAGTCCAAAGAGCAAGGTACAAGACCCTACAAGAAGATTAAGATATATGTTTGCACGAGCTTGCTTGGCTTTTGACAGTTATGAAAAGTAGTCCGTCGTCCTGAGAGATTTCCAAACTAGATTGGAAGTCTTGGAAATGGCCCATGAAGATGTTTTTCCAGCAATTTACGTAGCTTCAACAAATGCTGAGGGATTCAAATGAAGCTATTGCACAGAGTGAGCAAAAAGTGGAGGAGATGAAGGAGAACATCCATAGCCTTAGGATGAGGGAGGAAGGAATCAAGAAGCAACTTCGTCATGTATAGAGCAAGACTGTGGTATTGATGGTCGCAATAGTTAAATCGGATGCCTTTCTTGCTATGCAGCAAGGTCCTAAATGCATGATCTGCCATACCCCCATCATAGAACTAAATAGTCAAATCTCAAGCTCCATAAGGCGGAAGCTTGAGCTTCCTGAACCAAAACAAAGAGAAGAATGCTCTATATTACAAGAGCTAAAGAAGTGATGAACATGTTTATAGAAGAATGCTCTCAAAGTTCTCTCAATTATATCTCAAACTAATCTTGAAGGGCTAGACCTAAAATAAGAGAGCTAAACCTAAGCTTTGATACCATGACAAGAGTTTAGGATTGTGCTAATCTTAGTTCATCACTCAATGAGCATAAAGAACATGGAGAATCAAACCAAGTACGAAAAACCATGAGAAGAGAGACAGAAAGTATGAAACAGTCAATCTATTGCTATGTATATATCAACAATACATGATAGGCTTCTGTTTGCTTCTCTTGCAAGCCATGGTAGCAAGCTGCATGTTGCCGTTGACACCATGGCCCCACGATCAATCCAGAATAGACCCAGAGAAGCTAGCTGGTGAGGCAAGCAAAGAATAGAAGACAACTTACCCGAAAGAAGACAATGGCAAACCAAAGTGTGCAAGGTCACGTCGAGGTGTGTGCAGGTTACAGGGCATTTGTAGGGCAGGGGCAGGTTGGAGGTACTTAATCTTCCAAGATTTGACGGGTCGAAGGTTTGAAAATTCCAAATTTGTGAGAGTAGCAAAATTCCAGCCGTCAGTTTTTTCTCCCTCCGGCGATACACATTAGCACACTTAGATATCCCAAACAAGTGCAATGTAGCCTAAAATGCTTCAAAACACAAATAGGCCAAAGGGCACGCTATCGGGTTTGATGCTATGTATTATTAAATACAATGACCATTGGCATGCTTATGAGCCATATAGCAAGAAAGTGCATAGAAAAAGAAACAATTCAAAATTGTAAATAGTGTTGGAGTTATTAAAATATCTTTGCCAATGCACAAATTGCACTTTTTCAACTTCTTTCATTTTAGGGTGAATCTAGATACCAATACCAATAACTATCAATGTTTTAAGACCACCATGCACTAGTCCCAATAGTTTGGATTCCAAATCTCAATTCCTTTTTGTTTACAATAAATCAAAAAAAAGTTATGGAGAGTGCCCTCAAATGGGTATGCATCACTTTAGCACAACATTAGAGGCCCGTTAACCCATGCATATTGATCTCATTTAGGTGTTTCCTTGGGTTGAGGAGAAGCTCACATAGTATACTTTAGAATGATTACTTGGTTGCATATATGTATAGAATAAAATTTTGATGTTTTGAATAAATAGCCATATCCTATAGTCTTCAAGATGCATGCTTCACATGCAACATAGCACTTGTAATGCTTTAATAATCTCATTCCAGATACTTATTCCATAATTTTTTGCTCTCATGTTCAAGTTTGAAATGTGTACTACAACTTGAAGACAAATTTTTCCCAATTCTGTTGAGCAATGCATAAGTTATGGGTCATGCAAGATACCTATATACAGATAAGTCCCTGAACCTCACCAAAAATGGCTACGCCTAAGTAAACAATGAGCTCTCAAGTCAGAATTATTGTTAGCAATTAGACACTACCATTGAAGCAAAACAAAGCTCATGGTAAGATCTGCGGCAGCAACAAATGATAAAGCAACTCATGAATGCAAAAAGCATGCCGAAATCACGTGCGTGAGATGACCATATCACAAAACATGGCATCCACACACAAAGCATTAAAGGCACAGGAAGAGCAAAGCATCATGCATCAAGCTACATAAAGCAAAGAAGAGAACGTCATCAACAACATGTATTGAGAAGCAAAAGCCTTTCCACCTTTAGCCTATAATCTTGTAATCAAACCTAATCACTTGCACATATGATTTGTTGTATACCATCCATCCCACTCATGTTATCATCTCCTTAACATAAATTGGCAATAGTCCAAATAAAATATTTCAATTATACTAACCAAAAAACTCATGTGCACACAATGATTTTCATATGATTTTCTAATGTGCTTGGCAATTATTAAAAACAAGCATGAGCTTCAAAACTTTGGCATGTCCTTGATGCTTGTAAGCTTGGGATCCTTGAGAGAAGGCTCTACCTTCTTTCCATTTGTCCTAGATGTCAATTTCGCACATCGAATCTATTTTCAAGGTTGCACTTTTTTATTAACTGGACAATTTCTACAAAGCAGCCATAGTCCACATTTATGTGGATCCTTTCACCCCATTAATTTTCATTGTCATTTGTAGTTAATTTTTAAATCCTCTATACACATTTGTCATTCAATGTCATTGATGGAAGATCTCGAATGCACTATGGAACAAATCAAAACAGTGACGCAAGTTTCTCTCTAGTGCAATGTAATGTCCATCATGAACTATCAATTGAAGTCTCTTCTTAACATTGTTAGAATGTGATATAAGTGAAACAGAGGCCAAATTTGAGTGAGCACAATGCTATGTAGCATTACACGCATGACACGCACGAGAGTGGTAGGCTCACATTGTGATGCTCAATCCTTGGAAATGTACAATGTGGAGTCTGCATGCCAAATGTGTATGTAAAGGCCAAGAGTCATGATCATGAGACCTGAGGAGGACAATATGCAAGCACACTGTTAGTAACTAGTCTAGAACTCTCAACAACCCAACCAACTCTCACCAACTATAACTCTCATAATATATGCATGCATACATATGTTGACTAAGGAGGATATCTCATGTAATGTTTCTTGATTTAAATTAATGTGTTGATCTTATGCTCGAAGCCATGATCAGCCTTTTCTAAAAGGACTTGGGATATGAATGACTGAAATGTTGAATTGACTCCTTCATAGTGTGCAGCATTGGATACAATTTTAGGGGCTCCCCTTTAAACTTGTGTGAAGCATCGTAGCCCCTTGTGTGCAGTCTAGCACACGGTGTGCAGTCTAGCACACGGTGACCATGGATTCATCGACATCCTAATCTAGCATCAAGGATCTTTAGGGGACAAGAAGGGTTCGAGGGGTGGAATCTGTAGGGCAATCTCAGAGTCCATTACCTCTACTTCACGTGGATTTGACAAAACCAAACAACCAATTTCAAGCCAAACAACCCCTTTCATTCTTTCTTTCTCATCATATTTTATTGGGAGAACCAACAAACATTTTTCTTATTTCGCTCAATCACCAAGTCTGCCACATTTGTCAACTATATTCATCAAAAAGATGATACAGCGGCCATTACTTAGAGTTGTCCATGATATAAAAGACACCATGTGTGGTGTTGGACATAATAGAGAAAGCCAACGTTGCCCAATTCCATGTCCTCTTGCATCGGCTATATGCCCTGAGCATACCCTCCTCTCGACATCCACCACTCCATTCATTGCATGTGCTTTGCTTTCCTTCTCTCATCCATTTATGGATCTTTGTTAACCCTTTCACCTCCTTTGGATCTTACCCGGCACTCACCGCAGTTAGTTGAAGGGTCTTTGAAAATGTGGACAAGGTCAGTCACATGTACCTCATTTTCTTATAGAATCTTGCCTACTAGAGCAGAGTTAAGAGATGAGAGCGGGTAGGTGGAAAGAACGTACATATCATCTATGCAGACTTCCCACACTGTGTCTATGTCTCTAAGAAATCTAATTCAAACACAAATACAATCATGTTATTTTACTTGCATCGAAGGTATCAAATATTTAAAAGTGAGTATTTTTATATGTGTGTACAATACATGTTCACATTGTTACGGTAGTACTAGTGTATCCTTCTTACTTTGCCAAAACTTTGTGGAGTCAATAGTTACAAAGCCACTTGCATGGCATTTGATTGTTGCATTAGGGCCTCTTTCCACCACGTCCTTAAACCGCTTTACATGTAAAACATACACAAAGAAGCGTCAAAAGTCAAGCTTAATAATATCTTCGCGATAATGCCACAATAATCATCCATGGCTCTATTGGCTCCCTCAAAGCTAGCAATGACGTCACAATCTTGTGTGTTTCTCTTATCATCAATCCATTGTGTTCAAAAATGCTTGCCCTTACACCATATAGCATTGAACATAGTACACTACACCAAGACTAAATCAATTAAACAAGTAATCTAAATTGTTGAAAGCTCCTAACTTATGCATAACATTCTGTATACCGACCTTGCTCATGCATTCCCCAGCATACTCCCATTGTTCCATTGTGATATGCATCCCCTCATCTCTCTCCACTCTCTCCATTTCGTCAAGTAGCCAATCCACATGAATATCCTTAAAAAGTGCACTTCTGCATCTCCTTGCTATTGAGGATACAAAAGTTATTGAATTTCTCCATTTGCTCATCTTTCTTTCAATCCCTTTTCCTTGGGGAACCTTGCCAACAATGCAATCATCATCCTTGTTATGCGAGTGTTATGCCAAGCTTCTGGCATATCGAGATCCGTGGATATAAGAAACTCTGTGATATATACTGATGACTCTTGCACAAGCTATCCCTCTATAATGCCTGCTTCTAGTCTTGCTCTTTGTCTTACAAATCCCTTCAAAGTTCTCATAAATCACTCGAGAAAAAACATCCACGGACTATGAACTGTACCTGCAATGGCCACCTCATCAACTGTGTGCACAAGCAAGTGCACTTGAGTTGTCATAATGCTCGAGGGAAAGTGCTTCTCAAGCAAGCATACGGCTTTGATGGATTCCACCCTAGCCTTCTCGATGCTCGATATGGAGATCTCTTTTTGAGATATCCACCTATTTCACATGCCCATGTAAGATATATTCATAACCAGTCTACAGATTATTCAGATTAAATTGAAGAAAATGCAATCAATGCTTATTGTCCTTTGAAAATGCTCCTTTCAAGCAACACATGCACCCTATGGGTGCTTGAAAAGAGGCAATGTCTACCTTGACCGTTGCCTCCTCTCTCATGGAGAGGATCCATGTTGCTTTCGAGAGGATAACTTTTCTCGAAGCATGCACTTGGGGCCACAAACGAGACATCCTATTCACAGCACGCAAGTCTTCTTGCACTCCTCTCAAGTCTTTGGAACCAACCAAGTCCAAGAGAGGCTTGAAGAAGTGAGAAATGATGGGGACATGGCAAACAAGGAGCTAGAAAAGATGTGAAAGAGTCTTGAAGATCAAAGTGCCGGAAAGGAGGGTCTTTAGAAATGGCTCTGCCACATGTAGAACACATTGAACATTGAAAAAGACCAAATCATGGAGGAGCTGAAAGGGGAGAATGCAAAAACCAGAAAGGTACAGGAACTGCAAGAGAGGTGCAAGGCTAGGAAGGATGGAATAGAGAGTAGCCGGGGTGGAGAAGACAACGAGATAGCTCCTAGGCTAGGAAGGATGCAGAGAGCAGCCACGGTGGAGCAAGTTCTAGCCACTATGGTGGAGCAATTTGTAGCAGCCACGATGAGGCTTGTTTTTTTCAAACACTGTTGGAAGCCCAAAGAGCAAGCTACAAGACCCTACAAGAAGATCGGGATAGATGTTTGCACGAGCTTGCTGTGGCTTTTGACAGTTATGAAAAGTAGTTCATCATTCTGAGAGATTTCCAAACTAGAATGGAAGTCTTGGAAATGGCCCATGAAGATGTATTTCAGCAATTTAGGCAACTTCAATAGATGCTGAGGGATTCAGATGAAGCTATTGCATAAAGTGAGCAAAAAGTGAAGGAGATGAAGGAGAACATCCACAGCCTTAGGATGAGGGAGGAAGGAATCAAGAAGCAACTTCGTTTCATGTACAGAGCAAGAGTACAGAGCAAGACTGTGGTATTGATGGCCATAATAGTTAAAGCAAATGCCTATCTTGCTATGCAGCAAGGTCCTAAATGCATGGTCTACCATACCCCCATCATAGACCACAACTGTATTCGATGGTCTGGGTGCTACCACCCTATGCACGTTTTTTGCTTTGGAGTGTTTGTGCATACACAATCGCTATGTAGAGAATGCCATTTTCCATTGCCCAGGTCATGGACAGATCAAATGTGCCTGGCTGCTATAGCTATCTACGATGAGAAAGTAGATGCTGCAGCTCAATTTGCCATTTGGTCAAAAGATCTTAAAGGCAAGGAGCTCAAATTGAAGAAGGCCAAGACCAAGCCTCTGACTACAAGGAAAAGGAGCCTGAAAGGAGGAACCAAGCCCCTTTAGGAAAGGAGCAAGATGCGCTGATCCTGCAACCAAGATTCAGCTCAAATTAAGGAAAGAGGAAGTGGCATAAAGGGAGGGGGGCCCAGGCACCTGCAGGAAGGAACCAACCACATTCTGGAAAGGATGCAATCAGGGAGCTCAACAAGGAGTCCTTGAGATGTAATCTGAAGTGAAGGAGCCTTTGATATTGTAATCTATGTAATCTATGTGTAATCTATTGATTTGTTAATCTTCTCTAGAGTTTACTTGGGCAATGTTTTCTCAGTTATGTGACTAGATAGTGTCCTTTGATCCATGCCAGCGTAGTGATAATAATGAGACAAAAGACATTAAATTGACAAGTAATGTGAGACAAAACATTTTGATTAGATGACTACTGTGAGACTGAAAGATTTCGATTAGTGAACTAATGTGAGATGAAATATTTTGATTAGACAACTAATGTAAGATGAAAGATTTTGATTAGATAAATAACATGAGACTGAAGAATGAGAAGGTTGGCTCAATGAACTCTCTCCCTATTTAAGTGTTGTGCAGACACAACTAAGAGCCCATTACAAAATCTAGCCCCAAAACTATGTACACCGATCCAAACTCTGTACACCGTTCCACCTACAGCGAATATATGGCATACCCGAATAACTTTGGAATGTTGTTGTTCTATCTGAAAATGATGTTGGATGGCATACTCATAGAAATAGACCCAGAGAAGAAGGAGAAAAATAGCTGTAAGGAGGACATGCTTCGATGGTGGGTGTATTACTTGGAGTCGGCACAGACAGTGAATTTTAATTTCCATGGCTATTGTTTTTCCTGATCCTTTAAGGTACTTGTCAAGCTCATGATGTAGGTTTTTGGCAGGACATGATAGAGGTGCGAAGATGTATAGAGTGCAAAGACCAGGATGAAGAGGACCCCCAACCAAAGGAGGAGTTACTATGGGCGTATAAATCAGCAAAGTCAAGCAAGCAGTGTGTAATCCGAGTGTGTGAAGAGGTATGGCATTGTGCAACAAACTGGCCTCAAGATCTGGGAGATACTTTCTGTAGAGAGGCTGATAAGATAGTTGGGAGTCTAGAATTTCTCAAAATGTCGTTATGATTTTGAAATAATAAAAATCTTGCAAACATTTCTTGAACTTGTGGATATTCTCATGGTGCTCGTACTACCTAATTTTGTATCGACCTACTTCCATGTTAGTACTTAAATGTTTTAAGTAGCCCGGTGGTTGAAATATGACGGTTAACGATAACTAGTCTAAAGGGCACGAGCATTGTGCAACAAATTTTAGGATATCACAGCAATAGTGTAGGGATAGCACAGTAGTAGTGCAAGATAAGTTATCGCTAGTGCGGTGGTTGGTTGCACTAGGATATGAATCGCCATCAGTGTGGTGGTTTGCTTCTATTATTACAATATGAATGGATTTGTAGGATGTGTGGATTCGTTATGAAAAACTAGCATGGTGGTTGTTGGAATATACAAAAAGCAAGCATGGGATGAAATCTAATGGTTAACGAAAGGATAAACAATCTAAAGAGCACTGTTTTAGTATAGTACTGTGCAACAAATTTTAGGATAGCATGGCAGTAGTGTAGGGATAGCACAGTAGTAGTGCAGGATTAGTGCAATATAAGTTATTTCCAGTGCGATGGCTGGTTTGCACTAGGATATACAGCAACCAACGCAGTGGTTTGCTTCTATTATTAACAAGATGAATGGATTTGTAGGATGTGTGGATTCATTATGGGAATCTAGCACGGTGATTCTTGGGATATACTAAAAGAAAGCATGGGATGAAATCTGATGGTTAATGAAACAATAAACACTCTAAAGGGCATTGTTTTAGTATAGTACTGTGCAACAAATTTTAGGATAGCAAAGCAGTAGTGTAGGGATAGCATGGTACTAGTGCAGGATTAGTGCAAGATAAGTTATCGCCAGTGCAGTGGTTGCTTGCACGAGAATAAGAACAGACACCAGCGTGGTGGTTTGCTTCTATTATTACAAGATGAATGGATTGGTAGGATGTGTGGATTCATTATGGGAAACTAGCACAGTGGTTGTTGGGATATACTAAAAGCAAGCATGGGATGAAATCGGACGGTTAACGAAATGATAAACATTCTAAAGGGCATTGTTTTGGTATAGCACTGTGCAACAAATTTTAGAATAGCATGGCAGTACTGTAGGGATAGCATAGGACTAGTGCAGGATTAGTGCAGGATAAGTTATCGCCAACACGGTGGTTGGTTTGCACTATGATATTAATAGACCAACATGGTGGTTTGCTTCTATTATTACAAGATGAATGGATTTGTAGGATGTGTGGATTCATTATGGGAAACCAATGCGGTGATTGTTGGGATATACTAAAAGCAAGCATGGGATGAAATCTGACGGTGGTTAATGAAATGACAAACAGTCTAAAGAGCATTGTTTTAGTATAGCACTGTGCAACAAATTTTAGGATAGCACAACAGTAGTGTAGGGATAGCACCATAGTAGTGCAAGATTAGTGGAGGATAAGTTATCTCCAACATGGTGGTTGGTTTGTACTAGGATATTAACAGCCACCAATGCAGTGGTTTTCTTCTATTATTACAAGATGAATGGATTTGTAGGATGTGTGGACTCATTATGGGAAATCAGTGTGGTGGTTGTTGGGATATACTAAAAACAAGCATGGGATTTACTATTTGGGATTTATAAAAACAACTTAATAAAACCAACACGGTGGTTGTTTGGGATATACTAAAAAGAAGCAATCTCAAATACAAATTTCATTTTGTAGGACAAGTGGACATACTGTTTCCCTGCAATGAGACTACATGCATTTTCTTAGTACTATCTCAGTCGTCCTTGTCCACCACTCCAAGACACCCCAAGATGTGCTCATGCGTGTCTAAATCCAATTTGAAGACATTGTTTCCCTTCTTTCGTTGTGGCATAGGTTGCATCTGGAACTTAATAGCTCTTACTAGATGAGAGTACACACACGTTTGTGGACTCTTATGTAGCAGTTCGTAATTGCAACCTCTCTTGGATGAATTTTGTACCAAAAAGCTTCGACTACTACATCCCACTTCTCATAGGTTGTTCCCCAATTATCCTTAAATGTTTCCTCAACCTTGTACTTAGGTTTTGTGCACTGCAACAAAAAGTATGGGTCATCTTCCTCGTTCTCCCCAAATTTTGCGACAACTGCAGAGTTATCCCCCTCTTCTAGATAGTCAGTGAGGTCATCGAAACTCTCCCCAAACTGTGGCGAGTCGTTTGTCTCTCTATTTTTTGTCACTCCATATGAACATAGAGGGACAACTTGAACTCGCTCCCATGTCTTCATAGTTGCAATGTTCTCACAATCTTCATGATCCCCTATGATGCACGCACTGCAGAAATAAGAAAGTTATCTCGTTTTAATCAGTTGGTTGTTTGAAAAGCCCCATATGCTATGCAGACCACAAACAACTTTAATTTTCTCGCAATCATGTTGCCTTCTCCTTTGCACTTCATCCACTTTCACTTCATGGGGAATACTCTACATACTACAGTATTCTTAAGGCTTTGTTTACTGTATATTGAATATGCATCGTGAAGAGGTTGGTTGTAAGCCATGTTACAGCATCATGGGCATCATTGACTTTTTCTTGAGGGCGTGCTAATTGGTGTTTAAATAGAGCTTGCTTAATAATAGCACTGCATCCATCATGTTGACCCTTGCCATGGCTAGACCCAAAGAAATTCCACAACATGTCTAGATTGGTCAGGGATTTGAACCTTGAGATAAAGTAGAATCCACGTGCTGATTTAAATGCTGATTTAAATTGAGAGGCAGCACCATATGTCCACAACCAATGTTGTTTTATATTTTTTGCATGTGGATTTTCCTTTTTCAGCTATTCCCAATGTAGTAGAAAAGCAAGCTGCACAAATAGGGTATCATGTTCCCTATTATCTAAAATGAAGAAATGGTAAGTGCGTGTTGGACTGACCTGGACTCCTATGAGTCAGCAATAAGTAGATTGGCATCAGGCATGGAAGAATCAAGCAAATGATTGTATATGATATGCCCAAGAATTGCTATCTACTTGTTGTACCAATGAGCACTTTGTATCTCATCTTTTTCTTGAAAAGAATATTATTCTACAAAATCTATGACAAATACAATAGTGTCACGAGGAAAATTAGCAAGGCATGTCCTGAACTGCTTATCCTGCCAGCAGCTAGCTGTGAAATTGTGAAGCACATATTTTGGCATGGATTGAACCACATGACCTATAAGCTCCCTTGGCTGGGTGCTCTTATATGACAATAGCCATCTCTTTTTATCGAACCCTTCAACATTGACATTTTCAAATCTCCTCCATTTTAGAGCAACGTGGTTGTCTTCCCTAATTTCATTTGGACATACATTGAATGTCTTCTTCTTCAGCTTCAAATTGCAATGCTTGCATGTACCGTGAATGCATTCAATCCTGTGCCACTTATAGTCTCCCTTTAGACAAACCATTGGCTCCCACAGAGACCTTAGGCTATAAAACTTGCCCTCCCTTGCAACACATGATGAGGATCCAGGTGTCCTACAGACTGCGCATTCATTGGGGAGTCATGGGCATCGATCCCCATGGAGCAACACTCCAACACGACTAGATCTCAAGTCATTCATAGCTTACTGGGCCAGGTCAAAGTCTACACCGTCCATGGGCATATGCATCAATAATATCTCATCCAAGAGAGCATAACACTATCCGTGCATCACCTGCAATGTGTCAAAGCTGTCCCTCAGCATAAAATAGCATCCATGTGCAAAGCATCCATAAAAATAGCATCCCACAAGGCAATCTGGGCCTATCAACGCATCCAATAAGGATCGCAATGCATCCAAATGGCCTATAAATCATCCACTCCAACCCAATGCACACCACAAATGAGTGCACATAGCTCAAAGTGCAACCACAGTGATCTACATAACTTGGTATGCTTAAGAAATCATGGTCCCATGACAATGATCGCTACTGAAAATAGAACCTGAGATGCCTCAAAATATGGGCGCGATTGCATAATCAGACTCAGCAAGAAAATCTGCATATATCTCTCTTCTGCTGGAACTCCAAAATCCCAACCGATGAGTGAGAAATGGGTCAACACTTATCCACTGCCATGTGGCATAAATCTAAGGTTTCAAAACCTTAGAAAGAAAAATGCATAATAGAGAGATGAAATCCAATACACAGAGATCTATTACTCTGAAAATACTCCACCGAATCATGTAAGAACTGACAAGTAGGGGTTTTTAGGTGTCCGAAATGCAATGGGATAGACGGTTTTGGAAACCATGGTCTCAATCACTAGGTCCAACACACGGACTAAAAAACGTTTTTGGAAACAGAACTGTTTGTAAACTCCACCAAAGTGCGAATGATGAGCAACATAAAAGTTTTAGGACCTCTTGAGTCCACCAGAAGTGACAAATCTACAAATGGTTGCTCCAAACTGGAGTTCCAACACCCGGGCAAAAAAACGTAGAATCTGACACAGTGAGTCAGAAATCCAATGAAATGATCCCAAATTCAAGAATGAAGGTGTTTCCAAGCTCCTGAAGTGAAATGGACACCAAAAGCAAGCAATAGTTGCCTCTACAAGTTAATACAGAGTCTCTGTTGTCGAACAGAATAGGGAAAAGCTTTAAAAACGACTTTTTCTTTGAAAACACTTAACAGGCTCTGAAAACCACTTTGCAAAGCCAAAGTGACTTTTCCAAAGGTTCCTTCAAGGTCTCTACACACTCGGATGCAAGTAAAGTCACCCACAAAGCTTCCCACAGAGCTTCTTCTTCCTCCCACAAAGCTGTTGAGCTTCCAAGCATTCACGCATGCTTAGCTAAATCACCCGGGCTTTGATACCAGTTGAGAGTGCTCTCAATGGAAGCGGAACAAAAGAGGGAGAGAGAGAAACAGAGAGCCACACAAGTTTTTGGTCGGTGCAGAACACCCTAATCTTCTTTTACGACAAACATTCATGTCTTTGAGTTTCTGGATGTAATAGGGCTTACAATGCTCAAAGCTCCTCTACCCAATTCACATATCCAGATTCTGATCCACAAACTTGAGATACAACTCTGTCTGCTGACCCAACATGTAGCAATAGAACAATGAGCCCCCTTTTTGCTACTACTAAAAGAATACAAAATATAGTCTAATCAAAGTATATAATGAAGCAAAACAATTTTCAACCATCGCGCTGGTTTAGGCAGCCATAATTTTGATCATTGAGCTAGTTTAGGACACATTTAGGATAGTCATCCATCGGGTTGCTTTAGGACATGTTTAGGACAATCACAATTTCGACCACAGGGATGGTTTAGGACATTGTCACATAGTTTTAACCACCGGGATGGTTTAGCATAACGATCTCAACTTCACATATTGAGACAATAACAAGTATATTGCTTTTCATTTCTAAATTTCGCTATTAGAAAATACCAATATATTGCTTTTCATTTCTGAATTCCACAATTTAATAGTGGTATATGACTCAAATAGCAGGAGATTAAATTTAACGAATTTAAGTACTAAGAAATAGAATAATTTCAACCACCGGGCTAGTCAACAACTAATGTCTATTCAACCATCCTGGTTCAGGACAATCACATAACTGGTGATTGAGCTAAAGCAGCCACAGTTGCATGATGTTCCAACCACTGGGCTGGTTTGGTAAAATAACAATATATTACAAAATATATTGTTGTTAATTTCTACTCAACCATACCACCAGGTTGGACAACAACTAATGTCTGTTCAACCATGCTGGTTCAAGGCAATCACATAATTGGTGATTGAGTTGAACCAGCCTATGGTTGCATGATGTTCCAACAACAAGGCTGGTTTAGGACAATCATATTTAGTCCAATTAAGAAATGAAACAAGTAAACTATCCCAAAACTCAATCACAAACAACCACCAAGCTGGTTTAGGCACCACTAACCTACGTTGGCACCATATTCCTCAACACCTCCCCTTGGTGCCATGATCCATTGGCTACCACAAGGTGGTCAGATGTGAGTTACAAATCCATCATCTCCTCTTAGTGCATACATTGCTACTTAAGGTGGTCAAGTGTGGTTTTTACATGTCAATACCTACCCTGAGTGCTTGCATGGCTACTCGCAAGTGGTCAGGTTTGATTACAGGAATATAGGCTAAAGGTGGAAAGCTTTTTCTTATCAATACATGTTGTCAATGGCGTTCTCTTCTTTACTTGATGTAGCTTGATGCATGATGCTTTGTTGGACGATCAAACCAAGTACAAAAAACCATGACGAGAGAGACATAAAGTATGAAACATTTAATCTATTGCAATGTATATATAAAAAATACATGATAGGATTCTTATATAGAGAGAGCCTCTATCTGCTTCTCTTGCAAGCCATGGTGAGCTGCATGTTGCCATGACACCATTGCCATGATCAGTCCATAGACCCATAGAAGCTAGTTAGGAGGCAAGCAAAGAATAGAAGACAACTTACCCGAAATAAGACAATGGCAAACCAAAGTTTGCACAAGGTCACATCAAGGAGTGTGTTGCAGGGCATTGCAAAGGTACTTAATCTTCCTAGATTTGATGGGTGGGAGATTTGAAAATTCAAAATTTCTGGGAGTAGCAAAATTTCAGCCGCCGATTTTTCCCCCTTCAACAATACACGTCAGCAAACTTGGATATCCCAAACAAGTGCAATGTGGCCTAAAATGCTTCAAAACACAAATAGGCCAAAGGGCACTCTATTGGTTTTGATGCTGTGTATTATTAAATGCAATGACTGTTGGCATTCTTATGAGCCATATAGCGAGCAAGTGCATGGAAAAAGAAACAATTCAAAATTGTAAATAGTGTTGGATTTATTAAAATATCTTTGCACATGCACAAATTGCACTTTTCCTACTTCTTCCATTTTAGGGTGAATCTAGATACCAATACCAACAACTATCAATGTTTTAAGACCACCATGCACTAGTCCCAATAGTTTGGATTCCAAATTTTCAATCCGTTTTGGTTTTCAACAAATCAAAAAAAAGCTATGGAGTGTGCTCTCAAATGGGTATGCATCACTTTAGCATAATGGCCCATTAACCCATGCATAATGATCTCATTTAGGTGTGTACTTGGGTTGAGGATAAGCTCATGTAGTGTACTTTAGAATGATTACTTGGCTGCATGTATGTATAGAATAAAATTTTGATGTTTTTGAATAAATTGCTATATCTTATAGTCTTCAGGATGCATGCTTCACATGCAACATAGCACTTGTAATGCTACATGGCATCCACACCAAAGCATTAAAGGCACAGGAAGATCAAAGCATCATGCATCAGGCTACATCAAATAAGAAGAACAACAATTCTCATAGCCCTATATGAAATGGTTAGAGTCCTTAAGGAGGTTCACTAGAGTGGTAGTGAAAGCCTGATTTGTGATGTAAATATCAAGGAGTTTAGGTCTCCGATGAGACATGATGGAGTCCTAGCTAAGTGTGTGATCATATAGTGATAGCTCATTCCTAGCACATTAGTATTTAGCGATCATACTCCATATGTCGTTCTCTAGAGATTAGTCTTGTGAATAAGATTTACTTGGTTAATGCTTGGTAAGTACGGCTTTATATGCAATAGTATTTGATTTGACTTTGTTTTTATGTGCTACCCTTTCTTTTTGGGTAAAGCCACATTAGATTTTATTTTTCAAGGTTTGAAAATCATTTTAATAAAATAGTTGTGTGAGTGTATAAGCTCTCTTTCTTTCTTTCTTTTTAAAAAATTTATAATTCAAAATACCATATAATTTAGAGATAATCTAAGATAAAGACTTTGGGAAAGTCTTTGTATAATTCTTTTATACTCTTCAATGTAATTTTATATCAATAAAATGTAGTTTTAAAATTTCAATCAATCAATGAATATTAAAACCTTTTATGAAAATGTTGCCATTAGAATATCGTTAATGAAAATTTTAATGTCACTTTTTGTTTTCCATTTACAACATAATAATGACACGTTTACATCACTTCTTCCATTAAACATATAAAAAATGGCACTTTTATGCCATTTAATACATTAAAAAAGGACAATCATGTTTTAATTTTTTGTCATTTCTAGCATAAGAAATGGTAGCTTATGTGTCACCTTTTTCACATTTTCAATATAATAAATGAAAACTTTTATGAAAATTTTTGCCACTTCAAATGTAATAATTGGTAACTTTTATATCATACATTTGTCATTTCAAACACTATAATCGATAACTTTTATATTATTCATTTACTATTTATTTCACATTTAATCTCAAAACTCATGTCATTAAATACATAGAAATGGCAAAAATATATGGCACCTTTTATTGACATTTCATACATAAAAATCTCACTTTTAATTGCCATTTACAAATTTGTGGCCGAGTCATATACGACTTAGAGAACCACCCCTATGAATGTGTTCCAAGACTGCAATGGAAAAGATAAAGGTGAGGACTGGGATGAACACTGGTATGCTCTACTACCAAAGCTTGAGTTCTCCCAGAATTGGATGCATGTCTTGAAAACTATAGACGCAGTCGAAAAGATGGAAACCAATATGCTCGAGGGGGTTCACTCAATAATATATGTGACTATCACGTGAGTTCAACATAAGAGCATATTTTATTTTATTTTTTTGCACATTTACATAGACATAAGGGTGTTGTAAAAAGATTTTGGAAATTTTTTTACAAATTGAATAAGAAAAGGGTGCATTTTATTAAAGAAAAAATCCATAGATAATTGTTTTTATAAATAGGTCTTGAACCCACGTGATATATATATAGGGTTTCCCACGTGATATATATATAGGGTTTATAGATAGGGACCCCCAAGCCAAAATGGTTGCTTATGATCCTAAGGGGACGGGCATGGTAGTTGACAAAATATGAAGAGGGGAGAGGAGAAGAGTGGAGAGGAGGAGAGAGGGCATAGCTAGAGAGCACACCACAAATGACTAACAGTACAATAGATTTAGTTGAAAATGTAGAATATATACAAACCCATTTAGGGTTAGGGTTAGGGCATCTAACCCTTTCATTTATAGCACTCTATTGGGTTAGTGCTATGCACATATGATCACATGATGTTGAGCGTGATCTCTCAACACCTTCCCTCAAGGTCAACATCATGAAGTAGGCCTTCCCTCAAGATGATGACTCTAGGGAATCGAAGAAGGACTGAACATTCCATTCCATCACACCCCTTTAATGGGAATGTCCTTCCTCTGTGTCAAACCAAGAGCTAGTCAGTGTTTCTCAAAAAGCTCTTTACCGAGTGGTTTGGTAAAGATGTCTACAACATTCTCTTTGCTATCACAATGCTATAGTATGATGTCACCAAGTAACACTTTTTCTTTGATGAAGTGCTCTCTGACATCAATGTGCTTTGTTATAGAGTGGTATATTGGATTCTTGGCCAATGCTTGAGCCGATTGATTATCACAGTATATTGTTGTTGGCTTTGACTCATCAAAGTAATCTGTTTCTAGCAATAGTCTTCTAATCCATATAGCCTCACATGAACCTATAGGGAGTGCTCTATATTCTGCTTCAAAGAAACAGTTGGTTGTTCATTTGACAACCATGATATAACACCTTGACCAAGGAAAAATGCATTCGCAGTGTGGATCTCCTGGTCTCATGATCTCCGACATAGTCACTGTCACAATATCCATGCAACCGTGGATGACTTCCTCTATATTCTATCCCAAACTGTCTTGTACCTCTCAAGACTCTTTTGGCTGCATTCCAATGAGACTGTTTTGGATTTTCCATAAACTGTGCAAGTGAGCTTACTGCATTACAAATATCTAGCCGTGTGATAGTCAAATATATAAGAGATCCGATGAGCTGCCTGTAGTACTTGTCATTGACTATAGGCTTTTTTGAATCTTTAGTAAGTTTCAAACTATGTTTCACGGGAGTGGCTGCAATCTTGCAATCTGCCATATGAAACTTCTTCAAGAGACTATCAACATACTTAAGCTCACTCATGAATGTGCTATCTGAATCTCTCCAGAACTCAATAGTAAGACAATAGTGCATAAGTCCAAAATCTTTCATGTCCAACTCTACACAGATAAGTCTTGTTTTAGATTTTTGATGAAGCTATCCTTGCTTTTGATCACAATCAAATCATCTACATACAAAAGTGCAATAGTAATGTCTTCCCCTTGAACTTTGTAGTAAAGAGTATGATCTGCATTGGACTTCATGTATCCTAAATTAATAAAATACTTGTTGATTTTGTTGTACCAACTTCTAGGTGCTTGCTTTAAGCCGTAGAGGCTTTTCTTGAGATGGTAGATCTTGTTCTCCTTTCCTGGTTCAACATAACCTATTGGTTGTTGCATGTAGACTTCCTCATCTAGATAACCATTGAGAAATGCATTCTTGACATCAAGCTGGTACACATTCCATCAGTTGAGCATCACTAGTGATATCAAGAACTGTATGGAATCCATCTTTGCTACTGGAGCATAAGTCTCATCATAATCTTGACCATATTGTTGTGCAAATCCTTTTGCAACTAGTCTGGCTTTGTATCTTTGAATACTTCCATCTGGATTATATTTCACTTTGTATACCCATTTGTTTGCTATGGGGTTCTTTCCTGGTGGAAGGTCACATAATTCCCAAGTATTATTTTTATACAAAGCATCCATTTCTTCATTCATAGCAGTTTGCCATTCTAGCTTGTCTACTGCATCTTCGAAGTACACTGGCTCTTTTGTAGCCCATGATGGTAGTCATAAGAGCATAGTTGGTGGTTTCAACCTAAATTGCTTTGCCTTTCTCAGCATATGTCAATCTAGTTGGTGGTTTGCTTTCCCTACTAGACCATCTGAGCTACTATGGCTCTGCTTGGGGTGTTTTTGTCAATTCTTGCTCTTCTTCACCAATCTTTTATGTAGATTACTATGAAATCGGTGCGTCTATCTTTGTGTATTTGAGGTTTTCCATTCTAATTCCTCATCAAATATTACATCTCTAGAGATAATGACCTTGCAATTGATGGGATCATACAGCTTGTATGCTTTGCTTTCTTTATTGTAGCCAACCATGATGCATTTATGTGACTTCGCATCCAATTTCATGTGACAATGATCATCATGTATGTGGGCATAAGCTATAAAACCAAATTTGTAGAGATGCCTAATATGTGGCTTGTGTCTAGTGAATGCTTCAGAAGGTGTCATACCCTAAATCGGTTTAGTAGGAAGTTGATTAAGCAAATAGTTTGCAGTGGCTATTGCTTCTACCCAATACTAATTCGGAAGAGGCTTCTCACTAAGCATTGCTCTAGCACTATCTACTAAAGTACCATTCTTCCTTTCAACCCTTGCATTCTGCTAAGGAGTATCTGCACAAGTGAATTGTCTTCAAATGCCATGACTTCTGCAAAAGTTCATGAATGCTGAAGACATGTATTCACCTCCTCTATCTGATCTCATGACTTTGATCTTTCTGTTTCTGTGGCTTTTTACCATGGCTTTGAATTCTTAAAATCTGGAAAACACTTCAGATTTCTCTTTTAGAAAGTAGACCCAACAATATCTATTGTAGTCATCGATGAAAGTCAAGTAGTAAAGTGAACCATTGATGATGCGGGTCTGGGCATAATCCCATACATCTGTATGTATCAAGTCAAGAATACCTCGTGCTCAAGAGGTACTTCTACCGAAGTTGGTTCTCTTTTGTTTGCCAAAATAGCATGCTTCGCAAACTTTTCAAAGAAACTATAGCTTTGGAATCCCGATTGCCATATTTCGATTCCTGAGATCTAGCAAGCTCTTGAAATTGACATGACCATATCTCTTGTGCCGGTTTGTAGATAGTGGCATCTGTTGTGGTTGAACTGACATGGCATGCATATCTGGTACTATAGTTAGCATCCTATACAAGCTTCCTTCCTTGACACCTTTTCCTACTGGCTAAAATCTTCTGGATTTGTCTCTGATAGTGCATTCATCTCCGTCAAAGATGACTCGGTAGTTGTGTTCCATCATTTGACCTACTGACAAGAGGTTCTTGCTGAGCCTTGGAACATAGAGTACATCTTTTACCAATCCTTTCATACCAATGAAATTGTTCATACGAATAATTCATGTCCCTTGAACTGGATTCGGTGTATTATCTATTGTGTAGATGACATTTTTCTGACCTTCTAATGCTTTCATCTCTGTGAACCATTCCTGATGATTTGTCATGTGAGATGATGCATCATTGTTCATATACCAAGGATCTTGATCTGCTTGGTCGACTTGATAGTTGAAATCCCCCTTTGGATTGCAATCCATGTCTAGACATTATATCAGTTTGCTGCATTTCCTTGTTTGCAAGAAACATATTCCCATGTTCATTTGCAAAATGACTGTGACTAGAATGTCCACCACGATGATTTCCTCTACCACGAAAATTCCCTCAATTACCGCTAGATTGACCACCTTGGTTGAACTACTTCTTGCGGCAATCTCTTTCATAGTTTCCAAACTTATGACAATATTTGCATTGGATGTTTGACACGTTGGTGGATGCATTCCCTCATCCTTGTTAGAATCTTCCTCGATTGGAATGATTTCCTCTTTGCTAATTCTAATGTTGCTAAGGATGATGCTGATGCTGACTTTGCTTATGATGACCACTTCTCTGGAATGATCTACCTCTTCCTCTGCCTCTGCCCTTGCTTCTATCTGAAGCTATGAATGTCTCATCATTAGAATGACCTTTGCATGCATGAATGGCTTGAGTCTTGAGTTTTTCACCAAGTAAGACCGACTGAAGTTCTTCGAGTGTTGGAATTTGCCGTTGGATGGCAATAATTTGAACTAGATTCTTGTATCCCTCTCCTAGTCCATTCAAGATGACTTGAACCATTTCTGCAGGATTCATGGTCCCTCTTGCTGTTGTTGCGAGTTGATTGTTGTAGTCTTTGATCCGAAGTATGTAAGCATGATTGGTTTCGCTGCTGTTGCAGAAACTCTGGTTGATTTGGTTTCTCAGTGTGAGAATCTTGGAAGTGTTCTTTGACTCGCAGAGAGCTGCAAACATATCCCATGCTTCTTTTGATGTCTTGATGGTGTTGAGCTATCCTAGCATGACATCTTGCACATTCTGCTTGATCAGATGATATGTGTACTTCTCTTTCTTATCCCATTCTACCTATGCTCAAGCAATATGTTGAAGGTCATCTTCTAGTGCTGAGTTACCCATGCTCACTACCTTGCTTGCTTGAGTCGAGCCTTTGCTTTAGGTCATAGATGCGAATTGAGTACCTCCTATGTGTAGATTAGGATATGAAATCTCTCGCAGAGAGAAAGAGTGAATAGAAAACACACACTAAGGTCTCTCTCATTCTCTCTCAATACCTCTCAGAAGGGCTACAGTCAAAGAACATCTCTCTCCAAGAATAAAAGAACTCTCAAACACTAGGATATCTCTCTCTCTCGCACAATGAAATCTCTCAAGTAAGAAGAACTCTCTCTCAGATGGATGGTATTTCCTTCTTAACGTGGATGAAATTCTCTCTATAGAAGTGAAGGGAAGGAACTCAAGAGAACTCTCAGACTCTCAATCACTCTCACTCTCTCAAGAATTGCAATGCCTCAGTGGAAGGCAAGGGAGCTCTGATACCATGACAAAGAATGAAGAGGGGAGAGGAGAAGAGTGGAGATGAGGAGAGAGGGCATAGCTAGAGACCACACCACAAATGACTAACTATACATTAGATTCAGTTGAAAATGTAGAATATATGCAAACCCATTTAGGGTTAGGGCTAGGGCATCTAACTCTTTCCTTTATAACACTCTATTGGGTTAGTGCTATGCACATATGATCACATGATGTTGAGCATGATCTCTCAACAGTAGTACCCCTTAATGTGATAAATGTCTTGAGATCACTCACAAAAGATAAAGGGGTAAGGAAATTCAAAACAGACCTTCCTTGGCTGCGGTATGTGTGTGCCGTTATGGCACATCACGAGCTCTCATCAAATTGGAGAGCCTGATTGAAGTGAGGAAAGGCCCCCCTAGGTTCCCTTAAAGTAGAATGGGCTCCCCCTATAGAGATGCCACCCTTAGAGGATAAACCACCCCGCAAAGTTGAGGGCTCAAAGGCAAGGATTTGGGAGGGATTCAAAATGGGCATTTTAAATCGGAGAACTAAAACATTTGAAACGTTTTTGGGGATCCTTGGAGCAATTTAAACCAATCTAATCGCATTTCTTCATATCATGTGGTACTACATCTACCACACACTAAAGTTTAGATACCGCACAAGTTTAGCTTAACTACTATGTGGTATTGTTAATCTATCGTGCGGTATAGTCTCTTATATATACTGTGCACCCACCTCATACTATTTTCATTCCCAAGAATCTAGCTCTTCTTGGAGTCTCAAAAAATACAAAGGAGGATAAGCAAAAAGGATAAATAAAGCTTCTAAATAAATAAATATGTTTTTGTATCCTTTTAAAAAGTGTCTACTGTTGGTGGTGGGCTAGTTCATGCCATTTGGCCTTTGTAATGCCCCAGCCATATTCCAGGCGAGTCATGTTCATAGCTTTCAAGTCATTTCTGAATCAGTTTTTACAGGTGTTCTTGGATGATTTGTGCATCCACTCGAACAAAAAAGACCACTTCAAATGTCTTGAAGTAGTACTAATCAAATGCAAGGAGTATGGCATCTCCCTAAATCCAACAAAATGCCAATTCATGGTCACCCACGGAGTTGTTTTGGGACACATCGTTTCTCAACATGGGATTGCAAACTGACATGGACAAAATTAAAATCATCATGGAATTGCCTCCTCCTACAAATTCCAAAGGCGTACAAGTCTTTATGGGACATGCCGACTATTATCAAAGATTTATCTTGCGGTATGCCATGATAGCCAAACCACTTTACAAGTTATTAGTGGAATTCTTATAAATAGAAGAGTGTGACCAAGCCTTTGAGCTTTTAAAGTGGCGCCTAATGACAGCACCCATCCTTATATCTCCCAATTGGCATATTGATTTTCATGTTCATATTGATGGATCCAAGTACACTTTGTTGATAAATTTGAACAGATAGAAATTTCTGTTAATGAAACAAACTTTTCATCCGAAAAAAGGAAAATTTTGAACATGAATGGATGCTAATTTCATTCCATTAGAAGGAAAAAAAATTTTCATGTAAAGCTTCATCAATGAAAATTTTCCATTGGTGGAAATTTTTCCCCATTGACGGAAATTTCAATCTGTTGATGGAGGGTGAATTACAACATCCCACCATGGTTAACAAATAATGAAGGGACACCTCATGCTTGCCCTTTTTGTTTTTATGCTTTGTGACGTGATCTATGCAATGAGATTTTTATTTATGCATGCATATAACACCGAGTCATTAAAGACGATAACAAAATCATGTAGATAACAAATCAACTCCATTTTTGGAAAAAAGCCCCAAAAATGTGCATTTTTTCAAAATTATAGGGAGAAAATATACACTTCATATCAAACTTTTTTAAAAACTAGTACTTTTATGGAAAAAGAATGCATAAAATATTACTTAAATTTTACTCCATAACTCAAAAATGTATAGTATTATCAATTGAAGAAAGCATTGCCTTCTTTAGTTTGAAAAACACAACAAATTACAAAAGAGAAGAAACGGCCTCATTCACTAACACAATTGTTAGAGCTTTTGCTTTAAAATACCAATTGCTTTATGTGCAAGTGCCCATATATTTTTAACTCAAATTCATATACAAGGACTTCTACATCCTACAAATCAAGCATGTCCACACATCAATGAATTCCATTTTGTTTCTTTTGTAGCATTGTTTAAGCAACTTTAGATGACATATTCCCTTAAGTCCATTGGTTGAAAGAATTTTTTATGTATTGACTTCCACATAAATAACAACATTGCCCTCATGGATAAGTTGTGTAACAATATACATTTCTAGAATAATTTTTGTTCATAGCATGCTTTCCACATATTGAGAGTTGGTAAAATTGATGTTACTTTATGATCTAATATAATTTGATGAGACACTTTAACTTTGGGCTAGTGCATTGTCTAACAAAACAACTTTCTTTTTTATACACTGCTGATCAAAATGGTTGAATTTTAATATATTTTCACATTAATATGGGTAGGTATATATGGAGTCCACAACCATAGAAGAGATTTATTCAAAGCAAACATGTCTTTAGATTTAGCTAGAAGCCCAACAACTCAAACGGTCAAATTGTGAATGGTCGTGATTAGTACAATTTATGATTTACTATATTTTGGTCTATTGGTTCGATGAGAGCTCTAGCCTTTGCAAAAATATAGGCTATATTTTGAAGCTTGAATATGTTAGAAATTGTCTTTTTGAAAAATTGATGAAAATTTGGATTCTGGAATCCACTTTGTTGACAAACGTGAACAAAATAAAATTTGTCTGAAAAAAGGAAAATTTTGGGCGATAGAATAAAATTTTTATCCGAAAAAAGATGAATTTTGATTTATGAATGAACAAAAATATCAAACAAAAAACTTTGTTATGTTAAAATTTTGTCAATGAAAAATTCAAGACTATGGGCCGCATTAACCAAGACGTCGAGCATAATTCAAAAGGGTTCATGTCATCCATTGCGAGCCGAGATGTAAAATGTCTAGCACTCTTGCAAAGTCTAGCCACATGTTGTCTATGTGCTTTCAAGTAGCACAGTCTACAGGAATCCTCAAAGTATCATCATTGGACTAACATGTAGCATGCCATTTCATCAACTCCGCTATGGACTTGCATCTGAATATATGTTGTATTCTGGTGATTACAAGAAAGTGTCTTAAGATCTTTATTGGGAACATCTCACCCTGCAAGTTCTTTTATAACACTCTACCCCACACCTCAGACAACTGACCAAATTCCCATGCTCATGAAGAAAGAGAATATAATCATTAGGACAAGTGTGGATGGTGTCATAATCCATCCCAACGATTGAAAACATCTTTTTTACTTCATCTCTTGATGCGGGCATGGTATTTGGGGTAGGCAACATCTTCTGGTGCAACCTAGTACAATTAACATAGCAAGAAACTTTAAGAATGAGATACCAATGATTGTTAAGGCAATTAAGATCCAAACGTCAATTGATATGCATTACTCATTAGGGCTGAGACACTTGTGTTTGACCAACCATACTTTGCTTACAAATTCAAGGTCGACAGGCAAGACCATAGTTTTGACATCCGAGTACCATCATACAAGAGTGTTGATTGCAACTTTTGCACCATGGTATCTGACTCAGAATCACATGCACATGCACCATCATGCCTCTAAAAGGGATCTAGACAGAGATTCTACATATGCTCGAGGTGGAGCACGCGGGCTCAGAGATCTAGGAGTGCTTGTAGTAGAAGGAACTTTTTCCCTCATTGCCCTCTCGATCCTATATAATGGTTTTGCATAAATACATGCCTAGTGTCATTTCGAGCTCAAATACCATTGATCACGAACTCAAATACCATAGATCACAAACTCAAATACCATTGACTTATTGATGATCCACTAGTGCCACCAACAATCGGTGGTGGTACTCTAGTGACTCACATATGCTTGCATGTGTCGTATGCCAATATGGTGCTGATGTCGAACCTCTCGCTTACAACATGTGCAAGGACAAGGCAACCTCTCCCTAAGCCACTCCATGCTCTCGGGCCTTGGCCCCTAATCCAAAGAGCTTCCACTCACCCCATGCATGCCTTCAAAACCACAACACAAAACTAAATCAAGACCTAAAAAAGTCAAAATCACCCAAGCATCCGTCAATTTTAGAAAAGTGCTATGTTCCATCGGTATATACAGACATCAGGCCCCATTTTTGTCAGTATGTGCAAGAACCCCTTTTCGTCAGTATATACCAATGCCAAACCCTATTTTTGTTGATATACAAATGGATAAGTGTTGGTATATACCAACACTATGTTAAAACCATCGCTATATTGACTGTTGCCTAGCAAAAAATAGCTGAGGCAACGTGACATGCTTTTCACTCGCACGGTTCTGTTTGTCATTTTGCCCATTTCGCATCCTTGGAAACAAATCCCTCCCCATCTCCCACTTCCCATCCTCTCCACAAATCTCCCTTTCCACCTCCAAGTGTTGAAGCCCACCTCTTGTTCCCTTTCTTTCAAGGTATGTGTTTCTTTTGTCCTTCTTTCTTTTCAAAGCTCGTGCTTTCTAAGTTATTTATTTGCTATGTTTTCCTCCATTTTTCCTCAATTTATTCTCCACTTTCACTCACAATGCCCCTTTTTTTCCTCTAAGAAGGAACCATAAGAAATGGCAAGATGTATTGAAGAACTATATCTCTTGTTTTGGTTGTTCGCTTTCTTTTTTGCTCTAGTTGCTTGGTGGTAGTAGGGCTTTCTCTTGTAAAGGTGATCCTTTGCCTCCCCTTGTTGCTCTCATTAGTCTTTGCTTCACCCTAGTTTTCTCATAAAAAATGAGGTGTTTGCTTTGTTTTATAAAGGAGCTAGTCAAAACTGCAATCTTGTGCTCTGAGGTCATCTCTCGTTCTTGAGCTCCAATGAAGGAACTTCTACTTTACTCTCTTTTTATTTTATTTTATGTTGCAATGGCCATAGCAAATGTGATGGGCATAGGACCCTTATCTCCCTTCACTCTTTCTCCTCTTTCTCTCTTCCTCTCTTTCCTCTTCCTCTCTCTCTCTCTCTCTTTCTCTCTCTCCACTACAAGGTATTGGTTGGTTTCTGACACAATGGAAATAAAACTATTTTGCTTTTTCCCACCGGTGCAAAGCGTCAAAAAATCATCCGTATATCTGTCGATAAATGTTGTCCATTTTAGTGTCAATATATACCAGCAGAAGAAGTATCAGTATATATCAACACTAGGAAAGCATCAGTATATATCGACACTTTACAAAAGCTTTTAAAAAAACATGTGGGGCAAAATAGGGCTTCTTTTAATCCCACTCTACACCACTATTTTATGTGTTTTATTAGAAGGTAATAGTTAGAACAAGCCCGTGCAAAATTGCCTAAAACTCTCAAATCATCATGTCTTATATCTTGTGAAATTTCCCTTTCGAAGAGGTCAGTACAAAATTTGAAGATCAGATGCAAAATTGCAACATTGCCGAAGGTATACTAAATACAAAATGGCAAAATTGCCGAAGGTATACTACTACAAAATGGCAACATTGCCGAAGGTATACTACTAATCTGAATCCAAACTACTAGAATCAACCCCACCTCTGCATGATCCCTTGGCCTCCTTGTCTCCTCCTGATCCCTCAACCTCTCTGCCTTTGCATGATCCCTTAGCCTCCTCTCTCTCCAACGAGTCTCCACTTGCAAGATCCTCCTCTTTTGTGTCACCTGGGGTTCCCAAATTGCCATCCTAGGAATGAAACAATTTAAATAATAATATTACATCTTAATTGTAAAATCAATTATAGATCAAACATGATTAAGAGCAATGATGATTGGAGTAGACTTACATGCCAAGCAACCATCGCAGCCCAATTGATCTCATACCCCTGACAATATGGCTTAGCACCCTCAACATTAGCAACCCCCCCTTCTTTTTCTTTTTCCCCTCCTCTCTCCCCTCTCAACAACTCTGACAACTGTCAACCCGACAAGCCATCACCTTACAGCTATCCTTTCGGATCGTCGCCTTACAGCTATCCCACTGGATCGTCACCTTACAGCTATCCTACCAAATCGTCGCCTTACAACTATCTCGTCGGATCATCGCTTTACTCCTATCCCACTGACTCATCGCCTTACTCCTATCCCGCTGACCAATTGCCTTAATGCTATCCCCTTGACCGTTGGGATACTCAAAACTATAAAAAGGCACCTTATCCCCTCGGATTGTTGCCTTAGCAAAAATAGTCAAACTCTACCAATTTTATGCCTAAATTTCCACAGCGCCCTGCCTCTTTCCATACTATACTGCCTCCTAGCCACCCTTTGGATGTCCTTAGCCCCATCCTCCACAGACTCATTTGTTACCTACTTGTCTTCTTTCTTCCCCATGGATCCCAACAACAAATTCTTCAAATTCAAAAGGGACCTCAGCCTCCACCCCCCAAATCCATTGCCCACCAGCCCTTTTGAATCCCAAAGTACGCCCTCAGGGTCAATCAAAATGTCATCGGACATCCCGACAGCTGAACTACAAACAAAAGAGGAGATCTCGGCTCAACAAATCTCTTAAACACCACCAGCAACACCTGCAAGCTCTCCCTCTTGATCATCCAGGAAGCACATGCCAACTCAAACACAAGGGGAGTACAAGGTCATAAGGTCGCTAACACACTCCCCACTCGAGAAAGCATGGCTCCAACAACTTAACAGTTGCGTGATCCCACTCTAAGTACATGTATGAGGGGCACGATTATACCCTCTACACATACCAAGCACTCAAAGATCCAAAGGTACAAGCATCCCTAGTGATGGTCTCAAGCCTGTTGCTTCATGCTTTATGTACCTAATTCCAAAATGATGCTAGGAATGACGCTAGCAATGGATCTATGGGAAACACTATTAATGACGCTTGCAATGATTCATATGTGTCAAAAACACTGTCATTAATTGAAATGATGTTATTATTGATGCTAACAAAACCCTACCATTTTTAAAAATTTGAATTTCATTGGGTTGACACATATGCCTCAGAATTAGCATTGAAAAACTAAACCGAGACAATTCTATCACTAGGGACTAATGTATTAGATGTTAGATATCAATGCTCCACTCTCGTGTAACTACACAGGAACCCAGCTAACTCTACTTGTAAGCCCCCCATATGAGGAGAAGGCATTTGAGTAGCTCGGTTATCCGGTAGGTCCTGGTTTGGACACCAGATGGGGGCCATGTGTAGCCTGATGGCTGGACGGCTTAAGATAGAGTTGGCACACCGTCAACTAGGGTACATGCAAGTGCGGGAAGGCATCCCATGACTGACCGCTCTTGGGTTGTGGGGCCCGTTTGGAGCCCCAGATGATCCCAGATGGCTCTGGGCCGAACGGTGACTATAGGTCAGTTGCTCTATTTTGCACACCAGTTCTATCGTGTGGTCAGTGGCCTATTTCGGGACCGACCCCGAGTTGACCGTTTTGGGCAGACTGGGTCGGTCACCCAATTGGGTCTAACTGACTACTAGTGGTGGCTATATAAGAGCAAGCCCATGAAGCCCATTTCATCACTGGCTACAGCAACCCTGATTCCTTAGCATCCAACCTCTGTCTTCTACTGTTTCTAGCTCACCATCGAAGCTTCTTTCACAGGAGCGCATGGTTGGGAGGCAACGCCATCTATTGTATCAGTTCTATAGTAATCAAATTTTTTATTCTCCATACTATCTGCTTTTCTCTCTTGCGTATGAGATCCTGTTATCTGTTGAGCACAGACATTGTATTGTTTTCTTACATGGTATCAGAGCCTGGACTCCAGCAAGAAGATTTGGTAGTGTGTTTCTGTTTGTGAGCAGATTGAGAGAGGTGGCCCAGCCTGCAAGACTGCGAATCCCACCGTTTGATGAAAGCGGAAAGTTGGATAGCACTAACTATCCACTCTGGAAGTTCAAGATGAAGACCATCCTAAGCTAATATGAGCTTTGGGATATTGCTACTGGGGTGGACGTGAAGCCAGTTGTGAGATCGTATCCAGCCAATGCAAGACAACAGATAGTACCAACTGCGGATGAGATTCTTGCATGGACAAGAAGAAATGCAGATGTGATGTGTCCTATTGTCTGCAGTGTAAGTGATTCCATCATGGCGTTAATTCAACATGTCACCATAGCGGAGGCGGCATGGAAGGTCTTGAAAAATCAGTACGAGACCATGAATCAAATGCGGATTCAGAATCTGGAGATTCAACTTGCAAACGAGAAACTGTTTGAGTCTGAACCGGCATAGAAGTTCATCACCAGGGTGAAGAATCTGCGCGATCAGATGACTGCGATTGGCATCACCATCACCAGCGAGAATCTAGCACGAAGGTGCATACAGATTCTCCCACCAAAGTACGACGGTCTTGTTATGGCACTGAATAAGCAAAACAAAAATTCGCCCCTCAACTTTGAGGATTTCAGCGTGATCCTTCTGGAGGAGGAGGAGATGCGTCAAAAGACGAGGGCTGGAGAAGATTCGGTTTTCTCGGCTGGATCAAAGAAAGGTAAGGGTAAGGACTCTGGTAACCCATCTTCTTCTGATGATAAAAAGAGAAAGAAGAATATCAAGTGCTTCTATTGCAACAAGGTTGGGCACAAGCAGAATGAGTGCCGAAAGAAGATTGTAGATGAGAACGGAGTAAAGAAAGCGTCTAGCAACAGCACGCATGCAGTACCAGTAGAGCTGTTCGTAGCAATTGAGGAGATTTGCAGGGAGGCAGTTCATGTACCTGCAGATGAACCTTGGATTATTGACAGTGGTGCATCGCGCCATGACCAGTCGGAAGGATTGGTATACCTCTCTACAGCTGGTAGGGAATGACATCCTGGTAGCAGTTGGCAATGATGCAAAATGTCCAACAAAAGGAAAAGGTACGATTGCTATCAAGTCAGATGGAGTTGTAAAATATTTGTCCGATGTACTTTATGTGCCAAATATCAAGAGGAACTTGTTGTCCGTTTCTGCGATCATGGATCGGGACCTCAAAGTTCACTTCGATAAGAATGGTGCACAAATTTTGGATCTTCAAGGGAAGGTCATTGGTAAAGGTACACGACGCAACAACATCTACGAACTCTCAGCTTTCAGTGCTCGAGCGGATGTGAAGAACACTAAGCTGTGGCATGAGAGGTTTGGTCATCTAAACCTTAGTTCTTTAAAGGAGATGCATAAAAGTGGAATGATTGTAGACCTACCAGAAATTACAGATCTACTCGATGTATGTGAAGCTTGCATGATGGGCAAGCAACATCGGCAGCCCTTTCCTAAAGAGGCCAACAGGGCAAAGGCTCCTCTAGAGCTCGTTCAAACGGACCTCTACGGAAAGATGGAGACGGAAGCTTTGGGTGGTTCCTACTACTTCATGACACTGATCGACGACTACAGTAGAAGGATATGGATATACTTCCTGAAGACTAAAGACGAGGCTTTTAGTAAGTTCAAGGAATGGCATGTAATGGTCGAGAAAGAAATGGGGAGAAAGGTGAAGAAATTGAGATCATACAGAGGTGGAGAGTTCACATCAACTGAATTCGAAAGTTACTGCAAAACTCACGAGATCAAGAGGCAGAAACCCCCGCCACATACATCACAACAAAATGGAGTAGCAGAACACAAGATGCACGCCATCTGTGAAATGGGCAGGAGTATGATGAAAGGGAAAGATTTGCCAAAGACTTTCTTGGATGAAGCATGTAACACAGCAATTTACATTCTGAATTGTAGCTACACGAAGGCTGTGAACGGGATGACTCCACTACAGGCCTTTTCTGGTAAGAAACCTTCAACTGCACATTTCAAAGTTTTTGGATGTGACTGTTTTGTGCATGTCCCTGATGCTAACAGGACCAAATGGGAACCGAAGAGCCGGAAGTGTATTTTCTTGGGCTACAGTGAAGAGGCGAAGGGTTACCGTCTCTATAACCCTGTTACCAAGAAGGTAATAGTAAGTCGCGATGTGGTCTTCTCAGATTAGCCGCATCAATTGGAGGAGGATGCTTCCTTCCCAGACAACCAGGACCAGGATATCCATCCAGTACAACCACCAACAGTGAACTCCCCAATGGTGCTTGGGAGGATTCAAGATAAAGAAGAGGAAGAAGAGCCTGCAGAACCACAACGGCAACAGCCATTCCCAAAGTGGGTAAAGCAGCATTTGGATGGCAGAGAACCTCCATCCATTGAGGAGGAACCATCCGAACACCGCTAGTCCAAGAGATTATAGGAGCAAAGAAGGGCGCAGGAACACTTGGTCAACTATGCTTTGATGACAGAGGTGATCCGTGCTGATGAACCCAAGTGTCTCAAAGAGGCACAAGGTGATGATGGGTGGATGGAGGCTATGCAGTCGGAGTATGGCTCCATAATGAAGAACAACACTTGGGACCCTGTGGATTGACCACCAAAACGCAAGGTAATCGGCACCAAGTGGGTGTACAAGACCAAGTACAAGTCCGACGGCACGTTGGATAAGTACAAGGCTTGGCTTGTGGCAAAAGGATTCGCACAGGTACATGGTTTTGATTATCATGATACTTTTGCTCCCACAGCTCGACTAACCACAATTCGTAGTGTTTTGGCTTTAGCAACCCAGGGAAGTTGGCCCATGTTTCAGATGGATGTAAAATCTGCCTTTCTGAATGGAGATCTCAAGGAGGAGGTATACATGGAACAACCACCAGGTTTTGTGATCCCTGGTTCAGAAGGAAAAGTCTATAAACTGAAGAAGGCACTTTACGGTCTGAAATAGGCCCCACGAGCGTGGTACCAGCAAATTGATGCCTACTTTCTACAAAACGGGTTCAGGAGAAGCCCATCTGATGCAAATTTGTATATCTTCAGAGGAGGAGGCAGGTGTATGATCGTGGTCCTTTATGTGGACGACCTTGTCAAAACAGGGAACCATGAAGATAAGATCTCGCAGACAAAGCATTTGCTAGGAAGAGAGTTTAAAATGACAGTCGGACTGATGCATTTTTGTTTGGGGATTGAAGTTTGGCAAGAGCCAAAACAGATCTTCATTTCGCAGCTGAAGTATGCTGGAGAGATACTGAAGGCATTTGGCATGGCTGAGTGCAAGAAGACAGTTGGTACCCCTATGGAGGTTGACGTGAAGCTCTCAAACGAGGATTCATCACCATTGGTGGACGAAGCGAAGTACAGAAGGCTTGTGGGTAGCTTGATTTACTTGTGCAACAACGCGATCGGACATCAGCTTTGCGACTGGTGTACTAAGCAGGTTTTCCAATAAGCCTCGGGAGAACCATTGGAGGGCAGGGATGCAGGTGCTGAAATACACAAAGGCACACTTGATTATGGCATCACCTATACCAAGGGCAACATCTTGACCGGATTCTGTGAGTCGGATTGGGCAGGAGACGTGGATAGCAGGAGATTAGTGACAGGTTACTGTTTCTCACTTGGATCTGGAGCTGTGTCATGGGTCAGCAAGAAGCAACCCATAGTTGCTCTTTCTTCTACCGAGGCTGAGTACAAATCAGCATGCTTTGCTTCTTGTGAGGCAGTGTGGTTGAGGAGGATTTTAGGGGACATGGGTGCAGTGCAGAACAAACCTATGCAGTTATCATGTGACAATCAGAGTTGCATGGCGATTGCAAAGAACCCTATGTTCCACGCTCGCACAAAACACATTGAGATTCAATATCACTTTATACGTGAGCTCATCATGGATGGAGAGATCGACTTGGTGTACTGTCCGACTACAGAGAATGCTGCGGACATCTTCACGAAGGCTCTTGGAAGAGACTTGCTGGAGAGGCATCTTCATCGACTTGGCATTTGGATCAAAAAAGTAAGTTCACTTGCGGGTGGACATTGAGGGGGGGTGTTAGATATCAATGCTCCACTCTCGTGTAACCACGCAGGAACCAGCTAACTCTACTTATAAGCCCCCCGTATGAGGAGAAGGCATTTGAGTAGCTCGGTTATCTGCTAGGTCCTGGTTTGGACACCAGATGGGGGCCATGTGTGGCCTGATGGCTGGACGGCTTCAAATAGAGTTGGCACATCGTCAACTAGGCTACATGCAAGTGCGGAAAGGCATCCCATGACTGACCGCACTGTGGGTAGACGGAGCATTTCTCGGGGCAGCCCACCACTCTCAGGTTGTGGGGCCCATTTGGAGCCCCAGATGATCCCGGATGGCTCTGGGCCGAACGGTTACCATAGGTCAGTTGCTCTATTTTGCGCACCGATTCTATCATGTGGTCGGTGGCCTACAACCCCCAGTCGACTGTTTTGGGCAGACTGGGTTGATCACCCAATTGGGTCTAACCGACTACTAGTGGTGGCTATATAAGAGCAAGCCCGTGAAGCCCATTTCATCACTGGCTACAACAACCCTGATTCCTTAGCATCCAGGCTCCGCGTCTTCTACTGTTTCCAGCTTGCCATCGAAGCTTCTTTCACAAGAGCGCACGGTTGGGAGGCAACGCCATCTATTGTATCAGTTCAGTTCTATAGTAATCAAATTTTTTATTCTCCATACTATCTACTTTTCTCTCTTGCGTACGAGATCATGTTATCTATTGAGCACAGACGTTGTATTGTTTTCTTACATTAGATATGAATGCTCCACTCTCGTGTAACTATGCGGGAACCAGCTAACTCTACTTGTAAGCCCTCCATATGAGGAGAAGGCATTTGAGTAGCTCGGTTATCCAGTAGGTCCTGGTTTGGACACCAAATGGGGGCCATGTGTGGCCTGATGGTTGGACGGCTTCAGATAGAGTTGGCACACTGCCAACTAGGCTACATGCAAGTGTGGGAAGGCATCCCATGACTGACCGCACTGAGGGTAGACGGAGCATTTCCCGAGGCAGCCCACTCTCGGGTTGTGGGGCCCGTTTGGAGCCCCAGATGATCCCGGATGGATGTGGGCCGAACGGACATCATAGGTGAGTTGCTCTATTCTACGCCACGGTTCTATTGTGTGGTTGGTGGCCTATTTCGACCGACGGTTGGTTTGGGCGGACTGGGTCGGTCTCCCAATTGAGTCTAACCGACTACGACTGGTGGCTATATAAGAGCAAGCCCGTGAAGCCCATCATCATCACTAGCTATAGCAACCCTGATTCCTTAGCATCCAGCCTCCGTCCTCTACTGTTTCCAGCATGCCATCGAAGCTTCTCTCACAGGAGCGCACGGCTGGGAGGCAGCGCCATCTATTGTATCAGTTTTATAGTAATCAAATTTTTGATTCTTCATACTATCTGTTTTTCTCTCTTGCATACGAGATCCTGTTATCTGTTGAGCACAGACGTTGTATTGTTTTCTTACATAATGCTTGACCCGCTTGCCTCTTGTAGTAAGTGAAAATAGAGTCTTGAGTTGTTGCCTACCACCTAAAACTCATATGTGACTATCAAGTGTTATCATTTTTCAATGCAAGTCATCATAGAAATTGAGCTTAGTCTATTAAGCACTTGAATTCACACTAAGGAGATTGAAGATAGACATGCATCAATCCTCACATGAACTTATGAGTCTTTGTGCATTCAATATGCCTTTATGCGTTTAAACAAGATTGTGTAAGATTTGTAATGTTGTGAAGTTTAGCCCAAGACTAATAAGGTTCTATGATCTCATTTCTATTGTCACTTTATATTTAATCTTGTGGAACCCTTTTAGGGCTCTTATGTGAATGAAAGTCTTGGGATTTAAGAAAAGTAGTTAGCTACTATGTCTTAAACATATTGACGTTTCAATGTTATATGCTCGTAGACATGCTCCTAGAACCTTCTTGTTTTAATTGTAAAGAAGGCAATTGGAGTTATGCATTAATTTCAAGTTAGTACATGTATGGGACAAAAAATGTAAGATAAATGAGATAATATTCTAAAGGATTTATAACACACATCATTTACTTAGTTTGTACAAGGTACTAGGTCTTGGATTTTGATCATGTTAACCTATTAGTTTAGTTCCACTTCTTTCAAAGAAATGGAAATTAAGAAACTGCCATTTTGTGGTGCCATTTCCCCTTCCCTTAAAAAATGGAAATCAAGAATGTCTTCCATTTTGTGCTGCCATTTCTACCTTAAAAGTGGCATTTTGAGTTGCCATTTATTCTCAAGAAATATTGCCATTTCCTATGACTGCCCTTTCTTCCTAAGAAAATATTGCCATTTCTTCCTAAGAGATGGCAACTCAAGAAGTAGTTGCCATTTCCAACTGGCATTTCTACCGAATAAATGGCACTTTGAGAGATGGTTGCCATTTCATACATAAGAATGACAAAAATGAAAATTGGGTGCCATTTCTATTTGGTTTTCTAGTAGTGGGCCTCATGAATTCTAGTCCTAGATATTTAGTCCTAGACATTTATATGTGTTGATTATTCTAGTAGTGGGCCTCATGAATTCTAGTCCTAGATATTTATATGTGTTGATTATTCCCAAGGGCTCTCCTCCTTCAAAGGTGACATCAACTTGTTTATTACATGTCCCAACCACTATTACTTAATAGTTCTCAACATGATAGCCATGTAGTTTTAACTTAAAGAGGGAATTAATCATGACAAAAAATGACAAAAGAAAGAGAAGTATTGCCTTTTGAGTGTGAAAGAAGGCTTAGATATAAAAGACATAGCTGGCTCCAATAGAAAAGCAAAAAAATTGCAAGCAACAAAGTCCTTCAAAGACTTTAAAATTATATACATATATATATATATATATATAGAGATAGATAGATAGATAGAGAGAGAGAGAGAGAGAGAGAGAGAGAGAGAGAGAGAGAGATGCACATGTACATGTGCATGCATCTATGTGTGTAGCTATCTTGCAACTGAAATGAGCAATTGTTAAGTTAAAGCAAGTTCCTAGGTCAATTGCAATGTCAAGTCGTAAAAGCATATTATGAAGTTCACAAGTTTTCATGGCCAACTAGCACGAGTTTCAATTTATGTATAGGATCAAATTTTATAGTAATTACATATATTCGGATTTGGAAAAAGACATTGCACTTAATAACATTTATGATAAAGATCAAATGACCATTTAAGAGTGTGCCATCTTGGAATGGTTATTTGGTGGGATTCTTAGTGTGGAAATAATCATGTATTAGCTTATTTGGTGGGGATTCTTAGTGTGGAAATAACATGTGTGAGGAAATAATCATATCTTAGGTTATTTGGTGGGGATTCTTAGTGTGGAAGAGACCCTCAAAAGAGCTTGCTCTCATTGATTTTGTTCAACCCTTCCAAAGCCAACCACTTATATGAAGACTTTCTTTTTAATACAAACCTTCCAACACGAACCACTTATATAAAGACCTTTTTTAAACTTACAAATTCATGTTTTATAATCCCACTTGTACAATCCACCTCATAAAATCTTGATCATAGCTTGCATTTTGAGGACACAAGAAAGGAAGAGCTAATTTCAAATGTCAAGGGTAGTTGAGATACTCAAAATAAGTTTGACAAACATGTGGCATTTAAATCATGTCCCCCACCATAAGGTGATGTCAGGTTGTAACATCAAGAACCTTCTAGAAACACTTTCTACAACATGTTATTTTGCTTTTTGTATATTTTCAACACATCATGGTTATCATGACCTCATCATTTACATCAAAGACAACAAAGTGTTGCCTCTTCCATGAAACTTTGCTCGGCCTTTGCCTTTCAAATTAAGCAAGGTGGCAAAACCACTATGGCGCTGCTTTTAATGAAGCTGCTAATGATAGGAAGAGCAGACACAGCTAACTCAAGATTTTAAACTCAGTAATGACCTTCCGAACAAATATTATTATTATTATTTTTAAAAGGTCGATTGGACCGAAAGCCAACAACACGGAAGGCTCCTTTGGTCGGAAAAGCGAAGCATCTTATGGTAGTACCAGAGGAGGAGCGGCAAAAGTAAGAGTGGCAACTTTTGGTTGGGACCAAAAATTCTAGCGAGGAAGAACGGTCCTCGGAGGACGTTGGAAAAAAGGGCCGAACTTCTATAATAAGAATCACGCGTGAAGGTTTAGCAAAAAGTCAACCAAAGGTTTTGACTGAGACTAGTCTTGGGTATGAAAAACTCCCGCGTGTTTATTCAGAGTCGTCGTCTTCTTCTTCTTCATCAATCGTCGTCTTTTCTTCATTTTTCTTCTTCATCATCTTCTTCATCTTCATCTTTCTTCTCCACCATCGCCATCCTTCCTCTGCCCCTTCAATCCCCAATTCTCTCGCATTTCCTTAGCCCTTCTTCCTTCACCACCCGCCATGGGTCAGCGGCCTCTTCTCTATAGCTTCGTCGCTCGTGGTCCCGTCGTCCTCGCCGAATATTCCGCCTTCACCGGCAACTTCAGCACTATTGCCCTCCAGTGCCTGCAGAATCTTCCTCGCGGCAGTACCAAGTTCACTTACACCTGCGATCATCACACTTTCAATTATCTCGTACACGATGGCTTCAGTACGCTTCCCTTTACAGGCCTTGTTTTCCCCTCAAACTTGCTTTGCTGTCTCTCGCGCAATCGCATGTTGTCCTGAAGGTGTGAGATTTCAAAGTTCTCAGGCTCAGATATCTAAATACTTGTGAACTCTTTAATTCCATTGTATCTGTGCACATGTTCGCCATTCTTCGCCTGCATGAATATGAACACGAACGCGCGCACATTTTTGGCATTGTATTACTGGTGGAAACCCAGAAGGGGTCAAAACCCACATCATGAAACACAAGGATGATTTACAAATCCCGCCAGAAAAATACCAAGGGGTAAAAGTAAAATATAAAAGATGGGAAAGAAGCAACTTCCGCCTTAAGTATGCTGATAATAGCTTCCGTGTCTAGAATTTTATTACAAGGGCTAAAGGCTGGTTGGTGCGCACACAAAGACATGTACACACACAAATCAATCTCAAAAACAGATGGAGAATACTTCTAACTACTGGAAGACTTTGGAAACAGGGGAATAGGCAGAGTATGAATGGCAGAGAAAACAAACTGGCTCCGGACATGGTATGTTTATAAGGCCCAAAATCTAGTCCAATTCAAAACCTCGGAGTGAAGTGGAATTGAGTAGGAAGGTAGCCAAAGAGTCAGAAAAGGAGGGAAAACTATAACGAAGCCGAAGATAATGAGTCGATTGCTCAAGAAAGAGTCGAGAGTACTAGCGACACCAAAGTATGTGATCAATTGTTGAGAACACTGCGACACAAAGTGAGTGTGTCGCTCTAGGGTTGACTCTATTGGTAATGCTCCAATCAGACAACCCCATAGACAGAGGCGTTTGAGAGGCAACTTGCTTTTCCAAATTCTTTGCAAAACAGATTTCCACCAAGCTGCAGATTTTGTAACGTGCCAGAATCTCTTAGCATAATCTTGAATCCATGGCGTTTGGATAATCAATTTCTAAGCCATAGCTGCTGTCAATTGGTGAAAAGAAAAGATCAAATAACCAGGAAGTGTCGGTCAAAAAGCCATTCCTGGAGACAATCGGTGGCCTCTATAATGGAGATAGGCTGCAACAGTAGAATCTTGTCCCACAATTTATACAAATACCTGTAGTATCATGTCAGAGAGAACCCGCCAAATACATCTGTGCTTCAACCCAAATTACAATTATGCATAGCTTAGGGGAAGGAGTAAAGCATGCCATGTGGATCCACAATGCCACTGATGTAATGAAAGGATAGACAAATGATAAGCCTTTCTGGGATAAGCAAGAGGTGGATCGAAAATGCCACTCCCGTGTATACTCTTCATGGCAAGTGAGTTACTCAAATGAGGAGGTCGACCAGACCATTACAAATGATAGTATTGCTTTCCAATCATCAATAAGAGCAGTGGCATATGGGCAACCTGAAATTCGGCCAAAGAACTGGCCAAAAACAACATCAGCATCATAAGAAGTGTTTTCATAGGACCACACAGAAAGGCCAGCATGGGTGCCCATGGCTTTAGTTGCCCTAGAAAATGTGGCAGGAGAGTGTCTGGATTTGCTTCCCAAGGCATGATAACAAATGTCAAGTATATTCACCTCTCCATGATATTTAGGTGAGCAAACCAGCTCACGTTTGAGTAAGTGAGGTGCTTTTTTATCAGCTGTTGTTTTCTATAGACATTCTAAAGTCAAAGACATAAACTGATCAATGTGCTTGTGAGACCAATGCAATAATGGGAGGTAAAACTGAATATAAGCTACAATGATGGGTCGCACAATCTTCAATTTGACATGTAATGCCATGTAGAAAGTTTCCAAGAAACAATCTTGCATCTGAGTTTTTTGAGCACCCAGGCAGTTTCATTGTTTAAAAGAGATATTCCAGCCCAAAGGATGACCAAGATGCCTGACAATATCAAATCACACCAGGCCTCATTATTTGATGCAAGTCCTTATGCTTTACAGGGAGTAATGCAGGTTTCTGAAATTAATGTTCAGCCCTGCAGCCAACCCATACAATGAGTGTGCTTTCATGAGCATATGCATATCATGATCAGTATTGCAGGGGAAGAAAAAACTGTCATCTGCATATGCTTGGGCGACAAATCGATCACCTATAGGCACTGAGATAAGCATTAGCAATGTAATACCACAGTGCCCAATATCAACACCAGGAGAAAAACTGATCAAAGTTTGGCCAAGGAGCATATCTGCCAAACAGCCAGAACTGCCTGGCAAAAGAGATCCGGAGAAAAGGAGCCCGAAGATAGCCCCGGAGTCAGGAAAGAAGACCACGAGCAACAGGGCAAGTCTATAGGAGATGGAAACCCATCTCTCTTGGATGTGAGCAGGTGGGGCAAGCTGAAGAAGCTATACCCTGAGCAGCCAACAAGGAACCGACCGACCAAACAGCGCCACAAGTAAAGGTACTGCTCCAAATATGGCGAAGAGACACCTTCCACCACTTAAGAGCCTACACACACACTTTTTTTTTGGTAAAATCCAGTGCAGTGTATTTATATTGTCATAACTTTACAAGAGGGAAAGTCTCCAAAAAATGGAGAGTATCCCACAGATCAGAAGCATAAAAAGAAAAGCTCAATGCAAGATGCATGCAGATCACCCTCATGGCAGGCATCATATAAAGATTGCCGCAATGAGGCTCTAAAATATTCATATGACTTTTGAAACTGGCGGCCCAAGTATGCCAAATTGTGCTCTTCCCAGATTGTCCAAAGCGCCCAATATCTCACCCATGAGAGAAAGAGGGAGTATTGAGATAAAGGCCTTCTAAATCTGCCAAATAGCCAAAAATGTTTCCCAAATATGTGACTCGGGAAACGGAGGCGAAGAAGATCTGAAATTTTCCCAAGGAGATTGCGAGTAGACGAGCAATGCCAAAGCAAATGAGGGACAGTCTCTGAAGGAGCATGACACCGTAAATAGGTGGGTGGTGCAATGTGACGTTTGGCAAGTGTGATGCCCACTGACAATGTGCCGGTCATGCATCTCCAATGAAAGAGTCTTTGTTTCAAAGGCATTTTACACCTCCATAATAGTCGGAGATTCTTCCGCCACCATGAAAGGGGCTGCCTGATATGCCATAGAGTATTAGCATATTGATGAATCCAAGGGGCAGGTTGAAGAAGCTTGTAGACTTTGATGGAGGTCAAAACAGGCAGAGGTATAGGACGAGAGCATGTAGCAACGGGGAACAATTGCCAATCCATTAGCCTGTGTGTGTCAGCCACAGGGGGAATAGGTAGAAATGGATGCAAGAGATCAGCAATTTTCTTCCATATCAATCTATGATGCATTCCCAAAGCATAAAGGGCAGTGGCCTGAGGAAAAGATAAGACATGGCCGTGATCATCTACCACATCATTGATGTATCTAATTCCCAATTTCATGAGATTATATGCCCGAACCGGTTCCTGTAAAGCAAGTGGAATGTCAAAAATGGCACTCCAATGAATACTTTCTTTCCTCATTGAGTTTGTCCCCAAATGATTATCAGGAGCCCATTTGACTTTAGAAAGCACTTGTTTCCAGTCCAATATCAGAGCAGTAGAAAAAGGGCATCCAGGAATCTTCCCGACAAATCTCCCAATGACAACCTCCCAATGATCAGTAGTCCAATGGCCATAAGCAGTTGTCCTCATGTTGACACACATGGATGCTATCATACAAGTCCATGGCTGCTTTTGACAGAAAAAGGTATGGAGCATAGTCGCCTTCCTTGCAAGTACATGATATCTGATATTTAATACATTAAGTCCTCCATGCATCCTAGGGGAACATACCATTTCCATCTTCAGCAGTCTCAATGCTTTCACTCCAGTTTTTGTCTTCCATAACATGAGATATCTCTGGAGGACCAATGTAGCAAAGGCAAAAAGAGCTGAACATAAGACATAACAATAGACTGGACTATTCTGAGCCTGACATGAAGTGGCCAAGTAGAAATTTTCCAATATTGCAATTTGTGTTGAATTCTTTGGAATATCCATTTTAGCTGCTGTTTTCTGGTGATATGCCATCCTATAGGATATCCCAAATGCCTGACTACATCTTTGGAATGCACTATCTGACCAGGCCAGAGAATAGAATGCCAGTCACATTGTTTCAGGGGAAGCAATTTGGATTTGTCAAAGTTGACATGCAATCCCGCTGCTAATCCATACAAAGATAATGTGGTCATAAGCATGCTGACTTCCCAAGGAGAATTCTGTGGCATAAAGAAGGAATCATCAGCGTATGCCTGTGCCAAAAAAGATGCAGCCCCAGGGATTTTAAGACCAGTCATCTGTCCTGTGTTTGTAAGATGATCAAGATACATCAATAGGGGATGAGTCGCAATGGCATAGAAAAGAGCACTAAGGGGGCAGCCCTGTCGGACTGATCTACCCAATATCCATGACCGAGATAGATGACTTCCGAGAATGCACTGGAAAGTAGATCCTGAATAAAGCCAATAGATTGCATTTGCTATCTTGGGACCAAACCCCAGCTTTGTCATGGTTTGAGAGATAAAATCCCATTGTACAGTGTCAAATGCCTTAGTAATATCTACCTGCAATATGAGCACATCTTGATTCGAGTACTTGGCATATTCAATTGCAGTCAATGCATTGGAGATATTGTCATAGATTTGTCTTCGCGGCACAAACCCATACTGATGAGGATGAAGGCCCGCATTCAGTATCCCATGAAGCCTATACACAATCATTTTGGCAATGAGTTTGTAAACTACAGGCATCAAAGTAATAGGCCTCCAATCTGACATACGATCACAGAGATTTTTTTTGGGCACAAGTTTAATTATTCCATGCTTCCAAAGGTGTGGCAATTGATTTTCTTGCCAGGCAACATTGATCATTTGTAAAAGAACATCTTTCAAATCATCCCAAAAAGAAATATAAAATTCCACTGTAAGACCATCCCAGCCCGGGGACTTGTATTTGCCAAGATGGGACAATGCATTATCAAGTTCCGTGTCAGTAAAAGGTCTCTCAAATAAAAGAGCATCATCCATTTTCACTATCCCAGAAACATATTGAAGAAATTCAATCCGCGCATCAGTCATTTGATTTGATGGGGGGCCAGGGGCAGAGAACAGTGTGTGGAAGTAATTTTGGCATTCATCTTGGAGATCAGAGAAGGAGTGCGTCCAAGAGCCATCTAGCTTCCTTACCCTTAGACATGAGTTTTTCTTTCGAGAGGCATGCAGTCCCTTGAAAAAGGCTTTGGATGAACAGCCCTTATCCATAAGGGACTTCATTCTTGCTCTAATCTGCCATTTGTGCAATTTCCGCTGATCATTATCAGTCAGTTTGATCCGGGCTTGTGAGAGGGAATCATTTTCTGATTCAGAAAGAGGCCTTAACTGTGAAAATTCAGTCAACTGTTGTGCTGTCCTTTTTGCCCATTTGACCTCGTTCCTCCATGTAGCCATGTGCCAGTTTCCAACACACACACACACACTCACACTTTCTTTTAGTCACACACACACACACACACACACACACACATTTTTTGGTGAAATTTCTTTTGCGTTATATTACAGAGTCACTATCCCAAAAAGGGAAGTGCCCAAGTACATCAAGAGAAAATCTCAATATAAGGCATAATACATCATGAGCTATGCACTTGGTCTGCAAGCAACAATCATAGAAACACACACACACACACACACTCACACACACATACACACATGCGCGCGCATGCGCACACACTTTTTTTTGTGAGAATAAATATTTTATACATCATGATCAATCAAATGAGATCGTTTGAAAAAAACGAAAGATGGAAAAGTAGGATCACCAAAGACTCTATTTTTCTGTACATCCATAGAGTCCAAAGTGCCCAGTAGCGCACCCAAACAAAAAATAAATCAAAACCCTATCTAGCGGGATGAAAACTAAATAATTAAAAGAACGTGCCAAAAGTAATAGTAGGAAATCTCGCTCGAAGCCCCTGACGAATGAGAGTGAGGAAATCGCAAGTATGTGGACAGTGTCAGAAAATGTGAAGCACAGATTCAGCAGAATGTAGACATCTGTGGAAAACAGCCGGGGCAATATGTCTATGCGTGAGTAACTGCCCAGATGGAAAAATGCTAAGTAGGACTCGCCAAAGGAAAAGCTGTTACCGAAGAGGGATTTTATAATGCCAAAGGAGACGCAGCCACTTTCTCCACCACTTTAGTGGGCAATCCATATGCCAAATAGAATTGGCTTTGTCAGAAACCCAAGGCGGATGTAACAGCACTTTATACAAAGAAGACACTATGATATGTGAGAGCTTCAAAGGACGGGCTGAAGAAGATGAAGAATGGAGAGTCCAATCCTCAAGCCTGTCCTGAAGTTCCAAATGAGGTACTGGCAAGAAAGGTTGAAGCATTTCTGAAATTTTATGCCATAAAGGACGATAATGAGCTCCCAAACCATACTTGCTAGCAGCCGCAGAAAAAGATAAAAGAGTGCCATTATCTTGAAGTACATCCACCACAGAAGAAATACCTTTGAAAGATATAAAATAAGAACACCTGGGTTCTTGTATTGCCAAAGGAGGGTGGAATACTTTGGACCAATAAATATTCTCAGCCCTCAGGGAATTTCCGGACAAAGAATTCCTGCCATTCCATTCCAAATGAGATAAAATATGCTTCCAATCAAGAAGCAAACGAGAGCTAAAAGGGCAGCCTTTGATCTTGCCTTGAATGGAGCCAAATAGAAAATTCCACAGTGTAGGCTGCCAATGCCCAAAAGCAGAAGTATCAATATGTAACAAAAGAGCGGATCATGAAAGCCCAAGGCTGATTCCCTTGCATAAACTGCAACATCATTTTCCCCCTGTGAGCAAGTATATGCATTTGAATATTGAGTATGTTCAAACCCCCGTGCATCTTTGGAGAACAGAGACGATGCATAGAGAGTAATCTGAGACTTTTCTTGCCATTTTTTGAACACCAGAATGCAGCGGCCACGTCAGCTGCCACACAGGCAGCCAATGCAATAGCCATGTCAGTAGCCACATAGGCTGCCACACCAGCGAGCCAGGTTGACTCTCACCCCCACAAATACCATGGCTTTGAATGGGGCATTGTGGGACATCGGGTAGAGAGCAACATGGTGGCCGCAGCAGCCACTCTAAAGATAGTTGGGTGGGTAGATATCCGAACATTCAGGGTCGCACCTACTCAGGCAATGGACATCATCTTGGGAGCCCAATGGTGGCACCCATTCGACCTGACTATCAGCACCACCTCAGCATTCCAAACTACGAGGGTAAGCTTTTTGCTTGGCTCAAGGATACTTTGCCTCGCCCTTTGATTTCAGCAATTCATATGGCACGAGAGATCCACCGAGGAGGTGAGGCGTACGTATTTACGTCAACTCGACTGGTATCGACACTCTAGCTAGGACCCTCGAACAAGAAGCTTTGCTTCAGTAGTACCAGGACATTTTCCTCACATTGTGCCTTCCTCTAGCTCTACCTCCGAGTCGGCCAAAGGATCATCGTATTGAGCTAGTTCCCAAATCATTAACCCTCCAGTAAGCACCCTTACCGTCTTAGCAAGACGATGGAAGAGGAGCTTGAGTAGTAGTTAGAGGAATCGTTGCGGAGTGGCATCATATGCCTTAGTATTCTCCATAGGCAGCTCCGATCCTCTTTGTCAAGAAGAAGGATAGTACAGCCCGGATGCGTGTGCACTGAACAAGGTGACAATCAAGAGCAGGCTTCCCATGCCGAGAATGGACTACATCTTGGAGCGCTTGAATGGGGCCAAGGTGTTCTCAAATATTGATCTGAAGAGTGGGTACAACCAGATCTGGGATCACGAGAGCGGGATATATTGTCACATGCACCCCTGCACTAGATGCAACGTGACATACTGGCTACATCGACAAGTGCGTAATAGTTCCCTAATAGGAGATTTTGTCGTATGCTGTGACCCCTTTGTGAGCCCTTGTTCAAGGACAGTCAGGCACAAGCTACATAAGTCAGTCTCTCAGCCATAGGTCAAGTCAGAAGATCAGTCCTTGTTCACTAGTACCCACTGGAGAACCGTAGGGTAGTGTTTCCTCTTAGGTTTAGGGATAGGTTTAGGTCCAGCCTAGGATAGGAGCCCTTTTGGGCCCACTCAGGGCTGGAACAAGTGAAGAGAATGGCAGGGGAAGGGCTGCCTTTATAGGCTACCCTACACCCCTCCCTAGGGCTGCCTTTATGGGGCCTAGTGCTGCCTTAATGGGGCCTAGGGATGCCATTTATGGGGCCAGCCAACCAGCCCCAAAAGCCCTATAAATAGGGGGCCTCCAAGCTCTCTTTCCTTATTCAGTTCCCCCCCTCCTTCGGCCTCCTACAGCTCCTCCTCAGTTCCCTCTGAACAGCCTGACGCTCACCCCCAGTGGCCGTCAGACCAGCCTCAGCCTTTGGCATCAGTTCAGCCCTCTAGGAAGGTGTTGATGGAGCACATCAGACAAGGAGTCGAGACAACGAACGAAGTAAGGTTTGGGGTCTGTTTCAGCAGCTCTTTTCAGTTATCTCTCACAGTTTTACACAGCTCATTCTCAGCTCTTTATTTCAGTCATCTCTCAGCTCTCTTATAGGATCTATCACTCCTAACTGTCACTCTCTAACTCACGTAGTAACCCTGCATTCCAGTGGACAGCACAAGTCTCTCCCTTGCCTTGCAAAAGCGTCCTACATTGTCAGTGTGGATAGCATCAAGGTCTCGGTATTGGTCGGCGTTGCCTCTCAGGTCTTTAGGTCTGCTATACACGTGCACTGTGAGCTCTTCAGAAGCGCGTTTTTCGTGCTCTCTCGAAGAGTGTTCTTTGTATTTCTCAGTTCTCCAAGTATAAAGCAAATTCTCCCCTGATTGGGGGAGGGGGTCCTCAGTGGGTATAGGGACCCAATCGGTTGTCGACTCTACTCTCTCTCTACCCTCATCTCCTTTCTGTCTCTATGGTGTACAACGCTAATTCCTCGCTAAAGGTTTAAAGAAGGTCTTGCTGTGAATTACATGATCAGATTACCGTTGCATGTTACATTGGTATCAGAGCTTTAGTCTGTATCTAGCTTGACTACCGCGAGTGTATGGTTGTGTTGAGATCCGGAAAGGACACACAATCAAGTGCCATGGAAGGGTCAGGAAAAGGACTCAACCTTGACTTTGAAGAGGAGAAAGACTACCAACAAGAAACGCTTCCGCCAAGAGCTCAAGAAGTGATGGCGAACCTTCTAGAGCAGAATCGGGTCCTCCTACAACAACTCGAAGAACATTCATCCAAGCTAGAAGAAAGCAGAAGACAACTGGACCAGACAAAACGACGTCTGGAGGAAAAAGAAGTAGAAAAGCCGCTAGAAGAAAGAGAAACCACAGATTTTGAAAAATTGTTGTTGTTGATGCGTGAGGAACGTAAAAATGAGGAGGTATTGCGATGTGCAAAGCTCGCCTAGGCAGAGAGGCAACAAAAGCTAGACCGATAGGCGATGCTTCTCCAACACAAACAGATGTTAGCCGCTATGCAGGCAAGTTTGAGCGTAGCAACCGTCACCGCCATAGCTTCGGCATCGGCAAAGGTAACAACTCACTCGGTCCACTCCAAATTTTTTTAAGTATGATGGTAAGTGTGACCATTCGGCAATTTTGTAATTTATTCATCAGTTTGTAGCTCATTTTTTGTTAGTGCTTATTCAAGATGAGCAAGACAAAGTCCACCTCGCAGCCTCTCATCTTACGGGTGAGGCGGTGACCTGTTGGCAACATTGTGCTAGCAAGCATACTAACCCAACAACGTTTAAGACGAATTTCGTTTGGGCAACGTTTGTGGCCGACCTCAAAGCCCGTTTTCTCCCACCCCAATATATGCTTAACGTGGAGGATTTTTTTTATTGTCTCTCCCAGAATGGTTTGCATGTGTTGACATACAGTAACAAGGTCATCACGGTGGCGTAGTAGTTGGACATGAGGGAGAGCGCCAAGATGAAGCAATTCATTCGAGGATTGGACACCAACATCCGTTATACCATTTGGAACTTCGACCCGCCGGATTACGAGTGGGCACTGACTCACACAGAATCAGGAGATGATGCTGAACGAAGGAAAGTCCAAGCAGGTCCAAAAAGATTCCAAAGCCCTGCAGCAGTCAAACAACACAGTGGGTAAGGATGAGAAGGACAACCAGTTCTAAAAGAAAGACGGCCAGGCTTTTGGTCAAAAGGAGTCCAAGCCCAAGATGACTCCGGATGAGAAGGCTAAAGCGGGCATTACGGGAGGCTATCTACAGTCCGACGAGTAGAAGCAATACCACCAAGAATATCGCTGCTTTCATTGCCACCACATTGCTGGGCATGGCAAGAAGGATTGTCCGAAGTGGCTTGCCGAGAAGGTTGCAAAAGCGTCCACTTCGTCCCTCTCGCCAATGTATTGGGGCTTCCAACCCCGCCTTCATCGTCAGTTATGAATGTCGTCTTCCTTGCTTTGAACGCCGTTTCCACAATGGTCTTTCAAGGTAAGAAGGAGAGCGATTTCTCAGATAAAAAGAAGGCGCTCATTCGAGCGTATGGCACAGCTAATGGGCATCAGTTTATTATCCTGTTTGATATGGGGAGTTCAGAAGATGCCATCTCCCCTCAGCTTGCCAAGATAGTGGGGTGCACCTTGGTGCCTCACGAGCTTGCAGTGGACGGGTTCACGCCCGGCTTGCGCACACGCATCACGCATAAGGCCATCCATTTCACGTTTTCAGTTCAGAAGGCCATGTTTACGCGGGATTTTATTTTGACTCCTTTGATGGGATGCGACATGATCCTCGGGATTCAATGGTTCCGTGAGCATGTACCGACGTCTGATTGGCGGCAGGACACCTTCACTATTGTGGAAGGTTTACTTGAGCCCGCGGTGATACGCGGCAATTGGAGCATATCAGGGATTCCGTTAATCTCGCATATTCAAGCAGGTCGTGCCGCCCGCAAGGGTGTCATGTGTGCACTTGTCTACGTCCAGTGCCAAATCACTACAGTTCAAGCCGCTCCTTCGATGGGGCAAGCAATGGTGGATCTACTCCAAGAGTTCCAAGACATCATGCTCCGGGATGATCTACCACCCCAGCTTTCTCCCAACCGACCGAAAGACCATCGCATTGATCTACTTCCGGACTCGACACCTCCAAGTAAGTTCCCGTATTTTCTTTCCAAGTCTATGGAGGGGGAGTTAAAGCAGCAATTGTCGCAATTACTGCATGCAAGGTTTATTAGACCTTCTTCGCCTTTTGCTGCACCCATTCTATTTGTGGCAAAGAAGGATAAGTTCTCACGTCTATGTGTCAACTACAGAGCATTCAATAAGCTTACAGTAAGCAACAAGTTTCCTATGCTCCGCATCGAGTACATCTTGGAACGACTCAATGGTGCAAATTTTTTCTCAAAGATTGACCTCAAGAGTGGTTACCATCAAGTCCGGATTTTTGAAGCTGACATCCTAAAGACAGCTTTCCGAACAGAGTGAGCTCATTACGAGTTCGTCATCATGCCCCTTGGTCTAAAGAATGCGCCACCAACATTCAACAAGATGATGTCATAGGTATTTGCAGAGTATATTGGGAAGTGCATGTTCATCTTTCTTGATGATATCCTTATCTTTTCCGCTATAGTCGAGCAGCATATTAAGAATGTGCGATGTGCCCTACAGTTATTACGTGATAACCAGCTATACGTCATCGCAAAAAAAAGTGAATTCGGCTTGCTGGAAATTCAGTATTTGGGCTACATCTTTAGTGCTCAAGGGATTCGATTGGACTCAGAGAAGATTCAAGCTATCACAAGTTGGGATGTCCCCACAACGGCTCAGGAGACCCGATTCTTTGTGGGTTTGTGTCAAGCATACAGCTCACACATGGATGGTTTCTCGACACACACAGTCCCTCTTACAGATTTACTCAAGGGGGTAAAGTTCAAGTCACAGGCAAAGCTTTGCAAGCCTTCCATGACTTGCAACGGCTGGCCATCCTCGACAACACCAGTTATAAAGATCGCCTCTTGGGATGATCCATTTCTGGTAAGATGCTAGCAATGTCGCCATCGGGGCTGTTTTACAGTAAGAAGATAGGCCTGTGGCATATTATAGCAGAAAGCTTAACGATGCCGAAAAGAACTATTCAGTTTATGATAGAGAGCTCCTCGGTGTCATCTAGGCATTAAAACATTGGAAGCCTTTCCTATACGGACGGACTTTCACGGTTAAGACATATCACCAAGCCCTGTGGCTTCAGACAATCCCTAGTGCGCAATGGAGCGATCGGCAACAACAGTGGAGCCAGATATTCTAGCAGTTTGGGGGAATGATTGAGTACGCTCCTGGAAAAAACAACCCCGTTGCCAACGCTCTTAGTCAGAAAGGTTCCATCCAGACCATTGAGCAGGCCACTGTGCTCGAAATCAAAGGAAAAGTATAATGGTATGGCGTTTCATATTTTGAAAGCATATTATCATGATGCTTAGGGAAAGTGGGAGCAGTTTCTTCCACTTGTGCAAGCCATTTGGAACGATACCTATTCTTCGAGTATTGGTCGCACACCTTATGAAGTGGCGTTTGGACGGCGTTTTACATAACTCCTCACCCGATGGTGTCTCCATCTCTTGAAGCCAACAAAACCACTGAATCAATGGCAGAGATTACGGAGTCTGTGAAAAGCCGCATCGCCAAAGCTCAAGCATCGTATACGCGCCAAGCTAACAAATCCAGACGAGATGTCTAGTATAAAGAGGGGCAATGGGTGTATTTACGCATTATCAAGTAAAGATTGAAGCAGGTGGGCAAGTGATGCCCTAAGCTGTCCTTCAGGAGCTTCGGACCATTCCCTATTATTTAGAAGATCAACGATGTCTCAATGAAGTTACTCCTTCCAGACAGTTGGACTATGCACAATATGTTTCATTTGGGTTGGCTGAAGCCATATTTTGGACCTCCTCTTTTAGAGATTTCCGACAAGCAACAACCTTAAGTTCTTGATGAAGCCGAAGTTCTTGAGCCAAAACAGATCCTTCTTCATAAATTCAAGCATGGGTTAGGATGCAGGATCCGGGAGTTTTACACAAGTTCCGTGATCGAGGTACCCATGAAGCAGTGTGGTTGGACGAAGATTTTTTCCAAGAGTTTCCCCAGATATTGGCGGCCTACTTGGAAGCAATGAACCTACCGCCAAGTTAAGGAGGGAATGTCACATGCACCCCTGCACTTGGGTGCAAAGTGACACACTGGCTACATCGACAAGTGCGTAATAGTTCCCTAATAGGAGATTTTGTCGTATGATGTGACCCCTGATGCCCTTTGGTCTCACAGGGGCACCTGTGTCATTCAATCGTATGATGCTCTAGGTCTTCAAACCTTTAATCGGTAAGAGTGTCTTTGTGTTCTTAGATGACATTTTGATTTTTCCGAAGGATCCCACGCAACATATGAAGCATGCTCAACCGTGTCTTCAACTCTTGAAGGACAATCAGTTATACATCAACACCAAGAAAAGATGTTTTTTCTTGGAGGAGGTACATTACTTGGGGTACATCATCACTCCGCTCGCCTGCACCCATCCAAGGTGAAAGATATAGTGGAGTGGGAGGTGGCTACCATAGCTCAAGAGGTTCGGATGTTTATGGGCATTTGCCAGGCATACAAGAAGCATATCAAGGACTTGGCAAAAATGCAATACCCATCAACGACCTTTTACAAGGAGTGAAGCCAAGAAACAGGCCATCACCTTCACTCCGACAGCTCTATCAGCCTTCGCCGAGTGGAAAGAGGCAATAATTAGAGCTGCGTGCCTAGCATTGGCACAATGGAATCAACCCTTTGATGTACGAACCGATGCCATCAATCATGCCATTGGAGCAGTCTTGGAGCAGATTCCAGAACGGTCGCCCAATTGCATTTCGGGGTGCAAGTTGATTCCAGCAGAGACCAAATATTAGTGTATGACAAGGAGTTATGTGTTGTCATCCATGCCCTAAAGACATGGAAACATTTTTTATATGGCCAAGATTTCATAGTTGGCATAGATCATCAGGCCTTGCGGTGGCTTCAGACCATGCTAGCCGCTCAATGTTTAGACTGCTAGACTTGATGGAGCTAGACTCTTCAGCAGTTTGGTGGTATCAACCAGGGTTAGAGAATGTCATGGCGGATGCTCTCAATAGACGGGGAATGGTCACTTCCATCTCCATAGTGCAGGAGTCCTACCATACTGATATCGATTTTGAGGTGCATTGGTACAAAGTCATGCTTGATGACCGTGTTAGAAATGACCCAACAGAGGGTACGCACAGCAGAAGGTTGATAGTAATGCCCAAGAGCTTTCACAGTGTGCTGTGGGGTGTGGAATCACAAACTTCTTAACTTATGTGCATAGATGTGCAAGCCAGTAAATAGACAATGCCCAAAGACAAATATAGAAGCAACACTTTATATTTCCGTCCGTCCAGAAACTAGGACAGGATACAATACCAAAAGGTCCTTCTACTACAAGCACTCCTAGATCTCTGAGCCGGCGTGCTCCACCTCGAGCATATGTAGAATCTCTGTCTAGATCCCTTCCACCTTGCTGTCCAGAAACCAGCCTAGGTGGGCTGCCACTCTAGCTCAGTCTGCAGCTTCTCCTAGGTCACCTTGTCCTCCTGAATGTAGGCTTAAGGCTCCCCCTTTGCTGCACCTGTTTGCTGTCCTGAGGGCTGCTCCAAGTGATGATGAATCAGGGCTGGAGGCCCTCTTTTTATAGGGCACAAGGCCCCCTTGAACGGACCGACCAGCCAGCCTCATCCTGGCCGACCAGACTGGCCGACCAGTCTGCTTGCTGGCCGACCTGGTTGGCTGGTCCAACCAGCCCTTTATAAGGGCCTTTGGCAGCCCCTTTTGGGCTGCTGCCTTTGCCCATTCGTGCGCCTATTGCAGGCCTGTTTGCAGGCCTTATGCTGCCCATAGACCCCCACTATGCAGCCGTACAGTTGCACCATCTGTCCGCCATTATTCGGGGCCTGTTCCAGCCCGTACAGGCAGCCCTTGAGGCGCCTTTGACAGGCTGATGTGCTGTCCTTTCCCTGTGAGGTGCTGCTCATGTGGCAGCCCCCTCCCTTATCTTTTCTGCCAAGGTTCACCCCCCCCATGCTCTCCTCATACGGGGGCTTACAGATGGGGAGGTGACCATTCCAACAGACCGACCCGTCGACAACTATGCTATACATGACGGGCGGCTTTTCTTCAAAGGACACCTTTGCACGTTGCAGCCATACCATGCTACCATCCTCTATGATATGCACAATTTTACACCTGGCTGACACAGAGGGGTTGCAAGCACTCTCGAGAAGATCGAGCGCAAAATTTTTTTGCCACATTTATGTAGTGAAGTTCATTAGTATGCACCTCATTGCAAGGTGTGCCAACAAGTGAAGGTATCCCATGTGAAGTTGTTGGGATTACTCCAGCCCCTTTTTTTCGAATCAACCTTTTGAGTAGATTAGCATGAATTTTGTTATAGACCTTCCATCAGCCATTGGTACCAAGAACACCATTTGCCTGACCATTGTGGACAGGTTTTAATTTGTCATGCTTTGACATCCTGAAGTGCTATGTTATGGATGCTTAGTCCCACTGGGAGCAGTAGTTACCACTAGTTCAAGGGATCCTGAATGACACCCTGTTACGCTCTAGTCGAGGTAGCATGACCTCGGAAGAATCAGTCGACATTTCCCTTATAGGATCTATCTTTGTAATATATGTGTTTGTGCTTTATGTAAATGATCGGGAGGGATTAATGTCAAGGTCCTAGGTGAGGGCTGATAGCACCAGACTAGATAGATCTGAGACCAAGGGCCTAGTGCAAAGATTGTGCCTAGGGGCAAGGAATTAAATGCATCCCAAGAGAGGGGTGAAATGTTGCATTAGGAAGGCCCTATATGGATGACATGTGGCATCTAGATCTATCTAGGGATTTGGGGTCTGTCAAGGCTTTAGAGAGAAGATAAGGAATTTGATTTTACGTGATTTAGCTGACAGCTCTCTCTCTCTGGTAAAAAAAAAAGTCTTGGCAGAATTGGCTGGGAGGAAGAATTTGGTGCTTCTCCCGTGATATTCCGTAGGAATAGTGAAAGTTGTTAACATTTGGTATCAGAGCTGAGGTAAGGATGGAACCCGTCGGGTTGTGACGGACAGCAGGTGGAGCGATCAAGGGATGTGAGCGTCAAACTATTGACGCAGACCTACACCAGCAGGTCGTAAAGCATGAGAACGGGCCTGTGAGGCGAAAGGGAAGTAGCGCAGGTTGGCTACCGTGGCCAACGAACGGTTGAGTTTGGAATAGCGGGGTGGTTCTGCAGTTCGACGAGGAACGACGAATTAGGTGAAGGCGTAGGACAATGGGTAGCGGCAAACGCAAAAGCGGTTGTACCCGTGCGCTTCTTGCTCACTGGATGTATCGGGGAGATCCTTACGCAATTCGCAAGAGTTTCGGGGTTTAAGAATTGGCTTCTTCACAAGGAGGAACACTCCTACCTGGAAGTTTTCGAAGACAGAAGGGGTGATTTGGTCTACCTGACGGCCGACTCAGACTGTCTTATAGAGCAGTTGGAGGTCTCTAAGATATACATCGTAGGAGTCAAGGAATCGCGACAGCAAAGCTTCCCATAACCGAGCATCTGAAGATGATTAGCTCGCCGGAAAGCTGGAGGTCCTACGGAAGTTTACTGATAGGCTACAATTGATGGATGATTCGTTACTATGCTGAGCCAGATGACAAAGAGTAAGGTCTAAGTGCCGTATAATTGGCGATGCTTCGCTGCTGACATTCGACGGCCACGAAAGACCCGCAGTTTTTTTCCCCACATCGCTTGGATTTGTCGATCAGCGCACACGTGATGGCAGGTTGTTCACCATTTTAGATTGACAGATCAAGAATATAACAGGGCAGAGTTTTTTTTTGCGAGTTCAAGGATATCCAGGGGGCATCTCTTTCCCTTTAGGATATATATTTCAAGTTCTTAGTTTGCAGTACTTTGTTCCTGTACAGGAAGGAATTTTGAAGTGTGGTACTTTTGGAGTTTTCGCATTTTTTTTTTTAAAAAAAAAAAAAAAAGAGAAAAATTTTTATTTCCCTTTTCAACAAAATGGAGGCAGAAGGGCAGAATTCAAGGGTGAATCCTAGTGAGTCTAGAGCACAATCTACACAACAGATGTCACATCACGCAGCACCTACATTGATTGGTAGGATTTCAATATTAGAGGATGCTTTACAGCAGATTATGAACCAGCAGCTTCAGGTGAATGCTGGTCAAAATGAGATTAGGGAGATGGTGCAAGCCTTGTCGGCTAGACCGTCTAGGATTGACAAGGGCAAAGCTCCAGCAGAGCCAGAGCCCAGTGTACATTCCTTAGAGCGCGCAAGGGTCAAAGTGCCTAATATCGCTAATTATAGACCGGAGAAGTACGCTGGTCGGATGACCGAGCGCAGCTCTGATGTGATCGAGGTTTGGTTGCACAAGTGGGAAGAAGCCTTCGCCATTTGTGAGATTAAATCCGATCTAAAGAAAATCCGCGAGGCCACACACCTGTTTATTGAGGCAGCGGACAGATGGTGGATAAAGCAACAGAAGGATCAAGTTGCTCCAACCACCTGGGAAGGGTTCAAAACTGAATTCAAGAAACACTTTCTCCCACCTGATGAAGAATCCCGAGCTTGGGATGCTTATAGAAATCTTCGTCAGAGGAGCTTGTCAGTGGCAGAGTACACTGACAAATTCAGAGAATGTGTCATGAAGATAGCAGACCCTCTCCCTATGTCGGTTCAGTTAAAAGACTATATCTATGGACTGAACGACAAGATCAAGATGGAAGTTCGGGCTAAATATGTGACTACATTAGATGAATCTATAGCAGTAGCCCTGAACTATGAGGATGCCAGAGGTAGATCTGGTGGATTTGTGCAGGCAGGGACTCAGCATGAGCACCCGAGAAAAGGGGGATTTCAGAGGAAATGGGTTTCAAAGACAAGTGTCTCACAGCCAAGTGGCCAAACCAAGCAGGTGAAGCCGGTTGAGGGACCAACAAAAACAAGTACCACCGTTGGGGTGAAAAGGAAAATAACTCCAATGGCAGCCCGGGCTTGGTCAAAGTCCTCATTGACCCCTGAACAAAAAGAGAAAGCTAGGAAAGAAGGATTGTGCTTCGGCTGCCTTCAGCGACATCAGTGGAAGGATTGTCCACTGAACAAAGATCGTCGCACAGCTAATATGATAATATCTGAATGCGACGTAGAAAAGCAGGAGAGTCCTAGTGCGGAACATATGCAGATGCAACTGGCGGGACCTTCTCAGAGGTTAGTACCTTGTTTGTTATGTGTATCTGTTGCTAAGTTAGTGACGAGTGCACCTGATAACATCCTGTCTAAGCCCGCAGCAACGGGGTATACAGTCTTCAATGATACGGAGTTAATTAAAATGAAAGGGCAAGTGGCCAGTCATGATGTCATTGTGTTGTTTGACTCAGCGTCAACTCACAATGTGATTAACTCCAAGCTCGTGAAGAGGCTGAAATTAAAGACAAGTCCATCTGACTATGCGTACACAGTCAGGATGGCAGACGGAAGTTCAACTGAAGTATGGGACCAAAGGGTTACCCAGTTGGAGCTTCGGATTCAGGACTATACTGAGAAGCTTGATTTTGAAATGACCAAGCTTGCTCATGCGGATATAGCCCTGGGAATGGCGTGGCATTCTAGTAAGAATCCAGCCATTGATTGGAAAAAGCACGTATATCAATTCAAGATGAATGATGTGCTTTATGTCTTGCGAGGTGAAAAAGATATACCTCAGGGACCGTTGGTTTCCGTGATGGAAATCAGAAAGGCTCAAGTAGAGTTTTTATACCTTTGCACAGCATCGGTAGAGTCGGTGGATGAGTCTTCGGCTAGCACTGATGTTACGCAAAGTGATGAGATGGCCAAGCTGGCTAATCTTATAACAGAGGAGTTCTCTGAATGTTTTAGGGATGAACTACCTTATGGGTTACCTCCAGAGCGGAAAGTTCAGCATAAGATTGAACTGATCCCGGGGGCAGAACCTGTAAATAGACCTCCCTATAGAATGAGTTTTACTGAAGAAGCGGAGGTGCGTAGGCAACTGGAAGAGTACCTCAAGTTGGGGCAGATTCAACCAAGTTTCTCACCTTTTGCTTCACCAGTGATATTAAAGAGGAAAAAGGATGATACGTTTCGCCTCTGTATAGATTACAGAGCATTGAATAATATCACTGTTAAGCACAGGTATCCGATGGCTCGGATTGATGATTTGCTAGATGCATTACATGGAGCCGTGATTTTCAGCAAGATAGATCTTAAGTGCGGCTATCATCAGATCCGGATTAGAGCCGAGGATGTGCATAAAACCGCTTTTAGAAGCAGATTTGGTCATTATGAGTTTTTGGTAATGCCCTTCGGACTTACCAATGCTCCAGCGACCTTCGTCATGCTTATGAACGATTTACTACGTCCGTATATCGGAAAGTTCGTAGTACATTTCATTGACGATATCTTGATATTCAGTAAAAGTGTTACTGAGCATTGTGAACACTTAAGGATAGTGTTCAGTACTTTGAGGAAAGCCAGTCTTTATGTGAATAAAAAGAAAACTATACTGTGTATGGTTAGGCTTGAATATTTAGGGTTCATAATTACTCCACAGGGGGTAGAAATGGATCCGAAGAAAGTGGCTGCGATACTAACTTGGCCAATCCCTCAGAGTTTGACCGCGTTAGCGATCATTCTTGGGATTTGTCCAGTTTTATAGAAGGCATATCAAAGGATATTCCGAAATAGTATCGCCATTGACTGATCTGACCTCAGATAAAGTACCTTTTATTTGGGGACAGAATCAACAAGAAAGTTTTAACACCATAAAACAAGCTGTGGTCTCAGGACCGGTGTTAAAAATAGTTGATCCCCAGAAACCGTTGTTCCTAGAAACCGATGCAAGTGGCATTGCGGTAGGAGCAGTCCTCCTTCAAGAGGGAAGGCCAGTAGCCTTTGAAAGCAAGAAGCTTTCTCTCTCTCAAAGGAATTGGCCAACTCATGAATTGGAGTTGTATGCTGTTATCCATGCTTTGAAAACATGGAGGCATTATCTGTATGGTTCAGAGTTTTATGTGGATGTGGATCATGATACTCTGAAACATTTCTGTAAACAGCCTGACTTGAGGGGCCGCCAAGCTAGGTGGGCAGAGCTCATGCAGGAGTTTAATCTAACGATTCGGTACCGAAGAGGAAAAGACAATAAGGTAGCTGATGCGTTGTCTCGCATTATGCACAACCTGAGTTTCACAGTATTAGAGAGTGCTCTAATGACCGAGATAAGAGAAACTCAAAAAGTGGACGAGTTTGTCCAGAGCTTGTGGCCTAAAGCTCATGTGTTAAAACCCGGGGAAAATGAAAAGGATGACCTGGCATCTAGAAAAGGCCAAACTTATGCAAGATATACCATAAGGGATGGTATGCTAGTTAGAAATGGCAAGATTGTAGTACCTGGTCAGAATGATCTCAGGCAGAGAGTCATTCGACAATGCCATGATAGCCCGTGTGCGGGACATCCAGGGGTCGAGAAGACATATGATCTCGTGAGGCGAGATTTCTTTTGGCCAAAGATGAAGAAGCATATTCATGAATATGTGACACGGTGTTTCTCGTGTCAGGTAAGTAAGGCCGAGCGGGTGAAGCCACCCGGACTTTTACAGCCCTTGGAAATACCACTAAGTAAGTGGGAGAGCATTTCCATGGATTTTATTGTAGGACTACCTGCAACACAAGGAGGGTATAATTCTATCCTTGTGGTGGTTGATCGTCTAACCAAGATGGCTCACTTCATTCCGATTAGAGAGTCTGTTAGTGCCCCGCAAGTGGCGGATTTGTTTATTAGACATATATTTCGTCTGCATGGATTGCCTAGATCCATAGTGTCAGACAGAGATGTCAGGTTTACCGGTCACTTTTGGACAGCGGTATTTGAGACACTAAGGACTGAGTTGGGAATGAGTAGTGGGGATCATCCTGAGACGGATGGTCAGACGGAGAGAGTCAACCAGACTTTAGAGGATATGCTGAGAGCATATGTGTCATTGAGGCAACATACATGGGACAAGTGGTTGCCATTGTTGGAGTTTGCCTACAATGATAGGAAACATTCATCTACTGGGTTCAGTCCGTTTGAACTGAACTATGGTTATAGGCCAGCCAATCCAACTATAGTTGGAGTACCTCAGAAAGTGCCTAGTGCCGCGAACTTTGTAGTTCAGATGCGGGAGATGCTAGCACTTGCGAGAGCTAATATCCGTCAGGCTATGGATAGAGCCAAGGTATATGCGGATGAAAGTCGGTCTATAAGAGTATTTGAAGAAGGAGAAAAAGTTTTTCTCAGAATTCCTTCGCACTCGAAGTCGTTGACTTCAGGAGAGTGTGCTAAGTTATCACCTCGATACTGTGGGCCGTGGTTAATTCTAAAGAGAATAGGCAGTGTAGCCTATAAATTAGAATTGCCACAGGGGTGTAAGGTGCACCCGGTTTTTCATGTTTCACGTTTAAAGAAATTTTTACATGCTGGTGACTCACTAATCGAAGGTGTGGTTTTTTTCAGGAGATAGAGGATATTGCAAGGCGCAAACCAACAAGGATCCTGGACCGAGGAACAATGCAAATACGAAATCGGAAGATACCCACGGTGTTGGTTGCATGGCATGGTCAGCCTCTATCCGAAGCTACCTGGGAATCCGTATATCAATTGCGGAGAGTGTTCCCAGACTTTATCATCAAGGACGCTGATGTCTGAAGAGGAAAGGAATGTTACGCTCTAGTCGAGGTAGCATGACCTCGGAAGAATCAGTCGACATTTCCCTTATAGGATCTATCTTTGTAATATATGTGTTTGCGCTTTATGTAAATGATCGGGAGGGATTAATGTCAAGGTCCTAGGTGAGGGCTGATAGCACCAGACTAGATAGATCTGAGACCAAGGGCCTAGTGCAAAGATTGTGCCTAGGGGCAAGGAATTAAATGCATCCCAAGAGAGGGGTGAAATGTTGCATTAGGAAGGCCCTATATGGATGACATGTGGCATCTAGATCTATCTAGGGATTTGGGGTCTGTCAAGGCTTTAGAGAGAAGATAAGGAATTTGATTTTATGTGATTTAGCTGACAGCTCTCTCTCTCTGGTAAAAAAAAAAGTCTTGGCAGAATTGGCTGGGAGGAAGAATTTGGTGCTTCTCCCGTGATAGTCCGTAGGAATAGTGAAAGCTGTTAACACACCCATTCTTGTAGTGTGGGTCAGACTCCCTATAAAGCAACTTTCGGCAAGAAAGTCAAGTCCCTACTAACTAGGACATCCGAGAAGGTATACGAGGCCGGTTGCACATCATGGAGTCAATGAAGGACCGCATTGCCATAGCACAGGAGACCTATAGGACGCAAGCCAACAAGCACTAGTGTGACATGGGTTACAAGGAAGGGCAGTGGGTCTATCTCTAGATCATGAAGAAATGCCTTAAGCAGATTGGAAAGAAGTGCCCGAACAGCTTTGGCCCCTTTTTGATAATCAAAATTGTAAATGATTGTCGGGTGGGCCGGGGTCTGCGGGCAAGGGCATGGTCTGGTCGGTGGGCCTACAGCATGCTGGTCGGCCAGTTTAGCGTCCAAAGGGGTCTATATAGGCAGCCCCTTGGCCCTCATTCTTCATCCACTTCTACAAGCTCCAGCCTTCAGCCAGCAGCAACCCTCAAAGCTTGGATTAGGGCAGTAGAATCTGCGACATCCCAGCAGCCTCTTCTAGCCCTCCTTCAGTTAGTCCTCAACCTGGTTCGGTCCGGTATAGCAGTCTCTATTCTCTTTTGTAGTGAGGGTTCTCCCTCCATACAGTATTTGTTCTTTACAGTTGTATTCAGCCCTTTTGGCTAGACATTGTCTCTCCCCTTCGGAGACCCACTATATTCCCTCCCTTTGATTCTCACAGTCACTCCATAGTTCCATAGTGCATCATTCTATCAGTTCATATAGTGGTGAGCAAGAGAGGGTGTGAGTTAGGTTTGATCCCTGTTACGTTGCTTGCTGTTTGTGTTATTTGCTGCTGGCGGTGGCCTGCATGAAAACAAGACAACTGAAAACCTAATCCATCTAGAGGGATCATGGGAGCTATCTTTGTGACAATAAAGATATACCAGATACCTTATCTAAGGGTGACCTTGTCAAGACCCCCCAACGACTCTTAGGCCATGGGGTCTATATGCTTTGGAGCTGTGTTCCTAAGATCCCTTGCCAATGAGCGGTGTGCTTCTGTTATAAAGCGATATTTGATGCTCGAATAACCCCATGAGGGGCTGTAGAGCTCATTCCTTGTTAGGTACAAGTGAAGAAGGGGATAGAACAGCTATGGGGATAAAAAGAAGAGAGGGAGAAGGGGGAGTAAGATCTAGTAGATTAGGAGAGTTAAAGCACATACCAATGTGAGTTCTCAAGGGGAGTGTTACCCCTTCAAAGAAGCATACCTAGTCTTGTGGAGCCGCAAATGCACAACATCCCTTTTCTTAAATTCCAAGTACCTTCTCCCCTCCCTATGAAAAGAGGGTGTATTTATATATATCAAGAGATGTTTTTACATCAATGTTCTCTTCCTCCTTAAGTTCAAAATAGGGGAGATACATAACATGAGACTGACTTCAGCAATTTTTTACGACACCCCAAGTACCTTCTATGTTCATATGCACACTTCTTTTGCTTGGCATGGGCATCTTGCATGCAGCATGCTTTTTTAGGGCAATGGGGAAAACTTCTATCTTCTCCATGTCATCTCTTGCTTGCTGAATTCTCACAGCCACATCTCCGGTTGTGGAAGCATCTTAATTTGCATCCATACCTTACCTCAAGTGGGCTCATTCTAATGTAGCCTCCTGCTTTAACCACTCTCCCTTTGCTGTCAATACTCTTCGTGTTTTGTCTTGAAGCTGCTCATTTTCAGTAGTATCTGCCCCCATATGCTGTTAATGTTCTTTGCCTTGCTCAGCCATTGTCACTGTCTTTTTCACCTTACTAGTCTGTCATGAAGCAGTGGAGAGCCAAGCAGTCCTAGCAGGAGTGTCAGAAGCGCAACGCAGCAACAGCAATGCATAATTGTAAAAGCAGCGCAGAAGCAGCCTAGCAGTGGAGAGTAGCAGAGGAGCAATGCTTATAGCATAATCGACAACAGCGTAAACACGCAGCGTACTAGAGTATTATTTTTGTGTCTGTAGTTCTCTTGCTGCATTGAAGGGCTTGTTAGTGAAAGTGGACTAGAAGGTCTTTGAGAGCTCTTGTTGCTAGGAATGCTTTTATATGCTTGGAGATGTTTATATTGAAGGTTAAAGAAGCTGTTTTGGACTGATGTGCTCTCTGCAACCTCCTGCGAGCTTCCCCTCCCCCCCCCACCGCTAGCTCTACCTCCCCCCCCCTAGCTCCTGCCCTCGCCTCGACCACCCCCACCCCCTGCCCCTCCGCCCTCGCCCCCCGCCCCCCCTCCCCCTCACCCGCCGCCCACCTCGCTGCGCCCCTCGCCTCCGCTCTCACCCCCCTCGCCGCCCTCTCGCCTCTCCGCTCCCCTCCACCTCGTCCCTCTGCTCCCCTCCACCTCGCCTCTCCCTCGCCGCCCCTCGCCTCCGCTCTCACCCCCCTCCCTCGTCTCAGCCGCCCCCTCACCTCTCCGCTCCCTTCCACCCCGCCCCCTTCCGCCTCACCTCGACTCACGCAACCCCCCCCCCTCGCTTCACCTCACCCCCCCTCTCGTCGCTCAGCCTCACCCTCCCGACCCCCCTCGCTTCACCCGCCCCCCCCGCCTCCATTCCGCTCTCCCCGCCCCCCGCTTCACCTCTCCGCCCCCTCGCCACACCAACCCCCGCCCCCCCCCGCCCCTCCGCCCCCCGTCTTCCCCGCACCCCGTACCCTTCACCCCGCCCCCCGCCCCCGAACCCCCCGCCCCGTCACTTCGCCTCGCCCGCCCTTCCGCTCCACTCCTCCACCCCGCCACCCCCACCCTTCCGCCCCGCCCCGCCTCACCCCGTTCCCGCCGCCTCCTCACTTCACCAACTCTCCGCCCCCACTCCCCCCGCGTCACCTCCGCCTCCCTGCCTTCCGTTTCGCCCCTCCGTCCTCCGCCCTCCATTCTCTCCACCTTCCGCCTCCGCAACCGTCCTCTCCACACCTAGGCTCCACCCTCCCGCTTCGACCCCCCTTTTTTTTGGGTGGTAGCCTTTTCTTCATCGGAAGCTTGCAGTTAGTCTTGGCGGTATGGCGGCTCCCTGTCCGGATCCGGAGGCCCAGGCGGACCCTTTCTCTCCAGATGCCTACCGCGTTATCCTGACAGAGCAACAATCATCTCGTGTTCAGGAGGTTGCCAATGACTTTGCCCGTACCTCTGTTTACGGCAGAGTCATTGGACACTCTCCCTCCAAATCAGCCATCAGGGACTGGCTCCAGTCCACTCTCCTGCTAGAGGATGGCCATATCGAGGAGGTGGCCCTTATGGGAAGGGGCATCTTCTGGCTCAAACTCTCCAATGAGAAAGCTGCGAGCAACTTGATTGCCGGTTCCCCCACATCGGTGGATGGAAAGATTATCATGATAGTCCCGTGGTACCGTGGATTCAACGTAGTGGATTTTGATGTTCGGTTCCGTATACCTCGCCACCCAGTGACACTAGTTTTTCCAGGTCTTGCTGCTGAGCTGCGGCCGATTGTCAGGGACTTGGGCTCCCACTTTGGCTGGGTTATGCACGACACTTTCGCCGACGCGGTGACTACGGCAGGAGCCCCCCGAGTCCGTGTGGCTGTGGCAGATCCTGCGACTCTCCCTGCAGTGATCGAGATCGTGACAGATGCCGGCAGCATCACCCAGAGCATGATAGTCACCGGACAGCCAGGTCAGTGCCTGAGGTGCCATGGCTTTGGGCACTTGGCGGCTGCTTGTCCACGTTTCGCCAGCTCGTCTCGATCCCCCCGCCCTCGCCCCCTCCGCCCCCGCCCTCGCCCCCCCCCGGACAGCCACGTCAGGAGGAGCCGAGGCAGTCGGAGTCCGGTCCAGAGTTAGTGGGCGGTTGGACCGAGGTTAGAAGGAAAAGAGGAAAGAACAAGAAGATTTCGGATAAAGGCAAGGAGGCAGAGGTTACCCTTCCTGCAGCAGCACCCCAGAGACCTGACAGGCAGCCGCCCCAGGGACCTGGGAGAGCTTCTTCTTCGACGGCAGCCCGCCCTTCACAGCCTCAGATCCCCCTCTCTCCCGCTCCCCCGCCCCTTTCCCAGTCTCCCCCCCCTTCGCCCGACCCGCAGCTTCAGCCCCCGCCTCTTCTTCCTTAGTCTCCTCCTCCTCCCTCTCAGCCTCAGTTCCAGATGCATCCCCATCCCCCCCCCCCCCCCCCCCGTCTCCCTCGACTCTCCTACAGAGGTAGCTGCACCGTCGGCTTCCCGGTCGAGGGCAGCCCCCGCTGCTCCTCCTCTATCTCCTCCGCTAGTCGCCTCCGTGGAGTCCGAGTCGCCTACCCCTCAGCCTCCTCCCCCTCCCCCCCCGCTGGCAGGACACCCGGAGTCTACACCACCACTGGAGCAGGCTTCCCTGTCCGCTAGCCCCTCAGCGGCAGACTCTGATGGATCTCATCTTCAGGAGAGAGCTTCCTCGAGACTTTTACAGATCTGGCCCCTGGGACTACTTGGATGTGGCCGACCTTGGGACCTTCCCGGCTTGTCTCGACATCAGTATCTTCCTGCTCCGCAAAGGGGCGGATGGGAAGATTGCCGCCTTGGCCCCTAGGGATGGCCCTAGCTTCGCTTTCACGTTCCTCAGCGATGGCACCGAGACCTGGACAGACGACTCGGTTTGGGAGGCTCTCAGAGAGCAGACACACGCCCAGGTTTGCTCCTGGATAGGCCCGTCCGGTGGGTAGCTTCTCGAGACTCAGTGGTCCGAGGGCGATGTGCGCCTGCGGTGGCGTTGCGCCGCCAAACGCTTCCAACTGATTGTGATCCTCAGACCTCCCCTGTCATGGCCCCTTCCCCAGGATGTTAGAGCTTGGTCCCCTCAGAAACTCCGAACCTTCTATGGGATGACCACTTCAGAGATCTCGAGTTGGCTCGAGAAAGCATTTGCTTATGGCACCAAAGGCCTCTCGCCTTTGCTGAAGGTGTTGAAGAACGGGCAGGACGACCCCGTCTCCCCCTCCAAACCTTCTCATAAGCGGCAGCGCCTCCATTCCGATATGTCTGCTTCTTCATCGACTTCGACCGCGAGCAGACAGTTGTTCGCAGCCTCCCATCCCTCTCCATGAGCCTACACCTCGTATCCTGGAATGTGAACGGGTTTCACTCTTCTGGCACCCGTGGTCCCAGGAAGCTCATTTTGCGACAGGAACTTCAGCCAGCAGTGATTGGTCGTTTGGATGTACTTCTGCTCCAGGAGCACAAGCTTTCTGCGGCTCATTCCCGTAGCTGCGGGAAGGTTCTCCTTGGACGTTCCTACACTTATTGGGAGCCCTCGATCGGCGCACAGGGGAGGAGTGGGGGTGTCTGTACCTCCGTGTGCGAGCAGTTAGCCCAGGGAGTTTTCGGTCATGGCACGTTGATCCCAGGACGGGCCCTTTGGGTAGGCCTGGAATTGGAGGGATCCAAAATAGGAATCCTCAACATTTATGCTCCCACAGACCTCCGATGCAGAGCCACCTTCTGGAGGACACTTACAGGGATTCTTCCAGACATGGATTCGTGGATTGTTGGAGGTGACTTCAACAATCTGGAGACCTTGGAAGACCAGCAGGGCAGAGGTCCGGAGTTCACAGGTATGGCTCAGGCAGAGCAGTCAGCTTGGGACTCTTTCATCTTCGCGACAGGAGGGAGGGACAGTTGGAGAGACCCGTCCTTCCGACGTTGGCACGGGAGCCTGGACTTCTCATGGGGCTTCCGCAGGGAAGGAGGCAGACTCCTGGAGAGGCTTGATAGATTTTATGTCAGTGATTGGGCCATCAGCAGAGGCGGTCAGGCGGGTATAGTTCCAGGGATGACACTTTCCGACCATGCGCCTGTGCTCCTATCATTAGATTCGGCAGCCCAGACCCTTCCCCCCCGGTCATGCAGGATTCCCGACTCCATTTTCTCGAGGGTGGACGTGCGCAGCAGTATTTGCAGTCTTTGGGACAGAGACTGGGGCGAGTGCGTGGATCTGGTTGACTCGGTTGCGCAGACTTTGCAGGAGTCCAGCCAGATCTGCCAGCTCGCAGCCCTACAGGTTCGACAGGATTGGTGGGGCACAGAGAGAGCTCTTCGGAGGGACCTCGCCTCCATTCAGCGACTCCAGCAGGCTTCCCCGGGCTCGGAGGAGCTTCGGATCCAGGCCCTTCGAGCTAGAGCCCTTCTGGAGGAGACACTCCAGCGTCGCTCAGAGTTTTCCTATCACGCCTCTCTCTCCTTCTGGGCCCGGAAGGGTGACCGGATGTGCAGGGAGTTCTTCAGGACGCATGGCCAGAGAGCTGCAGGTGATCAGCTTCGGAGTCTCAAGACAGCGGATGGTCACATCGTTACGGATCCGGGGGAGGTCCTGGGGTTGGCCACTGACTTCTACAGGACCCTCTTCCAGCAGGAGCCGCTTGCCTCTCGTGCTAGTCGTGCCCGTGAGGAGGTGTGGAGGCACATTCCATCCCATCCCTGGTCCAGCCTAGCATGCAGGCGACTTTGTTGGCACCGTTCACTATGGATGAGATGTTGGAGGCCTTGATGGCCATCGACGGACAGAAATGCCCAGGTGAGGATGGGCTATCCCGGGCATTCTTCACCTCCTTCTGGGACCAGATCCATCAGCCCCTCCTTGCAGCTCTGCAGGGGATTTTCAGCAGCGGTCAGATGCCAGAGAGCCTTTCCTCGGGACTGATTTGCCTCATCCCGAAGGGAGGAGATAGACAGGAGATCCGCCAGTGGCGTCCGATCACTCTCCTTACCACTGCCTACAAAATCCTCGCCAAGATGATCAGCGCCAGAGTTCGGCCTCTACTCCCAGACCTCATCCATGACACTCAGACAAGCTTTGTCCAGGATCGCAGTATCCTGGATAATGTCTTCACCTTTTCAGAGGCGGCGGAGTGAGCTCAGCACAGCGGATCACACCTTGCCATTCTTCTTCTTGACTTCGAGAAGGCCTACGATCGAGTAGATTGGTCCTTTTTGGAGGGGACTCTGGAGCGGCTAGGTTTCCCGGCAGGTTGGATTCAGGGTATCTCAGCTTTGTACAGGACAGCGTCTAGCAGGGTCATCATTGGAGGCAGGATGGGTGAGCGCTTTAGCTTGGAGAGATCAGTGCGTCAGGGCTGCCCCCTTGCTCCTTACCTGTTTCTCTTCTTCGCCGAGGCTATGACTTACTACCTTCGGGCGAGGTCCACAGGGATCAGGGGTGTTCGCCTTCCACTCCGGGAGGACACGGAGCTTTTGGACTCGGAGTACGCAGATGATACAGCCCTTTATGTCGACGAGAGGATGCTAGAGAGGGTGCGGATGGCCCTGGAGGTCTTCTGCTCGGCCGCTGGTGCGAAAATCAACTGGAACAAATCAGTTGGTTTTCTCACAGACCTTGGGGCGTGTTCTCAGTGGGGGCGATTTCTGGGTTTCAGATGGATTCCACGGGGACAGACAGCTAGATACCTTGGCTTTCAGGTTGGCCTAGACATCACGCCAGCTCAGCAGTTTCTCCCGGTGCTAGACTCCATCCGACGGAAGCTGGCTTTCTGGAGCACTGCTAAGCTCTCTCTTGCAGGTCGTGCCCTGGTAGTTAACCAGGTCCTCCTAGCCACGGCTTGGTATGTGGCTTCATGCTGGTGCTTCTCGAGATCCAGCGTGGCACAGCTCAGGAGGTTGGTTCGGAACTTCCTTTGGTCCGGGGAGGATGGTCTTAGAGATACCAGAGCCAGGGTTGCTTGGCAGACAGTCATTCTTCCGCAGGCTGAGGGTGGCCTGGGTGTCATCGATCCAGAGCTTCAGAGTCAGGCCTTGTTAGGCAAGCTTGTCATCCGCGGTTTGACCCCGGGGGGGAGACGTGGAAGATGTTACTTCAACAGGGAGTCGGTTCTTGTGTCCCGCGCCGAGGTGGAGAGTGGCTACCGTCCCTCAGGTGGATCTTCACTTCCGCCCCGCTCACTCAGCCCCGTTCCCCACTCGTTCGTAGCCTCCTCATGGTTTGGAGGCGGCTCCGCCTCAGTCTCATTCAGTCCCCTCCCAGCTGTCAGGAGGAGATCGATCGCCAGCCGCTTATCTGGAACGGTCAGGTCAGAGATGCCGAGGGCCTTCAGTTGGGGGAGAGATCACATATCAGGTGGGACGGCTGGATGAGGGGGCCAGCCCGGTCCCTTCGAGTTTGGAGGGATACGTACAGACATCTGGAGACGGCTGATCTTGCAGACGCAGCTGGAGGTGCACGTGGAGCCCAGGCGAGACGCACGGAGATCGACGGCGCGATCCCAGCTGGTTGGTTGGTTCCACCTGAGCCTCAGGTCCTCATGCCTTGGTGACACCCGCTGGCTGGGACAGTTCACCCCCCGTGGCATCCCATTGGTGATCGCAGGACGTATGGATGACTCCTCTATCTCCTTCTTCGCGGTTTCTGGGGATGGATGACTCAGGAGAGAGGATGCGCTCATCGACCCCCTACTCCCATGGCAGAGGGTTCGGGTCGTAGGCCTTTTGGGGAAGGTCTGGCGTACCGACCCTAGCATCGAGCAGGACCAGATGCAGCTCTGGCGTCTTTGGCTCTGGGAGGGGCGGGCCTTGTCAGAGCTTGATTGGGACCCAGGAGAGGTGGTGGCCAGAGATTGTGACAGGACAGGGGCCGACTTCCTTCTTCGCCTACAGCACGACTCTGGGCAGGCGAGTTCTTGGGAGGATGCAGAGCCGCCCCCCCACCCAGCGACCCAGCTGGTACGCACAGGGTATTTCCAGGTTCTTTTTGCAGGCATTCTGGAAGGCCTTGTGGGAGAGCTGGCGGCCGCGGAAGATCTCATACTTCCTGTGGCTTCTTGCCCACAAAGGTCTTCCAATGGGAAGCTGGTTGAGGCAGATAGGCCAGGACGGATGCTGCCAGATTTGCCATGCGGATGAGGAGTCACCAAAACACTGCCTGTGGAGCTGCACTCGCGCCCAGGAAGTGTGGAGGTGGACTTTCGGGATTCTTACTCGTGCAGCACCAGAGCTAGGATTGATCACTTGGGGCGCGTTCTGTTGGTGCAGCACCGCACCTGGTCTTCATCACTTATTCGAGGCATGCTAGCAGGACCCCACTTTCGTTATCACATAGGGGACGTGGGGGCCGCTCGAGGGTATCCCGCAGCACCTAGCAGAGGCTGATACAGGAGTTCGGGAGAGGCAGCCAGTCTGGGAGATTATTAGCAGCATTACAGGGTGGCACATCTGGACCTCGCGCTGCGCGCAGATCCTCGGTGGCACCTCCTTATCGACTGCCCAGATCATGGCGGAGATTTGGAGTGAGATTATTCATACCCTCAGAGGCCAGTGGGACCAGATTCAGGGAGACTCCCGGGCCGGTCAGGAGAAGCGGAGACGCTTCCTCCGGGCCTGGGACACACAGGGCCTCTTCTTCGAGCAGACTACGCAGGGCCTTCGGTGGCACTACTCACCACCCCGATGGCTGTTCGTTCACACTCGTCTTATCCCTCCGTGAGAGTATGATTTATTCTGCAACCTTTTAGGGCTGTGTCCGATTTGTGAATGCAGCCCGTCAGCTATAAGCTGACCTTTTGTATCTTGTTCTCGAAGTAATATAATTAGCACTGTTTTTTCGGCAAAAAAAGAAGCTGTTTTGGCTGTTTTTTATCTGCTGCTGCGACATATGGTTACAAAAGGCTTTACATCTCTATTCATCACCATTTTTTTGGATCCCAGAAGTATTTGAGTTTTTCGACATCTGTCATATCTGTTAGAAAGCAGTCAGGCGGTTGCTTTGTACTGCTATAGCATGAATACTCTCGTGTGCTGAGAGTTGAGAGACTATTTCAAGTGGTGAAACCGTCTTTGTCCTCCCGCTTAGAATGAGGAAAATCCATCCTCGAGACAGAGATGAGGCTATTAATACCATGCTTAGCAAGGTTTTCAATAACACTCTAATGTAGCTTGAGATGTGCATGATTACCATATGTAATCGGCAGTTTCCGCTCTATTTTCTTTTAGTCTAGTTGTGAAAAGATGGGTGGCTGGCAAGACATAGACTTGGCATTTGCGCTATACTTCAGAAGCTTTGACAGGTCAAGACTAATTTTGAGTTTTCTTTCCTTCGCATTTTTATCATGATAGCTGAATGTCATAGAGTCTTCAAGTGTGTCCTATTGCAGGGTTTTGTTTGTGGATATTGATTTTGTTGTAATTGTATCATCATTCATAAAATTTTCAAAGGAAATCTACTCTGAGGGAAATTTTTGGTATCATCATTTATAAAATTTTAAAAAGAGTTCTACTCTGAGGGCAATCTTTCGTATACAGCTTACTTGGTCGTTGCTGATGAGACGATTGGGAGGCAGATACCCTTTGCATTCTTGGAGCTTGTCAAGGATGATTTCAAGCGACAATATGGTGGTGGCATGACAGATAATGCAGTTGCTCATAGTCTTGACCAAGATTTTAGGTATGCAAAGCTAGTGGATTTTGAAGCATCTCTTTTAAGGCGTCTTTACAGAATGCCAGTGTGGGTTGACTCACCAATAAAGCATATTGAGAGTTTTGCAGATCTCACTTGAAAGAGCATATGCAATATTGTGTTGATCACTCTGAAGAGATTAATAAACTTGAAAAAGTGAAGCAACAAGTGTCAGATGTGAAAGGCATCATGATGGATAATATCGATCAGGTGAATATTTAATGCCATTTTGGAGTTTTTAAAGGATGAATCTTGGAGAGTGTCTTGTTGTCAATAAGTCTTGGTTTTAGTGAGGCATTATTAGTGACAGAGTTAAGAAATTAGTGGAATTCTGTTATGTCATGGATATGAAATCGAGAAAGATTATTAGACATCTAGTTAGCCTTTTGAAAATCCTTCCAAGATTTAGCTCCACAAATTAGAGATGCAAAAGGCATGGTTTCAATTATTAAGTGTCTATATTGTTAAGATTTTATCAGACTCTGATTCACATTGCAAGTTGCCTTATAAAAAAATGTTATAGGGATGTTGAAGCCACTTGGATCAAATTATCAACAAGCACAACTAAAAATACAATTTATCGACCTTGATTAATATCAAGGGAGCAACAAAATTGCTTTTCTCCATTTATATATTGTATGTTGTAGAGTGGAAGAATTTTTGTTCTTGCAAGCAAGGATGAGAGGATGGAGAAGGAAGCAAACAACAATGCAGGGGCGCATTGCAATTGAATTTCCTCGCTACGTTCTTCTTTTCTTTGCATAAAGTAGCAATTCTTTTTAGAATTGAATCTTTTCTGAAGTTCTATATATGTGTGTGTGTGTGTGCGCATGTGGATGCGTATTTTATGGGAGATCTTCCTGCAGCCCAGCAAGAAGTGTTCTTTCACTGCTTTTAGCTTTCTTGTACTAGCTGTTCTTTACTGGAGCAGCTAGCTGTCTCACTTTGAGACAGCTATGAAGTACATTCTTCTTAATGAAAGGTTCCTTGGAAGAGTCTTCATCCTTAGCTGTCTATCATGGCAGCAAAGAAGAAGGATCAAAGGGGGAGATTGTGCCTCACCATTGGCTACGTTTCGGAGCAGGAAGGAGGTCAAGAATCCAAGTCAAGCACTGCCTTACTTGTGGCTGTCCGAGAGGATCAGTTTGATGGGAAAGGATGGCGAGGCCCAATAAGCTCATAGGGAGGATGCATGCCAAGTGTTTTGGAAGTGTTGCAGAGGTAGAAGAAGAGTGTTTATGTCTTCAGGGGTCCACATCTAGCCAGTACTATGTTGGTAGAGGGTGACACACTGAACATATCTATGTTTGTATTGTTTCCATCTTGGATGGAAATATATATTTGCTTATTCTACATCTCTCTTGTGCATTGTCCACTTAATGCTGCACGTCTATCTAAGTACACATTAGGATCCATTCGCCAATCGATGTGAAAAGGCCGATTCCAACACTGAAAAAGCTCCGTCCGTGAAACTACTGCCCAGGACACCCTGAACGCGGGCGCAGGAAGAAGGAGAAAGAGAGGGTAGGACAGAGGGGAAGGGAAGGAGAGGATAGACTGAAGGGGGAGACGGAGGTAGGCTGAGGGGGAGGCATGGGGAGCTGAGTTAGGAAGGGTGCGGGGAGGGAGAGGGAGGAGGTTTTTGTTTTTGTTTTTTTTAATAACTCTTTTTTTTGGGGGTCTCCTTGGGGGGGGGATAGGAGGGAGGGAAAGGGAGGGCGGGGGAGAGGAAGGAGGGGGAGGGGGAGAGGAGAGGAGGGCGGGTTAGGAGAGAGGGAAAGGGAGGGCGGGGAGAGGAAAGGATGGGGGAGGGGGAGAGGGGCTGGCGGGGGAGAGGGAGGGCGAGGGAGGGGGGCGGGGGGGCTGGCGGGGGAGAGGGAGGGCGGAGGAGAAGGGGGCAGCGGGGAGGGGGGCAGTGGGGGGGGGGAGAGGGATGACGGGGGAGGAGGCCGGGGAGGAGAAGGGGGGCGGGGTGGCTGACGGGTGGGGGAGAGGTAGGGCGGGGAGGGAGAGGTAGGGGCAGTAGGGAGGGAGAGGTAGGGGGCAGCGGGGGGGGGAGAGGGAGGGCAGGGAGGAGGAAGGGGAGAGGGAGGGTGAGGGAGGAGGGAGAGGGGGCTGGCGAGAGGGGAGGGAGAGGAGGAGCAGCGAAGGGGGGAGAGGGGGGGCAGCAAGGGAGAGGGAGAGGGAGAGGGGGCTGGCTGAGAGAGGGGAGAGGGGGGGCAGCAGCTCAAGAAAGATGTGGAATTAGAGGGCTCCACATCACTTTTCGCCCGCATCTTTGGGTCACACCCTTCCAGATCACAAGCTAGAGACTGGATGCTGGCGGTGTTACCAAGAGACCTCGCCCCACACCTCAGGGATATTCAACTTTTGGGATGTGGATTCTTTCAAGTGGTTTTCGACTCCCATGAGTCCACAGCCCTTGTTCTCAAAGCTAATCCCCTAGCTTTGGGTTCGAGGAGGATCTTTCTTTTACCCTACACCGTGGGCTTCAATCCGGTCGAGGAGGACAGGCAGGTCACATCACTGTTCATTAGATTTCTTGGTCTTCCTCAGGTCTACCATCGACTTCTTGCCACTATCGGAGCCACATTCGGAGTGGTCACTGAGATCCCCTCGCTTCCTGACATGCCTTCTTCCTCGGCAGAGGCAGTTAGTGTAGACGGGGTGCCTCGTGTTAGGGTCATTGTCTCTGACCCTAACATCTCAGATGACGACATTATGCTTCAGCATCCAGACGGCTCTCTCTTTCAACAGAGAGTCGAGATTTCACGTAGACAGGACCAGTGCAGGATTTGTAGGATCCTTGGGCACTTTGCTAGAGACTGCCCAAGGAAGAGAAAAAGACCCAAGAGGTCTTCTGGTGCGGCTCCTTCACGTACTACCACGATTGCACCTCCCCAGCACCCTGTACCACGCACTCCAAGACCACCAAGAGCAACAGGGTGCCCTGCTTCGCGCACCCCAGGACCACCAGGGGCAGCAGGGCGCCCAATGCCCACAGCACACCCATTACCACGATGGAGAGCTATCAGAGCGGCTCCCTTACCTTAGGAGGAGACTTTTGATCCTGTTCAGACAGACGCCTTCTAGACTCCAGAGGTGGATGTTGCTGCAGCCCCAAACACTACAGCTCCACATCAGGAGGGGCCTTTAGATCCACCAGCCTCAGTCACTTTGGTTTCTGACCCCTTGGTTTCTGACCACGAGGGGGCTACAGATACTTCTTCCCCGCAGACTGTTCCTGCTACAGTCAGGACAACCGAGAAAGTGCAGGCGGAGATGAGGACTCCTGATTCCTCTTCACCCCAGCCACAGGCCTCCTCAACCCCCAGCTCCAGTTCTGTTGATAGAGGCCTGGCAGGTCCTTCTCCTCCATCTTCCACGAGTGCAAGTCTTCTTCGCACTCCTCGGCCAGACTTGCTTATTATCAGGAATTCTTTTTCGGCATTGGCAGATTCGGCGACTTTCATGGATATTGAGGAGTTTGTGCCCTCCACCTTAGGGGTCCCGGTCATTGGGATTCCTTATGACAGGGCCTCCCTTTCAGCAGGTGTGGGGATCCTTTCACCTGTTGAGTTTCCAGCCCTCAGCAAGAGTGTTTCGGCCAAGGGGAAGCTGGTCTCGTCTACTAGGTCGGGTAAGCCTTTCCATCCAGCATCCTCCTGTCGATGAGGATAGTCAGTTGGAACATACAGGGCCTAGGCGGAGTTCCACACCGTCGCCGTAGGTAGCTGATCCGGAACCAGCTTCATCCAGGTGTCACTGGAGGTGCTATTGATATCCTTTTTATCTAGGAACACAAGCTGGATGCCAGTGTGATTGTTCTAAGTCTGGCAAACTGCTTTCAGGACATACCTTCTGGTCGCCTGCTATGGGCACAAGGGGAGGTACTTGCATTTCGGTCTCTCTTTCTATTCTCCCCTTGGTTGTTGGTCATGGTATTATCTCCCCTTCTAGAGCTCAATGGATCATTATTTTGATTGGAGGGCGTAAGATTGGTCTTCTCAATCTTTATGCTCCCAACAACAGAGGGGAGCGGATCTCCTTTTGGAAGGAGTTACTCTCTTGGGCCCCCATTGCAGATTCTTGGATCATTGGTGGCGACTTCAACATGGTTGAGTTGCCTTCAGACAAAAAGGGAGGCAGACAGGGTGGAATTCATTCTTTGGAGAGGGCAGCTTGGGATGCCTTCCTCTTTCAGTTCAGTGGCAGGGACACTTGGTTGGATGATGCCTTTCATATTATGCCACAGTCACTCCTGTACTCTTGGTTGAACAGGAGAATACACATGCCCATTCATGCACGGATTGACAGATTTTATGTAGACGATTTGGCACTTGACAGAGGAGGATCTGTATGCATTTCTACTGGGGTTTCCACCTCATATCATTTTCCAGTGGTGTTGCAGGCTCTTGAGCCTCATCGAAGAGGACGCTCTGCCAGTGTCAGGATTCCGGATGCTTTTTATGTAGAGGAGGGCCTCACGGAGGATATTTTACAGATTTGGGTTTCTCACATATAGGGTGGAGCTGTCCACCCATCTCAGGTAGCTGCAGCCTTATCCGGATTTAGTGACTATTATCATACAGTCGCTGATTCTAGGAGACGTGAGATTCTCATATGTGAGATTGGTATACGCCAGCAGTTAGCGTCCCTTCAGAGGGAAGAGCAAAAGAGGTCCACAGATGCTTGGATTCAGGAGCGCCTTGCTGCAGGAAGGGCTCATTTGCAGGCATTGTTGGATCAAAGAGCAGAATATGCCTTTCATGCACGGGAATCCTCTTGGATTCAGATGGGTGGCAGGGTCAACAAACACTTTTTCTCTACTCATGGGCCCATACATAGTAGAGATAGTGTTTCGCAGCTTGTTGACTCAGACGGGGTGTTACAGTCAGATCCTGATGCTGTCATGCGTGTAGCTTCAGATTTTTTTCCATCACGTTCAAGCTTTTTACAATAGAATGGCCTCCTGAGTGCTAGGGAGATGGTGGCAGTGAGGGGCTGCCTAATCTGATACCAAATGCGAAGAAAACGGAAGCTTGGAAGCAAGGGAGATGGAGGGAGCAAGCTGAACTCAAGATTGCAAGAGGAAGAATTAGAGTACAAGGACTTCCCAACATGACAAAATCCTAGGGTGACACCCAACACGGGTTAATCCACACGTGCTAACGCTTACTTAACCTTAGATAAGGATAAAACGTACCTTAACCCTTCTAACTAGTGAATACATTGGCCACTGCCTTAATAATACATTATTTCTAACATACCCAGGGAAGAGAAACCTTATTGACACTCACAGAGACAAGGAAAACATAAATATGTAAAATAAATCTCTCAGGGTGAGATGTTCCCCATACAGCTATTGCACACATTTGTGCGCTTTCATGCTACTTTGGTGATGTGTTGGTGAAGCTCTCGGCATGGATGCCCTTGAAAATGATGTCGATGTAGTCCACGGGAAACATGGTTTAGGGCATTCAGCCCATGACTCTCAAAATTGTAGGTTTAGGGTATTTAATGTCGGATTGGAGGCTTCAAATGGTCCCCAATCTGATCCCAAAATGAAATTAAAAAACAAGGGATAAGCCCATCTGAGCCAGGGCACTTGCCCTTGTGAAGGGCAAATAGAGCAGTCCTGAATATATGTTGGTTAAGGGTGCATCAAGTGAGACTATCATATCTCTTGTCACCAACATAGGTAAGTGCTGCTAAATAGCAACTCGAGCATCATCTTTGGCCTGTGTGTCCGGATCTTCTATAAGAAGGGAGGCATAGAAATCTGTGGCCACCTGCAAGATGGCATTTGAATGTGTCTGTAAAACTCTGTATGAGTCAAGAAGCTGTGAAATGCTCTCCTTACTGTGTCTGGAGCCAAGAGTAGAGAAGAAGTGTTTGTTGACTCTACCTCCTGTTTAAGTCTAAAATGACTCTTTGGCATGGAAGGCATACTCTGCTCTCTGATCTAACAGTGACTGCTACTAAGCTCTTGCTGCAACAAGGCACTCCTGAACCCAAGCATCTGTAGGCCTCTTGTGCTCTTCCCTCTGAAGAGCAGTTTGATACGAGCAACTGAATGATAAAAGTCACTAATATCTGAGAGGGCTGCAGCTATATCTGACGGGGAAAGCTGCCCATCATGCATGTGAGATACCCAAGTCCGCAACATTGCCTCCGTGAGACCCTCCTTTGTGTAGAAGGCATCTGGAATCCTAATACTGGTAGAGCGACTCCTCACATGAGGATTTGAAACAAACAGAACAAATTGGAAAGTGATTTGAAGTGGACACCCCATGTGTAATGCATACTGACCCACCTCTATCCAGAGCCCAATCATCCACATAAAATCTGTCAATCCGTCTGTGGATAGGCATCTGCAACCTCTTGGTCGGCCAAGAAAACATGAGTGATTGTGACTAAGTGTGGAAAGCATCATCATGCCATGCATCTCTGTCACTGTATCAAAAAAGGAAGGCATCCCAGGATGCTCTCTCTAGGGAATGGATACCATCTTCCCTACCTCCTCTTTTGTCTGTGGGCATTTCAACCATGTTGAAATCACCCCCAACAATGATCCAAGACTCTGCAATGCATGACTAAGAAAGCAGCTCCTTTCATAGGACACGGTCCCCTCTTGAATTAGGGGCATAAAGGTTTAAGAAACCAACCTTACGCCCATCAATCAAAAGAATGATCCACTGAGCTCTAGAGGGAACTATGATCCCATGTCCAATCACCAAGGGTAGCATCGAAGAAACAGAAATGCAAGTACCTCCCCTGGTGCCCAAGGCGGGTGACCAAAAAGTATGCCCTGAGAGAAGCTTACCCGACTTGGCACAATCCGTGACATCCAGTTTGTGTTCCTGAATCATGAGAATATCAATTGGGCCCCCAGTAACACCTGGATGAACTCGGTTACGAATCAGCTGCCCACGGCAGCGGTGAGGTACACCTCCGAGGCCCTAAACGTTCCAACTACGATGGCAGTGTTCCTCATTGGCGAGAGGATGAGGCCAGATGAAAAACCCTACCCGACCTAGTAGCGGAGAGCAACGGCTTGCTCCATAGGAGAAAGCTCCTTCACATGAACATCTGAAGGGACATGAGCAACCTCATCAGCACAAGGAACTAGGACAGGAATATCTTGTGCTTGTAAAGGAGGGTCCGTGGCGCCATCAGTAGCCTCTTGAGGTGGAACTAGCTTAACGACTCTGACTAGCACCCAATAGGGAACAGCTGTAATAGGACGTGCTGAAGGTCCCGTTCTTGCTATAAACGAAGGTCCAAGATGAGAGACTGTAGTCGATGGTCCTAGGCGAGAGGTGGAAGGTCCAGCAGTGCGAGAAGTGGTAGGATGTGCGGTAGATCGTGAAGTAGGTTTAGTCGAGGTGGTGCTATGAGGCGCTACACCCGTGGACCTTTTAGGCCTTTTCTTTTTTCTCTTCCTTGGGCAATCTCTGGCAAAGTGCCCAGGGGTCCTGCAAATCCTACACTGATCCTGTCTCCCAACGATCTCGACTCTCTGGTTGAAGAATGAGCCATTTGGATGCTGGAGCATGATGTGGTCATCCGCAATGTTAGGGTCAGAGACAATAACCTAACGCGTGGTACCTTGTCTGGCCTGGCTGCCTCTGCTATCGAAGAAGGCATCCCAAGGAGGGGGGGGGATCTCGGTGACCATCCCAAAAGTGGCTCCAATGGAAGATAAGAGTCGATGGTACACTTGAGGGAGGCTAGGGAATCTGAGGAAGAGTAAAAACGTCTGGGCATTCTCCTCCAAAGGATCACAACCCAACGAGAAGGGTGTCAAGAAAATCCTCCTGGAGCTTAGTGCCAAAGGACTGGCGTGAAGCACTGTACCTGTTGCATCCGGGGAATAAAAAACAACTTGAAAGAAAGGTCGACCAAGGGTGGGACCCATGGATGTGAGCAAAGAGCGATGGCGAGCTCTCCTACTCTGTATCTTTTTTGAGCTGCTGCAACTCATCTTTTGAGAATGTGATGGTTTTTGTGGCCGGTGGAAGCAGGCGAGGATTGGTTGAAGGCAGAGCTATCGTCAATCAGGGTGGGAAGGCCGACTCGAACACTGTTAAGCTCCGTCTGACTAAAAAGTTGCTAGGGCAGAGAAGAGGGTGAAGGTAGAGGGTGAGGCTGAGAGACGGGTAGAGTGAGGAGGTGAAAAGAGGCTAGGAGAGGCTAGAAAGGGGGAAAGGAAAGGTGGAAAAGGGGAGGGGAGGGCCGAGAGGAGAAGCTAGAGAAGGGGTTGAGGGAGGAGGGGAGGGGTGAGGCAAGAGGCTGAAGGAGGAAGGGAGGGGTGAGGCAAGGGGAAGGGGGGGAAAGGGAGATGGAGAAGAGGGGCTGAAGGGGCGGGAGAAGGAGCTGAGGGAGGCGGAGTTAAGGGGCGGGGGTAGGGGCTGAGAGAGGCAGAGTTAGGGGGCGGGGGATGGGGCTGAGGGGGCAGGGGTAGGGAGGTGAGAAGGGGGCTGAGGGAGGCGGGAGAGGGGAGTCAGGGAGTGGGCTGAGGGGAGGGAGGAGAGAGGGGCTGGGAGGGAGGCAGGGAGAGGCTGAGAGAGGGCAGCAAGGGGAGTCGAGGAGCAGCAACAACTCGATGTTTTGAAAATAAGAATCTCTGAACTTCAATGACTCTGAAATTCAAAGATGCAGAGGTGCCCACAAAGGCAAGTTGAGTGTCGACGGCTTATTCTTGGAAGGCGGCCACACTTTGACTGTTGGAGAAGAAAAGGATTGGAATGAACAGCTGGGTGCCAACGTAGAAGCTGGATAATTGATCACAAGTTTGAAAAGAGGGATGACTTGAGGGCAGCAGGTGTGTCGATTACAGCAGCAAGAGGGGCGATTTGTGAGCAGCAGTGTGTCGAATACAGCAGTGTGCAAGCAAAGCCATGTCATCATTTTACAAGATGTCTTCATCAGCTGTGGGTGGCCTTTAAATGATGTGCCATTTCTTGCAGCAGGTCGGCCTGGTTGCCTACATGTGTAGGCAGAGAAAGAAATCTTACAAGCAGCATCTTTTGAACAGCAGCAGGGCAACCAACTTTTGCAGCCTTAGGAGTTTGAAATGTCAATGGTGAGGCCTCCATCATAGTTGACTATCTCATGGGATCTCCTGCCTTCGCTTCACATATTATTGACTTTTTCATCTTACCACCACCACCTCCAAGAGCAGACCACACCTATCTCTTTTTTAGTATATCCACATCACTGTCTAGACCGCACACCACAACCCCACTCACACACTACCTACCATGACATACACTTTTGATAAAAAACTAAAGCCCGAGTACTCCGCATGCCTCTCCGATTTACTTAGAGGCATTGACCACATGCCGCTCTTAGAGGATCGAGCTACCCTCATCACACACTCTCCATGAGGCCACCCTACCTCACAGTGGGTGACACTCCAATGGTGGATGCCAAGGCTTTGTTCACCAAGATGGGCGTAAATTCACATGTGAGAGCTTGGAGAGTGGGCAAGGCTGAGACATCTGCAAGGTCACTAGTGTTGAAACTCTAGATAGCGATGCATAGGCTCACCCTCATGAGCAGGAGGAAGCTTTAGATGATGATCTCACACTCCTACAGCAGGAGGACCAGAGGGAGGGTATGGTACCCATGATGGCAGCCCGAGGGGCAGGGGAATGGGCTACATACAGAGATGGGAAAGTGATCATCCAAAAAAGGGAAGATAGGGAAGAAAGGGAAGAAGGGAAAGTGGGCAGCACATCAAGGTGTGTTACTCGTGAGATGAGAACACAAAATAGGCTGAAGATGGCAGTGTGAAATTGTAATGGCACCCTCTGGTCTGACCCAGGGGGTTTCTCAAAGACCTACAACAACTTTATTGTTCCTCCTCTCCCTCTCAGGGCTGATCACTCATATCTAGCTTTTAGCATCTTGGCTACTAACCAGCCACTAGGAGAGCCCCTAGTGAGACCAGCTGTCAATTATGCAGCACCTTTTTTGGGGGTGTGATGTCTCGGCGACCGAGTGGAGGAGATTTGAGGGCTGCAGATGATTATGGAGTCTAGGATGATTTAGAGTGAGCCCTTGATTTCCCATCAGATAGTATAGGCAGAGCTCGCCATGACACCTCTCTAGGTTGATGCCATTGTCCATACTGTGACATTGCTCTACAAAGTTTGGGCCTTATCCCCTAGAGACTGTCAAGGCTAGCACTAGAGTCACTCAAACAGCTAGCAAAGAGTGGGGTTGGTATCCACATGGTTTGCCAACTACAGTATGTAGATGGACCGGCTTCCATAGCCTTTTAGTATAGCATGGATGCACCACTTGATTTGATCCCACGAGATGAGATTCACCGTATCATATGGTTAGATCTCCTCCAGCTCCATACATCTCGGACCAAGAGCTCCCTGCCAAGATCCAGTTCTATCACGATCACCTCTTGAGAGTATCGGAGGATGGACTCATCATCAGACCCCAGTACCTCGAGGACAGAGGAGTCTCACATGCATTGAGGATTGCCATTGTACAGATGCAGGTCCTCTCCGGATTGAGGCAGTGAAAGCTGTAGGCATACCCAAAGAGCAGCGAATTTGGCGGTTATGCAAGTTGGGGGAGGTCGAGATAGAGGAGCCTTTCTTATGTGTCTTCCCAGCCAACTACGAGATCTGGGGTCGATACCACTGCCTCTTTCAAGAGGGGCACAGCTTTGTTCCAGTATCCACTCACGGCTGATCCACTTCCATGATCAGGTCTTCATTGGAGCTCTATCTACTTGAGATGCAATGACACAGGGTGACACTATTGTGATAGTTCAAAGAGCAACAGGGGGTGATTGTGCCAAAGGACGCTACGGTAGACCAAGCACAGCGACACATCACGGACTTCTATGCATTTGAATCAGCTCCAGGACACAGTGGGGTGGAGGAGGAGGAGCTAGCTGATATGAGGGCAATGTGATCAGGGGGGAGAGATGATGCGACGCTGCCAAGCATGGGATGCAGAGACCCCACATGACACCACAGAGAGTGACCAAAGCATGCATGATTGAGGTCCGGTCTATCTCAGCTCTTCTGAGAGGAGACTACCAGATATGAGGAGTGACTCTTGACATAGCCAATCAGATATAGAGATCGAGGAGACCACGTCCTCTGCCGCAACAAGAGAAAGACGGAGATCCAGGATATCTTTGCAGCCACCAGAGAGCCACCACGGTGCTAGGTTTCAGCTTTTGAGTTCTAGTTGTCAGTTTTTCATTTTAGTTTTGTTTGAGCTCTTGAGCTCTTTAGCTTAGCATAGTACTCAGCAAGGGCCCTAGCGCCCTTTACTTCAGCCCATTGAGGCTTGTATGAGTTCTTTTCCCTTGGTGTACTGTGTCCCTTAGGTGTCCCGAGGACGTTAATCTCTCTCTCTCTCTATATATATATATATATATATGCAATAGAAGCATAATTTACGAGATCATGCTGTTGTCTTACCTCTGAGTCTAGTGTCTCTGATTCTACCCATGTTAGTTTCGAGCTACCATTTTTTCATATGCTGTACTATATTTGAATTTGTTCTCTTTTATGATAAGATGCTGAAGTAGTTAGTGTGTTGGGCTGTTGAGCTGTTTCATGCATGGAACACAATGCTCCACTATGTTCAAGTATTAATGATTTATTCAATTTAGGTAAGTGCTTGATAGATTTTAAAAAATATTCTTCTAGAATAGCCGCTCATTTGAGTGTAAGCTGTCCCTTTACAACATTTTCTTTTAGTTTCTTTACTGGAGGACATGATGAATTTCTCTCTTCCAGGGATGTTCAATCAGCATGCAGCATCATTATCTTTTGTAGTATACTGATCGTATTGACCACTTAAAGTGTCCTAGTGCGCATAGGCTTAAGAGTCCTTGGTATCTTTGTATACACCCATTTGCCTTCATTTAGGGCTTGAGGTGAATGGTTGTAAGTAGTATAGAATCACACTCCAATCATAACATACAGTCTCTGCCTGTGGTAGAATATCTTGCAAATATAGCAAATGCAGCCCTCTCAATGCTTGAGGGCTGCACTATATACCAAATGAGGATGCAATCCCTGAATGTGACATGCACGGTCTCCAGAATTGCTTTTATTATTCTTGCCCTGTGCTGGTCTTAGACAAGGCATACAACTTAGCCAAACGTGTCAACAAAACAAGTGTAGAAATGAAGATGGACATCATCAGATTCCTTAAAATGTCCCAATTGCGAGGCTTACCTGTTCTCTCCTCTATGCACTCTACTGCTTGTTTCTCTCTTTTAATGACCTTTTTGTATCAATGGCCACTCCACAAGTCATTTTGTTGCTTTTGAGTTATCATTATTTATGGTTTGTTTCCATCCCAATGCACATTCTGATAGTTTTTGTCTCGTGTGCAAATTTTCCATGTGCAGGCCTTTACCAGGGGCGCGCAACTCAATGAGATTTCTGTGAAGGCTGAAGATCTCCGTAATCATGTGAGTATTCATGGTTGGTTGGTTTTTGGCTTAGATTTCCCTTGAGGATCAGGATAATATAGATCACATTTATAAACTTGAGGTGGCTCCAATAAGAGCCTGCAGCAAGTAGGCTGTATAGGATTTGTCGTCTTAAGGTCAACATTGCTCATTTTCTGTATAGCAAAATGTCGTTGAACCATAAGCCAATTTCTTGCTTTTGCAGGCTGACGTTTATCGGGATCAAAACAGGCAACTCAGGCGAAAAATGTGGATGCAGAATATGAAAGTAAAGCTGGTGGTCCTTGGAATTGTGATTGCACTCATCCTCATCGTGTGGCTGTCTATATGCCGTGGCTTTAAATGCCACTGATGTTCCTTTGACTTGGTTGTCTCTTATGGGAGTTTCATCATTCTTGTATCAGAAGGTTGTGGAAGAATTCATAGTAGCAGAGCCCAGGAGCAGTATCTCTATTAGTGGACGGCTCTTTTGTATTGATCTTGGACAGAGCCCAGGAGCAGTATCTCTATTAGTTTTGTTAGCTTGTGAGACTCTGAGTTAAGCATATGTAAATAGAAAAATGTGTGTGTACAGTTTTTGTTCAAGATGACCTTTTCAAATTTTTGTTTTCGCTCTGATTTAAGTTCAGAGTAAAGAGAAGATTGTGACTGTGTACAGTATTTTGTTAATGCAAAATGTTGGTTTGTCTGAGGAACTGTAACCGCTTTGAAATTTGTTGGAAATGAGTCTTGGCCTATTATACGTTAGGATAGCTGGTTTTGTAATGATAAGAATAACTGTTGTACAGCATGACAGGTCCTGATTTGCACTTTTAACAGTTAGTGTTGTGAATCACAGTATTTACTGCTTGTTAGTTGATGAATTAAATTTTAATCAATCTTTTTGCTCATGCGTGTTCAGAATAATTGTATGCCTTGATGCCTTTTACCTGTACAGGTACTAAGGACCTCACAGTGAGGATCCTCTGCAAAAACCACCCCATTCTCTTTCTTTAGTTTTAGGTGGCTCAAATGTTTTTCTTTTTCATTCACTTCTCATTGGATCTTGGCCTACTAGGAAGAGCCAATTGGCTTCATGAGAGGCCAATGATCCCTTTGATTCCTTTGTGAAAGTGCAGCGGATATGCAAGCAAACTAAAACAGCAAGGAAATGCATATGATAACAGATGGAAATGCGGAGATGTCAAGGAAAACTCTGCATTAGCTTGCTGAGAAAGCCTCCATGAATTGGTTGTGAGGGAAGGGGGTCCTATTTATGGTGGAAGTTCCTCGGCCGACTTTTAGTCGGTCTGACTCCACCAAACTAGGATGGGTCTGGTCGGTCACCCATTTTGGTTGGGTGGCCAAATCTGGGCCTTAACAGCCTCCAAATCAGCCCTAATTCAGGTCAACGTGCAGTCCTCCAACCAGTAGGTGACCTTGGCAATGTGCCATGACTAAACTCCCAACTACCCTACAAAAAACATTGATAAAGGACACACACTACACACCTCTCTGGGTGGGCACATTGAACAAATATGGAGAGGGAGAGGAGACGAGTGGAGATGAGGAGAGGAGGCATAACTAGAGAGCATACCACACATGATTTAATTATAACTAGTATGAGTTGAAAAGAATAAATATATACAAACCCTTTTAGGGTTAGGGTTTTTAACCCTTGTGCCTTTTAGCACTCTTTTGTATTAGTGCTATGCACATATGATTTATGAGGTTGAGATGAATCCTTAACACCTTCCCTCATGATCAACGTCATGAATTAGTAAGTGCTCTCAATGGAAGCGGAATGGAAGAGGGTGAGAGAGAGAGTCAGAAGAGAGCCACATAAGTTTTGGTGGGTGCAGAACACCTTAATATTCTATGTCATTCATATATATGTGTTTGAGTATTGTATGTAACCGAGGTTAAGGCACAGTGGCCTTTAATCTCCACGATCTCCCACTTAAAGGCCAATGTGCCTTTAAGGGAGAACAACTAGTGGACATACTATCCAATCCCCATCAATACATGAAAATACTCAAACCATTAACTAGGTAGACTCTCATCAGCATATATGCAGGGTTATCATTTGTATGAACCTTGACAAGCTCTATGCGCTTGTCCTCAAGTACATCCCTAATGAAATGGTACTTGACCTCAATGTGTTTAGTCGTTGCATGAAAGATCGGATTCTGTTCTAGTTGAATAGCACTATGTAATGTTGGTACACCCGTATGAATCCCCAAATCTCCCACTAGCCAATCAGGCCATATAGTCTCCTTGCAACTCTTTGTGGTTACAACATACTGGGCCTTTGTGGTAGACAAAGCAACACACTTTTGTGCGCGAGACTTCCACGACATTACACCACCTCCAAAGGTGAACACATACCCAGAAGTGGATCTCCTACTATCCACATGCCGCCTTGCATAGTCTGAATTTGTGTACCCAAGTACATGCATCTCTCCTCTGTCAAAGCAGATGCATCCAGTCAATGTCGACTTGTATGCTTTTAGGAGTACAGATCCATGGGCTCAGTTTTTCGAGCTTGACTATCTGCATCACGTCATCGTCCTGTGGATAATTGGTGGACTCGATGATTATTCGACACCACACCTAGAAGTTTAAGAGAATGGGGTAGATGGCTGGGGTTTGAAGATCAAAGGGATGGAGATAAGCTAGCGGACTGAAGATCTAGTGAAAAGTAGCACATAGCTAGAATGGGGCGACAGTGGTCCGAACTTTGGCGAAGGATGGTAGGGAGTGTGTTGGGCGAGAGAGGGCCGGTGAGATCGATGTGAAAGACAAGATTTTATGTGCGTAGTGCATCTGTAGGGCTTGGGGGATTGTGTGTGGGGATAGTGTGTAGGTAGCGATCTATGTGGAGACCTCCTACCACTTTGTCTAGTTCTGAAACTGTGAGCTCAAAGAAGTTGATCCAGCCCTTGCTTTTCTTCCTGTTGTAGGTGCAAATTTTGCTGAGGGGTTGGTTCAAATTCTTCTTATGCGTATACTTTTTAGCAACCACCACTCATAGGCTAAAGGTTGCGCATACTACATCCACATTAAGGTGGTGGAAGTGGGGGGTCCCGGTTGCATTACGGAGTACGTAGGCATGCGAATTGGAATTGTAAGTGCTGATGAACTCCGCGAGAAGCTTCATATTAATGTGGCAGGGAAGTTAGTTCATGACTGGCTTTAGACCTGTCATTACCAAGGATGCTTGCACCTGCGGATCCTTCAATGCTTGGTAGGCGACTGCATTGTGGTAATAGAGGGTATAGTCCTAACCCACATAAACGTATTTGGAGTGGATGACGCATCCGTTGAGTTACTGGAGCCAGGCTTCACCGAGGAGAGAGTGTTCCAGTGTTCTTACAACCTTGCATTCCCCTTGTGCTAGAGCTGGCATGCACTTCTTGGATGATCAAGAAGGTGGAGTAGCAGCCACTGCTATTGGCTCTTGAGAGGTCTTCTAAGTACTCGTCTCCTCCTTGGTTTGTAATTCAGCTGTAGGTACATCGGAAGGATCCTGATAGATCCTGAGGGAGTGCTCGGAGACTCAGATGGACCAATGGGCAATGGATTGGCAGGTGTTGGATTGGAGGGGTGGAGGCCGAGTTCCCTTTCGAATTCAAAGAATTTGTTTTTGGGATCCATTGGCATGAAGAAGGAAAGACGCATAACGAATGAGTCTGTGGAGGAGGAAGGGCATAGGACATTCAAATGGAGGCTGGTGGGTAGTGTGGAAGGGGGCATGAAACTATGGATATTTTGGCATAAAACTAACAGAACCTGGCTGTTTATGCTAAGGTAACGATATGTGGGTATAATGGGGTCCTTTTATAGTTTTCAGTATCCCACCAATTGGGGGGATAGCGTTGTGGAAACAATCTGGTGGGATGGTTAAGACAGCGAGTCGGAGACTTGGAGGTATGGCACCGGTCGACGGGTTAGCAAGTAAGGCGACGATCCGGTGGGATGACAGTGTATGGCGACGATCCGACAGGATGAATCTATGGCGGCGATCCGGCGGGATGACTCTATGGCGACGGTCGATGGGATAGCGCAGTAAGGCGACGATCCGACAGGATGGCACTAAGGCGACGGGTATCGATTAGGCTTGAAAATGGGAATTTTGATAGTTGTCAAAGTTGTTGAGGGGGTTGTCACATGCTGAGGGTGTTGCCCAAGAGAGAAAACGGATCAGACAAACTTAGCGATCTATAGACTTGTGAGGTCACCATGCAAGGATGCATTTTTGCATAGACTTGTGAGGTCAGCATGCAAGGATGCCAAAATGCAAAAATCTATTGGCTATATTCACCTAATGTTGATTGTGAATTTGGGTATGTGCGTTGTGGTTATCAAGGACATGTAAGCTGCTGGTGCATGTGGGTGATATGACTACCATACAGACTCACCTAGACCTAGACTTGATGATCGCCCACCTAAGTAAGGGTTGATTATGTAGAATGCAGTGGAGTTGAATTCCGAATAGTAGCATACCTCGTCAACCAATCGTTGAAGGACTGGGTAATAAAGTGTGTAAGGGGATGAGCCTCCATGATTTCATAGAGGTGGAGGCGACAGCCTTCGAGCTGCGTCTTCCAGTGATGCATTAGTGCATTGTCGGGAAGTTCTTGGAAAGATTGTAGGTCGGGTCTCCACTGAACATCTTTGGGCGGGGAGGAGGGGGTTGTTGGAGGAACATCGTCCTCATCCATAGGCATAGGGTCCTCTTCAGCAGTCCCTATGGACGACATGTCGATGGGTGTAGGTACAAAATTTTCCGACTTGAGGAGTGTGTTGAGTGCTTCGTCCGAGAGGTCGATCAGGGCGCTGGAGGAGATGGATTGGGAGGTCACGTGCTGTGTAGAGTTAGTGTTGGAGGCATTGCTCAGGGAGGTTTGTACCAGGGAGTGGGGTCGAGGCAGGCTGGGTGGCTTGCTGGGGGATTGGGCGAGATCAACAGGAGGCGACTGTGGGATTTCGATGGGTGGGGCGGAAGAGTTAAAAACTGCAATGGCTTCTTGCCCCTCCGCCTCGGCGACATCTTTGGGATATGCTACATGGAGCATTTCAAAATTGCTGACCAAGGACTCGAGAGAGTCCTGGAGAGCTTGTAGCACCCGGTTGTACAAAATGATTATTCCGAGGGGATGGTAGGCGATGGAGTGGTATGCAACTAGATGCCCTTGCATTTGGACCGTGAAGGCCGAGCCGTAGGTCTGCATCTAGTTGATATCGGCTTGGAGGCTGTCGGGATTGCAGAGCCATGGGCTGAGTTCCTCGGGCTTGGCTAGTTGCATCACGTCATCAACCTGTGGGTAATTAGTGGACTCGGTAATGACCCGGCACCACGCTTGGAAATTGAGCAAGATGGGGTGGGTAGCAAGGGTCAAAAGGTCAGAGGGACAGGGTTGAAGATCAAGAGAGAAGTATGACATGGCAAGAATGGGACAGCAGTGGTCGCGATTGCGGCAGAGGGATGGTTTGGAGGGAGTTAGGAGGAAGCAGAGCAGTGAGGTTGAGGTGGAAGATAAGGTTTTGTGCACGAAGGGCGTTGAAGGGTTTGGGGACAGTGAGCGGGGATAGAGTGTATGTGGCTAGTTGGGCTTAGACCTCCTGGTACATCTGGAACTCTTGTTGCTCCCGGTCTTCCAACGTGGATTCCTCTGGGCGGCTAGAGGTGCATAGGGGCTCGATGTCTACCTGCATAGTAACGGTGAGTGCACGCTCCTGTGCCAAGAGCTCCTAGAGGGTCTGAATTTGCTAGTCGTATCCCTCCCAGAGTCTGGCTCGTTGCTCTTCTGCTTGCGCCCTTTGTTCATCTACGGTGCGGAGGCAAGATTCTGCCTTGTCCACTTGGTCCATGAGAGTTTGGACCAAGGATTCACTGGCCGAGAGCTCGTCTTTGAGCTTTGTGACAGAGCGTTCCAACTCTTCGACCTTGTTGTGATACTCTTTTGCTTTGTCAAGGGCGGTTTGCCCTGTAGCTTGGGCGACGACCATCAGCATATCGCTATCGCGTGTGGAGAGTTGTGCCTGAAGGAGAGTAGAGGAGAGATGGGAGGCCTGTTCTTACCATCTTTGTAGAATCGTTCGGGCCACCTATGGGAGCTCGGCCATCACATCAAATAGATGCAGCTCCATCTGATCAACAAGGGAGAGTTGCTCAACTGACATATTGCTATAACCGTCCACTGCCTGATATTGGAGTTCACTACAAAACTAAAGGGCTATGGTGAGCCCTGCCCACGGGGACGAGGAGGAGCGGGTGACGAAGGAGGTGGTCTCCTGAGGGTGGGGGGCTATAGTTGAGGCTGAGACTTGGTGCGCAGAGTGGGTGGCTTGAGTATCTTGGGCTCCAGGGTGGAGGCCAATGTGGACAGGCGGTCCACTATGGATCCACTAAGACCTGTCAATGCGAGAGATACCTCCGGCTCTTTAGAGCGCTTGATATAGTTGCTGCATTGTGATAGTGGAGGGTGTAGTCATGTCCCTCGTAGGCATAGTGGGAGTGGATGGCACATCCGTTGAGCTATTGGAGCGAAGCCTCTCCAAGTGGTGAGTGCATCTGAGACCGCACAATCTTGTATTCCCCTTGTGTGGGGGCGGGGTTGCGCTTTCTTGATGACTTAGAGGGAGTAGTGACAGTTGTTGTAGGCGCATATCTCGAGTGGCTCGCTGTGTCAAGATCTCTTCCTCCACTTGTAGATTCTTTGCTGAGATGTCGGAGGGCATACGAATGGTGCCTGAGGACATACTCTGAGATTCGGAGGAGGGACCGGTGGCTTGTGGAATTGGGGGGTGGAGACCGAGCTTTGCCTTGAACTCGAAGAATTCATTTTCCTAATCCACTAGAAAGAACGAGGGAAATTGTGTGATAAGACAGTCGGTGGAAGAGGAGGAGACTGAGGACATTAACTGGGGGCTGAAATGCAGGTTGGAAGAGGGTAGAGGGTTGGGGGGAAGTTTAGTAAAAATTTGGCAGAGTTTCATTGTTTTTGCTAAGGCGACGACCCGGGGGGATAGGAGGTCCTTTTATAGATTTTGGTATCCCTACAGCCAGGGGGATGGAGTAAGGCGATGGGTCATGGGGATGGGAGTTATGGCGACAGTCAGTGGGATGGGAATAATTATGACCACAAATGATAGGTTATCAGGAAGGCGACAATCGACGGGATAGAAGCTAGGGCGACGAGCTGTGGGAGTGGGAGGAAGGCAGCGGTCTGAGGGATAGCAGAAAGGCAACAGCCGGTGGGATAGCAGAAAGGCAACAATCGACGAGATAGCAGAAAGGCAACGGCCGGTGGGATAGCAGTTGTCAAAATTTGAGAGAGAAGAAAAGAAAAGAAAAGAAAAGAAAAAAGAAAAAGAAAAGAAAAAGAAAAAGAGGGAAAAGAGGAAAAAAGCAAAGAAGAAAAAAATGAAAAGACGAAGGGGGTGGTTGTGGATATCAAGGAGGTTGCGCTAAAGGAAACATGAGGTGAATGGACTAGGTGTCATGTGGTCTTGTGAGGTTAGCGTGCGAGAATGCAAATCATGAAGATAATGCACAAAAGATGTATTGGCCGTATTCACCTATTGCTATCCATGAATGCAAGTCGGTGCATCGGCATACCAAGGACTCATGAGCTGCTGGTGCATGGTGGTGACATGCCTACTATACAGACTCACCTAGACTTGGGCTTGATGTTTATGTGGGATGGCAGTGGAGATGAATGTCGCGTAGCTGCATAGCGTGTCATCAGCCAAGTAGAGCACGTGTTGAGTTTGTGCCTCATCTTGGTTGTCAGAGGTGTGTTTGCGTAGTGGCAATCCTTCGGATGGAGCTCCTTTGTCGTAGGGTTCGCAGGTTCTTGTGGGGTTGCAACTAGTGTGGAAATAAGTTCTTGTGGTACACCGCTGTTGTAGCAGGCGATTTGTGTCTGGATAAATGCGGGTGCTGTTGTAAGTAGGACATCCTCCAATGGCTTGTGCTCATGGGCCTAGAGGAAGGTTCTTGTGCAACTCCCCCCTTTCTAGGGGTCGGTTCTTGTGTTGCTTGCTCATTGGCCTGGGTGACCTCGTTGAGTTGCACTATTCATGGTACCATGGCACATCGGGGGCTTGAGGGTTTTCTCGTTGCAACAAGCTCAAGGGTAGGTTCTTGTGGTACTGCATCCAATGTTGACACAGGTTCTTGTGTTACTACCTTCTGAACCTAAGCAACCTGCTTGCCTTTGTAGTAGCCCTAGGGTTCCAAGAGCTTTGTGGCGACTCAGCGCTTGTTGGGCCACTGTGCTTAGATTGTCGAGTTTGGTCTTGGGAGTCTAGGCAATTGGCAGCGTCAAGCTCTTCTCTTTGAACGGTTTTCCCGTGTCGGTGTCAGCCAAGGAGTGATCGGAGACCCCTCCTCTACTTTGATTTTTTCGGGCCGCCAGTTACCGTTGAGCACAAAGAATAGCTTCTTGCACCTAATGTTCATTGCATTTTTGGTTGGGCGGTAGGGGTGGCGGAGTAACTTGCGGTGCTACTCTGCTGCCATTGCAGTTAGGACCCTATACTGTGCGGGATTGGGCCTTCTCCCATGGGTCGGAATCAAGATTGCTGGATGTGGCTGGGGCCTTAGATTTGCCTTCATTTAGAACTTCCTTGCCTCTGACTGGTGGTCGTACAATTTGACAGTTCACGGTGTAGCACTAGGTCCTTCCCAATATCATCTGCTCGTCGGTCACTTCTGTGGGGAGAACATAAAAGTGGATCTTTGTGCCTGGCGAACAACCATTAGTCTCAAATCCACATACCCTAATGCGCTTAAGAGTTGACCATTGATAGTGCGTACTGAAGCCACAATAAGGTTTAAAGGTACCTGTAGTTTTTCCCATACTTCATGGGACATGAAGTTGTGGCTTGCTCCCGAATCCACGAGCACCTGGATGCATTCAACCTAGCTGGTTCTATTATTAGTTCATCAATTAGCCCTGGATGTTTGAGTGTTTCCTTAAGCAAGGCCGTTTGCTCAAATAGGTGCCTTAGCTTCTTCGATGCCCTGGCATTTCATCCAAGCCACCTCGACCTTAAGCTCCTTCTCCCTATGGATGGCCTGAAGGGTCTGCAGGGTGAGGGGGCCATAGTATCTTTTCAATTTACTTCCGTTGAGGTAGCCGTTCATTTCTTCTCCATCCAGGGTAGCGATTTCGACACGCCCCTTGCGAACTAATCTCCACCAAGTGGTAGGGACCCATGCCTCTATATTTGAGCCTATGTTTGGTGTTGTGGACAGTATAGAGGAGGCAAGATCTCCTTCCTCGAGGTCTTTGTTCTTGAAATTGTAGTCGAACCATTTTTCGTGTCATGCCTTCTCCACCTAGAGGCAGTAGGCTGCATGCAATCTTGTCTCATCTACCTTTTTGAGATCAATTAAGCACTCTGCCAAGGCATTTTTGGTGAGCCTTTCCTTGACCATAATGCAAAGGCTAGGCACTACATACTCCATTGGCATAACTGCCTCCACCCCAAAGGCTAGGCTGATGGGGGTGCAATTCGTGGCCATTTTATAAGATTTTCGGTAGGCCCACAAGGCTGCAATGAGCTTGTGCTCCCAATTGGTACAACTGTGGCTTCAACCGTGCAAGTTATAATCTTGTAGCACGTTTTGTTTGAGCTCTGATTTAGGCCGTTTTCCTTGGCATAGTATGGCATTGACTTTTTATGTATGATCATGAATTCACTAGTCAGAATCGCTATGGTTTTGTTGAGGAAATGAGTTCCTTAGTGACTGACCAATTCTAAGAGATACCCAAACCGTGCAATGACTTGCTCGTATAAAAACTTAGTGGTGGATCTCGCATCGGGATCTCGCATCGGCTTTCCTTGTGGCTCTCCCCTCCACCCATTTGGTGAAATAATCTGTGGCCAAGGTAATGTATCTGGCCCTTTTTCCTCTAGCTGTTGGGCTTATCGGTCCAATAAAATCTATGCCCCATTTCTCGAAGGGCTGATCGATCAATATTCCCATTAAGGGCATCTATGCAGATCTAGAGCTTCCCTGTTTTCTTGGGCACAATCACAATTGGTGATAGCCATGTGACTTTATCTATCGGGTAAATGAATCCTACCCTCAATAGCTTGCCTATATCCTTCTTCAACTCCTTTGCATAATTTGGATTCATCCAATACCGTTGCTGAATTATAGGCTTGGCATCCTTCTTCAGATTAATTCGGTGAACACAGAGAGCCGGATTCACTTCCTACATATCCGTATATTCCCATGCAAATACATCCTTATATTCTTGCAATAACTTCGCCAATTCCTATTTGAATGTTCCAGTAGCAAATATGCTAGGAACTGCTGCTCCTCATTATCATCCAGCTCTATTGCCATATTCACCCCTTGTGCCATTACCGATCGTTGTTTCTTTTGTAAAATGGTGCTTGGAATCATCTGCATTTTCAGCTTCTTTTTTCTATTCCGTATTAATGATCATTGAAGATCCCCAATCCTGTTTTACCTTGGTTGTCTTGAACCACGGCCTTCTTAGCAACATGGGGTAATGCACATCCTCTTCCTCCATCTGTAGGATTACAAAATTAATACGGAACACCATACCCTGCATGTGTATCAGCTGACTTCATATTATTCTTGTAGGCTGAATTCTTTTATGATCCTCCATGTGAACCTAAAATGAGGCAGGTTCCAAGCCAAAAAGTCCCAACCACCAGAACTTGTATTGTGGTAGAATGTTGACCCCAGATCCCCCATCTAACAATACACTTGTCAGATTCTGACCTTGGTATTGAACTTTTACCGCCGCTACCATATAATCCACATCCTTGGGTTTTGCCTTTCTAATCAACTTGGTGGTATAAATTCCTGAGGTTGGAACTCTAGGTGGGGCCACATCAAATCCATCACCAGCCTCTTTCTTACTTCCAGGACCATCCATAATAGGTGCTCCACTAGAATCTTTACCTCCGCCTTCTTAAGGTCCGTCAATAGTCCTTCCGAAAAATTCTCCAACCCGAAAGTGTTATCCTGATTCCACACTATATTGTTTACTTTTGTCTCCTTCCCTAGCTTTGCACAAGGTGTGGGAGAAGAGCCTCTGGGTTCCCCTTCTGCTGTGATTGTTTGCTGTTCCACTTCTTGTGGCTTGTCCACCTACATTTTCTCAATTTGCTTTAATGTCGCCATCTAGACCTCCTCTTGGTCCTTCCACTTCATACGTTTTCCCTTCTTTGGTTGTGCTTCTTCTACCAGTTTGCAAACTAGACCCTTGGATCATGTTATAGCATATAGGTTGACGTTCTCTGTTTCCTCTGGAGATTCTCCTTGCTTCGTACATGTTGAGCACTCACACTACTTCCATTAGTAGACTTGTGTTGTAGATTTCATCCAACATATGGAGTTATCCCCCCATTCTTCAATATGTACTACATTTTTTTGTGCCAGTGGTTGGTCCTGTGGAGGTGGTCCCCGCCTTGGTGGTCATCATGTGATCTCCAACTGACCGTTCTATGTTTGCACCACTGGGGGAAGTCCGGGCCTTGTTTGTGTCCGTTCTCCAAACAGTACCTACAGTCTTTATCTATGCCTAAATTTTGTTGGCCCCAGACCACTTGCAGGTTGCAATTCCCTCTATGGTTCTAGTTGCCTCTCTGATTCTAATCATTGACTTTAGTGCTCCCAAACCCTTCAGTTTCTCATCCAAGAGTTTCTCTGGATCACTTGTTTTCTTTTTTGCTCTCTTCTTCTCCTTGACTTCTTTGTGTCTTTCTTGCTGGACTTCTTTTTATTATGTTTTTGCTTCTTTTTGGACTTTTTGTCGTCATCCTCTAAATCACTTTCTAAGTCTTCACTCCTGGATTCAGTATCCTCACCCGTATCACTTCTAGATTCTTCTGTGTCAGAATCAGCCTCACTGTTTAAATGATCTGACTTTTTAAAAAGTTGCTTCTCCGTTCTGCTCTCTTAGCTGGGTTTATCAAATCATTGAAGCCTTTAACACCTTGGATTTCTAATCCACTTACTGCACTCCATATCTCTTGCCTTAATCCTTTGCAAAAATATTCCGCCAATGTCTCGGTTGTGGGTCTTTCCACCACATCAGACCTGGCTTGAGGTTTCGAAACTTTTGTGCGTAATCTTTGACCATTATCTTCTTCTGTCGAATTTCTTGCAATTTTCTATGGATGTCATTTGGGGTTTTCTGTTTATGGAACCTAAGTAGGAAGGCTGTCTTCAATTCCAGGTAATCCGCGAGCTGTGCAAGGCCATACGGGTTGAACCAACTCATCGACTGCCACTCAAGGTACCTGCAAACTATTGTAATTTTTTTGGATCCCCAAACATCGTGTCAAAACTGCTCACATACCACCGGGTCTCAAATTGTGCTATGTGGCTATCTGCGTCATCTTCTTCCTAACCCCTGCACTCAACAAACTTGCACTTCAAACTTGTTGCTTTTGCAGTAGCAATAATTCCGCCATAGAATCGTGCCTGCTATCCTTTCTTATTTTCCCAAAAGAGAATCGGGAATGGGTTGTCCCGGGAGGATGCTTGTGGAGAGATTTTTGGAATATGTTATCGTAAGCATTTTGCATCCTGAAATGTCTATCACTTCTTTTGTATCTCTTGATCTATTCTGAGCAATCAAGATGATAGTATGAGTTTCTGATTGAAATAATGTATTGTTTGTATTATCCGAAATGATGTTCTGCAATCTGCATATAAACTATACATTGCGTTTTGAGTTTAAAAAAATTTGGAATACTTTTGTGGGTTCTAGACATGAGGCTACTGGGAGAATTCCTCTAGGCCTACAACTCCAACACCAGCGTTAGCATCTTGTGCGACATGACAGCAGGCACTCCCCACTTCTACCACCTCAACATGGATGTAGTGCGAGCCGCCTTCGGCCTCCCAATCAAAGCTGACAAATACGCTCAGAAGAAAAAGATGCTCAAGGCCCTTAACGAAATCTACAAATATGACCGAAAAAAGAGCAAGGGGTGCATCCATTTTTCGGAGATCATCAAGCCAGAGTTGGAAAAGTCGGCACACGCTCTCCATGGTTGACCCCAAACATACGGATCACCACCAATCTATTATGCCCAACATCTTGGCAAAACTGGCAGCCCCCCGGGTTGCCAATTGGGCAGCCTATTTTTGCAACCAGATGCGGGACCAGTGCCAGCCAATGAAGAGGAGACAGTGGCTGCACCTAAGAGATCAAGGACAAAGCCAAGTGCCACCCCTGCTAGCCGCCCCACTCATCCACCCTCCACAGTTAGCCGCTCGCCCAGTACGAAGACCAAAAGATGCAAGCATCTTTCGTTTGCAAAAAACAAGCCATTTATAACATAGATTCATGATACTAGCCTTGACCTACAGTAGTAGATCCACATTATCAAACAACACTATCTAATGTTCAATTGATTTCCTTCTTGCTTGTGACCATGTTCGTTCGAGATTCACGAGTCTAGACTCGGTCATCAAACAATTTATGATAGATCCGTTTATGCAGATTCCCCTTGCTATTTCGATCTTCTTTCTCATACTCCAATTTTCCATTGAGCATGTAGTGTGCTCATTCTTGTGCATTAAACAAGCGCCTTGTATGTGTAGTCTCACCAATATAGGAATTTCCTTTAGAGTCGTGATTCACACTACATATATTTTGGCATTCCAAGGTCTACTCAAACTCATCGATGATGGCCATAGTGATCCACATGAGTAGAAATTTATGCACTAGAATTAGAAGAATTTATGCACTGTTGTGTCATTTGCAAATAAAATCATGTAGGAACTACTTCCTAAAATGTATCAGAACTTAAGACTTTTAGCAATTATAGATTTCTTTTTTAATTTTGCTACCTCTCGTATGATGTTACAACATTTTTACCAACACTACAATGTAAGAATTATAATAGAACTCCATGCAACTCTAAACAAGGATTCCAAGGATAAACACAATAGTGCTACGCGATGGATGAAGGCCATTGAGGTACATGAGGCCACCATCCTTGTCAAGGATTTGAGAGTCATGGAGAACCTAGTGAGAATGTGTAGCATCGTTGAAGCTTTTGCCCTTGTCATCGCCTTGATTGATGTTCTTTTCTACACCAATAATGTAGAAATGGTCGTCAAAAGCAGAGAAGGATTGGGCTTTTCACATTGCATAAGATAGCTTGCAAATCTACTTTCATCAACTAGAATGTTGCCTAGAAAGCCTTTGAGAGTAGGGGTGGCAGAGGAGGCATTGGGAAGAAGTTGGGGCAACACAACAACAAAAGGCAAAGGGCAATGTTCACAAGGGAGAGAGACAGTCCAAAACCAATTCGAATCAAGAGATGATCTCTTTTTTTCCACTAAAGAGAGCAATGTGTTCACATAGGACAACAACAGTGAGGGAGTCTAAAAATAGTTTGAATAAAGAGATGAAGCTCTTTTTTTCCACTAAAAATTTCATAGTGATCTATGGAACCCAAGATGGTAGTGCATATTTGAGCAAGCACCGCATATGGCATGTAAAGACTAGAGCTATAACTTGGAGCACATGCGAAGTAGATGGGAGCTTCATAGGAGTCATGGGAAGCAACAAGTGGTGGATCACCATAATAGAGTGTGGCAAAAGGACAATTCAAATTTAAAGAAAGGTGCTTTTTCAAAAGCAATCCTTTTAAATAAGGAATACATCCTAAAATAAAGTAAGGAGTCACACTATTATATTTTTCGAAGATGTTGTTTACGAATGTGACACATCAGAGCTTAGAAAAGGAAAACTTACATCTATGATGCCTATTGTAAAAGCCCACTCTTTTTTCAACAACTTATATGATGCAATAACTATAGACTATTTAAAAGCCACTTTAGTAACCTCCACATGCTTGTTGTATTTCTTCAAAAGAGTTGGAGCCTTATATCTAATCTCTAATTTCTTGTATGCTAAAGAAAAACCAAATATTTTTTCAAACACTTTGTCTTCATGAAAGTAGAAGTTTGATATCGGCCTCTAACTACTTTGATGCTTTAAGATTTGATTATATCCCATAAGGGATTTGTAAAGTCCCTTGTGGAAGGTACTAGGTTTTCAGGTTTTGTTTGACCTGATAATAACTAATATTTGGAAAGAATTTATTCAGGATTTATAAAATTAAATGCAAATTAAAAGAACTTTTTGAAAAGAAAACGTTTTTAAAAAAACCCTATTGCATTCCAATGGTTACTATTTCATCACCCACATACGTAAAGATGCATACTTAATGGGTTGCATGTTGTCAAACCAATCAACATGAGGAGTCATGTGGTTGGATGCTCTTGAATCCACATAAAACTCTTCATTCGTCTTTTACATAGCACTAAATACATGCTACATAGACAATAGGTCTCCCACATGAGATTGATCACCTAATGCATAGTTACCCTGTGGATTTTGGCCCCTCTTTTTTTCCCTTGGCAAAATTAGCATATGTAAGAGTTCTTCAACCTTTGTGCCTATTCCTTTGTCAAAGCCCTCTTATTTTTGTGCCACTACTTCCACCTTAAGTTAGTCATTGGGCACACTTACATAGACTAGACTCTTGCCTTTGATGTACAAGTCAATATGCATGTCCAATATCTCGTTGCTCAACCTTTTTGACTCAATCAAATACTCAATGGGAATTTCGACATACATCTTCTTGCAAGGAAGTAATTGAAGTAGCACATATTTCAAATTTCCTTTTATTCATCTTTTCTTGTCTCATAGCCTTTCTAGAGACAATTGTCGGCATAGTAAAAGTGTTGCCCATCAAATTGGCTTACACTTACTCTGCAACAAGAATGCCCTTTTTACCTCTTCATAGCTATGGCTAAATTCCTTTATTCAATAAATTTGGCCACAACTATATGCAATAATTAAAGATTTAGTGCTATAAGTGAAGTGCAAAAAGAAGAGTGCAACATAAGGTGCATAATGAGGGGATAAAAGAGGTAAACTGGATGTCAAAGGTGTATCTTGTGGACTAGATTACCCTCTCATATAATAATTAATGATAGATGCAATGTGTTACCGCAAACCACAATTCGACAGTATAATAAAATTATGTATTCTTTAAAGATAGAATTTGAAGGTATATCAAATTCATCTATTCCTTAAAGATAGTAATAATAAAAACTACATAAAGAATGCCATTCTTGCCTCTTTCATAGCTATGGCTAAATTTCTTGATTCAATAAATTGACCACAAGTGATGGCAATAATTAAAGATTATTATGATACGTGAGTGAGTGCTAAAGAAGAATGGACGATACAAAAAATAGGAGTGCAACATAAGGTGCAGAATGAAGGGACAACAAGAGGTTAACTAGATGTTGAAGATGTCTTTCATAGACTAGATTACCCTCCCATACAATAACTAATGATAGATGCAATGTGTTGTTGCAAACCACAACTTGATAGTATAAAATTTTGATGTATTTTTAACAATACAATTTGAATGTATATCAAATTTATGTATTTGTTAAGGATTTTAACAACAAAAACTACATAAAGGCAAATAAACTATCGAGAAAAAAAGGTAAGATAGGTTACATACTTGAGTAAGGATTGTAACAACAAAAATTACATAAAGGCACATAGACTATCGAGAAAAAAAGGTAAGATAGATTGCATACTTAAGTAATCAAAAAACAATCTAGTTGGGAGCCTTTCTTTAAATCATGTGGTTTGGGGATGCTTGTGATAGGGCTTCCATGTGTGCAACATATTTAGGTGATCTTTATTATAAAGAGGGGACAAGAACAGGTGAACTGGATGATGAAGATGTATGAGATTACCCTCCCATATAATAATTAATAGTAAATGCAATGTGCTAGGTGAACTGGATGATGAAGATGTATGAGATTACCCTCCCATATAATAGTTAATTTACTATAAATGCAATGTGTTGTTGCAAACCACAATTCAATATAATAAATATATGTAACTTTTTAAAGATACAATTTGAAGGTATGTCAAAATCATCTATTCATTATAACAAAAACTATATAAAGGCAAATAGACTATTGAGAACATAAGGCAAGATGTAAGCTACATACTTAAGTAATGAAAAACTAATCTAGCTAGAAGCCCTTTCTTTGAAATGTTTCTTCATGTAGTTTGGGTATGCTTGTGGTAGGGCTTTCATGTGTGCAACATATTGAAAATTTCTTTATAAAGACGGAGGATGACAAGCGCTAGGGGGGTATGTCATATATTTATAGGAGCAAGGGTGAGTGTCTCTTTGTATGAAGGGGGGATGATTAATCAAGAGCAAACATAACGGGTATTAGGAAAGGAAAAGCCTTGGGTTTCTTCCCATTAAAAAAAAAAAACTTGCCGGCCTAGTTAAAATGGAAGGGTCAGTCCCAAAAAGACCCTTTTACAAAAATGGCCTCACTAGGGGACATAGCTCGGGGCCTATGTAAATCAAGACTAGACCTTACCCTATCATGAAACACCATGTAATATGTGCAAGCAAGCACACATTTAAGATATCCCTACATTATTATTATTATTATTATTTGGGTATGATTTCTTTTTATGTGTACATACCTTGATAATATTAGGCAAGCATTAAAAAAACCCCTCCTGTTTGTAAATGGCCCATAAATTATTCACATTAAAAAATCTAATTCGTGACCAGGGTGAGAAGGTGGGCTTGTGGGGAAGTGGCTGTTTCTTTTTCACATGCCCCCCACACACACGGCCAACTACGAGGGACAAGCTCCATGTGGCCTATGTTGATAGGCTACTTAGGTGATCTTTTCGAGGGCATTGAATGCGGGTAGCTAGCAGAGCCGGATGAACGCGCCTAAACTGCATGAGGAGTTGGTGCTTCGCGCGAATAGTGAAGGTTGGAGGCAAGGAAGTTTTAAATTCTAAAAATGCTGAATTTTATGAAAGAAAAGGCATTACAAGATCAGCTGTGGGCATGTAAGCCATGGTCTATGCTATTTAAAGCGGAGATAATCAGGGAATGAAATTACCCAGAACACAATCTGACATCCAGAAGGGAGGCACTACCAAGCGAGTTATTCGCGGCGGGTAGCGCTACAAGAAGGTCAACCAAGGAAGGACAAAAAAAAAAAAAAAAGTGCATCATCCACGGGTGGGTTTGACCGGAACCATCAACGCTTTGAATAGCAAATAGTTGATGGGAAAAAACGATGCAACAGAAAAGCCCCCACCCCAAAAAAAAAAAAAAAAGAGAGGTTGAAACGAAAAAAACGGGAACACACGCTCTTCTCGCAAAGAAACACGTGCCGGGTTCTTCTTCTCCATTTTGCCTTCTTCTTTTATCACCCTCATTTCGTACAGTTTTTCTCTTCACAAGTCAAGCTCTGCATCACCATAGCCAGCCCCCCCCCGCCTCTCCTCCTTCTCCGCCATGGTTCTCGGCATTCTTGCACGTCGCTCTTCCCCCCTCCTGGTAACCTCCTCTGTCTCCTCTTGCTTGTTTTCCAATTTCGTCTCTTTGCCTTTCGAATCACCTGCCTCTATGGCTTTAGCCTTCTTCTAAAGTTCCTTTCCCAAGCGAGCGCGCTTCTTCAACGCCTGCCAAGTATTGTTTAGATCGCGTAGCGCGTTGTTTTTTGCTGCAACTCCTTCGTCTCCACAGATCGCATGCCGTTTTTGGCGATCTTGTTGATATGGCATTCTAGTTTCGGCCCGAAGGCGAAGGTCGTTGTACGTAACCTTTATCCCTTGCAAGGACAGGCTTAGCGCAATTGTGGCTTCTTCCTTTATCCAGAATTCGAACCTTCTTCACTGCGCTATTTCTTCAATAACAACCCGCCCAGGGATAAGCGAAACTCCAGGAAATCTTTTCTGATCCTTCAGAGTGTGGCTCTACCTTCGTGATGTGTATAATTGTTATGCAAATTTATTAATCGATGTGCACGGCACTGACAAAGTCATGGGCGGTGGCACGCCATAGACCGACGCTCGATAACTGCTGTTGGACATATCTCTGCGAAGAAGTGTCTGTCAATGTCCGCGTAGATGCAACCTGGGTGCAATGAATACCTCAGATCTGCTTATATCAACTTCTTCTATGTATTTATAGCAACTTCTTCCATGTTTTTATATGAATGCTATTCAATTGGCTGTGCAGATTCTGTTACGTAGTAGGCTGTAGAATTAACAGTTTGAGAGTTTTGCACACAAATGAAATGCAGATGCAGTAGACTCACTCTTCTTGTTTTGGCAGAGATCTGGAAAAATAGTTAACGAAGCTGATAGGCATGCATTGTTGGGTTGGAGGAACTTCTGCACTGCTGCAAAAGAGGTTGGCTACTACACTTTGCATTCTAGTTTGAGCGTCTATGTTATAGAGTATTCCATCAGTTGCTCTTCAGACTGTATGACCGGTTGACTGTACGGGATCGCTTGTGTGAGGCAGATGACAGTACGTGATGCACTGAACTCTGCTATTGATGAGGAGATGACTGTGGATTCAAAGGTTTTTCTCATGGGTGAAGAGGTGGTTTTCTTAACGCTTTTGTAGAATGGCCATAACGTTCTATTACCTTGTTCTTTTGCTTCCTACCTCCGTTCTGCTGATTCTAAATTGGTGAGATTGTGTCTAATTTACTCTTATGAAATTTAATTGATTAGTTTTAGTTTAAAATGTGTTGTGTTCAGGTTGGAGAATACCAAGGTGCATATAAGGTATGCTTTAAGCTTTCGGAAAGTGATGTTGCCGCTTAAGTGTCTCATCAATGGGGTAGCGCTTTGGCAGTTTATAAGAGACTCTTGTTTCATTGTACAGATATCGAAAGGTCTCTTGCAAAAATTTGGGCCCGACAGAGTGCTTGATACTCCTATCACAGAGGTAATGTTAGTATGGACCAAATGTCTTTTGTGTTCTCAAAATAAATTTGGTCAAGCTTTATTCTGTTTTGATTGTTCATCATCGTCAGTTGTTTTGTAACTCACTGAGTCTGTTGTAAGAAGTCTTCTTGGGTTACTTGCAGGCAGGCTTCACAGGTATCGGTGTTGGGTCAGCTTTTTATGGCCTTAAACCAATTGTTGAGTTCATGACGTTCAACTTTGCCATGCAGGTATTTCATTGCGCATAAGTTTTTCTGGGTTAGCAACTCCTCTGCTCAACACAAGCTTGTACTGCACATCATATATTAAATTTCAAGGTTAAAGTACTAGTACAGGAGAGGAAAGATAGTGCGAACTGTTAGTTGGGAAAGTAGAGAATAAAATACGACAGTGCTGAAGGTCTCAATGTATTTGTCAGCCAGCTAATGTACAAGAGGAGACAGCTACAATGATTATAGCAGTGGCCTTTGGTTTCACTCCCAAATCTTAACCATTGACGGTAAGATTCTTCCGGAGTCTGACCCCACATCCCAAGCTTTGTGGTCTGCCTGACCCCCACATCCCAAGCTTTGTGGTCTGCTCTAACTGAAGGATGGGTTGCTGAAACATCGAATCTTCCATGCCACTGCAATCACGCAGAATTGTAACTCTCTTTGCTTATATACATGCAACACCAAAAAGGCTTTAATGTTGCTGGAGCCCCTATAGTGAGCTCTTCTCTGTTCTGTGTGGGTTCTGCCTCCCCTATGATGGTAGGTGCTAATCTGTAGAAGCTGCATGTAGATCAAGATTCATCCTTCTTGGACTTGCCACCGTTAGGCTTGCCCTTCCCTTTGCCAGCAACGCCTTGTCATCTTTGTCGTTGTTGTAGAGCTTCTCCCTAGCTTCTTCCTGTAACAGTAATGGACCCAACTCCTCAAAAGTCAGAGGTTTGCTGTCACAGTCGTTACAAATCTTTTGAAACTCCAAGGTAGCCTCCTCAATACCATCAAGGCCAAATGGCACGAGTCCACCTTCTGACCAAATGATGCCAGTTGATCCCTCACCACCTTGACCCTGGTCAAGTGGTCATGTACCAAATCTCCCTCATCCATATCAAGGTTGTAGAGCTGATGCTGAAGAAGCAAGATCCGGGATGTGTTGTCTGTTTCGTACAGATCCTTCATATGACCCATGCCTCTACTAACGTCTCAGTCATCTGGATGTGAGGAAGCACAGAGTCCGCCGTAGTCCATATGATCAATGCCAGGGCATGGGCATCTCTGTCTTCCGAAGCTTCGAGCTCCTCTCCGTCTACTGGCATGAGTATCTTCCCCTCCTTGTTCAACCATATCCTCCGGCTCCGCCTCCACTCCTGTTGTCGATTTTCCCAACTTCTGAGCTACTAAATGACTTTGGATCTTCACCTTCTAGATCGGGTAATTTGTCCCATCCAGTTTCCTGGACTCTCCAAAGTTAGGGATGGTGAAAGAAATAAATCTGGGGGAGGAGGAAGGGAGAAAGAGGATGAGGAAATCAATATCTTGCTGCTAAACCGCACAGCAAAGTCAAACAAACTCAACCTTCAGTAGACCAGAACTCTGAACGCACCTGAGTAAACTTGAGTCACCCTCCTTCTCGCAAGGGCTCTGTCCTCCAATTGTGGAAGTCGATTCCCAAGAGCTTCTGAATCAAGGTTGTATGTACTTGATGTTCTAAATTTGAGCCTTTATAGCATGCTGTGGAGAGACTCTGCTCTTCATTTGTCTCAGGTAATGCAATATCTTGCTGCTAAACCACACAGCAAAGTCAAACAAACTCAACCTTCAGTAGACCAGAACTCTGAATGCACCTGACTGAACTTGAGTCACCCTCGTTCTCGCAAGGGCTCTGTCCTCCAGTCGTGGAAGTCGATTCCCAAGAGCTTCTGAATCAAGGTTGTATGTACTTGATGTTCTAAATTTGAGCCTTTATAGCATGCTGTGGAGAGACTCTGCTCTTCATTTGTCTCAGGTAATGCGAGATTGGAAGAAATTGGCCTTCTTCGAAGGCAGAAGGGGAAGTGTGGGTGCTTCGTCAAATCTCGGACGCAGATTGCTGGAAGATGATGGACAAGGTGTACTGAAGCCAGAAGGGTATTTGCTTGAGAGCTCAGTGAGAGTTCGTGGTCCAGGTTATCTGGAGATATTCATTTGTCGTGGACCTTGCCAAAGGAAGGATGGGTTGAAACAGACCCTTAGAGCATGGTACCTGGAAGACTCCAGGTTGTTCACTCGTTATGAGGGGGACAATTGGAAGATCGTGGTGGTTGGATTGCTCGAGTTCAAAGGCGGGAATGTGACTGAAGGTGGTGGTGCTAGGAGGTGCTACCAGAGATGGACCTGTGTACCAAGATGGTGTGCGGAAGCGGAACCAGACCTGGTGGAGCGGTAGCCACTGGATGAAAAGCCAAGAAAAGATTTTGACATCGAAGTGGTCCAAAGGGCTACGACCCGGGAGTCACTGGAGCATTGTCATCAACGTGTTGGCATTGTGGCCGAGATGTGTCAGTGAGAGGGGGTGTTGGAAAGGCCACCTCCCCATCTATAAGCCCCCATATGAGGAGAGCATGGGGCGGGTGAACCTAGTGTCTAAGAGAAGGCCACATGGACCGCACTATGGCTGCCATGGGGGCAGAGATTAGAGAAAGAGAAAAGGAAGAGAGGGGGCTGTCAAACGGGCAGCACCTTGCATCAAAAGAAGAGAGGAGGGTACCTGGCTGATCTGCAGGAGCATAAGGCGGAGCAGAGGACAGCAACAGGGACCCAAGATAAGAGGCGTCTCATGGTGGGGTGCGGCAGCAGCAAAGGCGCACATGTGCGGGGCAGGATTGGGGCCTGCACAAGGGCCTGTGATGCTGGAACAGCTGCAGCAAAGGGCAACCTAGCAGCAGCCCAGAAGGGCCTGGCTAGGGCCCTTTTATAGGGCTGGTTGGACCAGCCAACCTGGTCGGCCAGCAAGCAGACTGATCTGCCAGGATGCTGCTGGCTGGTCGGTTTTATTGCAGCCCCTTGGGGGCCTATAAAAGGAGGGCCTCCAGGCCCTCATTCACCATCACTTGGAGCAGCATTTCAGGCAGCAGCAGGAGCAGCAGACCAGCCACCTGTGGGCCTCTATCCAAGTGGGCTGTAGAGTTGCAGACCTAGCTCAGAGTGCTGCCCACTTAGGCTGGTGCAAAGACACCAAGGTGGAAGGGATCTAGACGGAAAGTCTACTTATGCTCGAGGTGGAGCATGCGAGCTTGAGTCTAGAGATAGCCGGCAGATAGAAGAAGTACCTTGTGGTAAGATTAGAGGACCACACCATTGGTGGGACTCTGGATCTATCTCTTTTGTATTGTGTCCATAGCTTTGGACGGAAATATATTATTTTGGTGGTTTCTATATCTGGCTGGTTCATTGTCTAATGATGAGTCTGCACATCTATCCGATGCACATTCAGTTAAGAACTTTGTGATTCCACACCCCACACCACACCGTGTGAGCTCCTGGGCAATTCTAGCAGTCTTACGTTGTGCGTACCCTCTGTTGGTTGATTTCTAACACTGCCCCCCCCCCCCCCCCCCTCCCTGCTTCCCCGTCCTCCCAGCCCCACGGGCTGGGCTTGCAGGCCGCGGGACCTGTTGCGACACCTCCAGGGCACACGGCCTGCTGGGGCCTGCTTTGACGTCTCCAGGGCACACGAGCCCCTTGTTGCTGCTGTCTACGCCCCCATAGGGCCGCTGCTTCATTGTGCTGCAGGTGTGGGCTGCCTACCAGCCCTGCCCACTAGTCCATGGGGCTGTCCTTCAGCCCCCACCTCCTCCAAACCGCCCTTGACCAGGCCAGGGCCCCCCCCGCCCAGCCTTTGCGCCTCTACCACCTAGCTTCTACATCCCTACAACCTCCCCACTAGCTGCCATACTTACCTCAATCACCTTGTGTCTGCTCCAGCCATCCCTAGACCTGCAGAAATCAAGAAAATCAAGAAAGCTAGGACAGAAATCAAGAAAGTGCAGAAATAAGGTGACCCAGCAGTATTTCTTTGCAATGCACCAATAAAAGGGGAAGGAAAAACTACCAGCACGCTTAAAGATCATCCCGGGACAGAAACACAGACACAAATTTAGGAATTGCTTTATTTCTTTGCATTCAAAAGCAACAGGGACTTTCAGAAGTATTTAGATGCCTACACGATGTTGTATGGAAGATACTTGAGCTCAAGAAACAAAGTGGGCGTATGCAAGAGGAATGGCAGAAGGAGAAGAACAATAAAGAGGAGTGGGAGAAGGAACGAACACTATGGGAATGAGAAAAGACCAGCATCAAGAACCAAATGCAAGAGCTGAAATCTGAGAACGAAAAAATCAGAAACGACTCGGCATCCTTGCAGGCCACTATGCAAGGTAAGCACGCTGGATTCCCACAAAAGATCACAAAAGGAGAGGTTGCAATCCTAGAATGGAAAGATGTGGTCAAGAAAGGCACAGCTGCCCCCAAGAAAGAGATTACTTCAGATGCTTTGGAGGAGGATAAATGAGGAACAGCAAGGCTCTAAATGTTTTGGTTCAAGGGCTCACAATGGACGACACTCCTATGGCGGATGCAAAGGCCTTGTTCACCAAAATGGGTGTGAACCATACATGTGAGACAGTTTGGAGAGTGGGCAAGCCCAAGGCACCTACAAGGCCACTAGTGGTAAAGCTCCAGACAGGAAGACCCTTATGATCATGAGGGCGACCTTGAAACGACTCCGAATTTACTTGGATGATGGTATGCGTAATGGCAGCAAGAGAAGCAGGGAAATGGGCTGCACAAAGGGATGGTAAGGTGATCATTCGAGAAAGAGGAGACAAGGAGAAGGAAGATGATTAGTTATGACGATGTCGAGCCCATGGGATGAGTGCATACAGTAGACTGAAAATGACTGTGGAATTGTAATGGCATGCTTTGGTCCGATCCGGGAGGGTTCTTGGAGACACACACTAACGAAGATATGATCTTCTATACCGAGGCACATGAGAGCCTAGAGAGGGCTGCCCATAGTGACATGATATACATAGGACTGAGCTCATAGGAGGGAATTGAGTGGGGTACGAGGCTTTGGGGGCGTGGGTGTCCTTTTTAGATTACACATGAGACCACTCATATCAACATGCACGATATATGTGGATGTGAGTCTCGCTGCCAGATGCCTGACCGATCTTCATTGCGGTGTGCTAGTCCCCCCTAGACATGTCATCCTACGCACATGGGGTTACTACAAAGGGACAGGCCATATGAGACGATACATGATGACATCACAGAGTTCTTGAAGCCGTCCTTCGAGGGGACTTCAATGCTCTGACATGAGATAGACAAGCGGTCGTGCTAGACTTTGCATATAAGAGAGATCCCCACATAGTTCCGAAGCTAGATGTAGCTTAGCTAGGGAAACTGAGACAATTAGCAGATGCCCCACATGTGACAGGGTACAGGCGACGTCTACTTAAGTTGGGTGCGGTCCATGACGTGATCGTCTACAATGGTCTTCAAACATGGCCTAGGATGATTTTGAGTAAGCCCTCAATCCCACATCTGATAGTACAGGCATGGTTCTCCATGACACCTCTCCAGGTTGATGCCATCTTCCATACATTGACATTCATCCACACCTCATTGGAGACTACCTAGGTTGACCTTAGAATCATCCAGACAACTAGCAGAGAGTGGGGCAAACACATGGTACTCTCATATATCCACATGGTTTGCCAGGCACGATATTCAGATGTACATGCTTCCCCTCTTTCAATACAGTATGGATGCGCCTCCTGAGTTGTTCCCAGGAGATGAGATTAACTGTATTATATGGTTATCCAGCTCCATACATCTTGGACTTTTGGGGAACTAGGAGCTTATCACCAAGACCCAGTTCTATTGCGATCACTCCTTGAGAGTATTGGAGGAGGGACTCATCACCCCAGTGTCTCGATGACAGAGGAGTCTCACATGCACTGAGGATCACCATTGGATAGATGCATGTTTCGTTCGATTAGCTTCTCTATATCCTGTGGTCTGGTCTCTCCTACTGCTGTCTGATCTCGCATAGAAGTGTCTCCTTGTGTCAATGCATCTCAATCAAATAGAGCCCGGTCATGGAAGTGGATTAGTCGTGGGGCCACTCTCCTCCTGGTATAGACAATGGTATCGTCCCTAGATCTCATAGTAGGCCGGGCAAGCACAAAGAAAATGCTTCTCTCTCCCAAGTGTCAACCAACCCCAATGTGCATAACATACAGATCCGTTGCTCACTGAGTATACTTGTTGCTCTCCCCGTCTCAAATGGGTGTGAAGGCATAGCAATGATTAAAGAGTTGAATCCAAACCGAAAGACTCTCAGTCTTAAATTGATGTCTGGCTGATTATGTTTTTAGACTATTATGTAGGAGCTCTAAATAACTGGAGTTTCTTTTTTGGACTCTTTGGGAGCTGCCATGTGCCCTCCCTAAGTAGATGTACTAGATGGCTTTTGTTGTCCCATAGACCTATTGGTCTCTCGTGGACATTAATGTACTCTCTCTCTCTCTCTCTCTCTCTCTCTCTCTCTCTTGCGTGCACGCACGTGTGCGTACTTAGTAACCGCCTCTCTCTCGCTGAGAGCCTTCAACACTTCTAAAGATGCCTCTCTCCCTCCTAGCTTCTGCCTTTAGCGTGGCTAGCAGCGGCCTTCAATGCGACCTTCAGCGCGACGCACCACGGTAGCGCACACACACACGTCTGGATAGCACAGCAACAACAGTTCTGTCAGAATCAGATTCTGGTTGCGAGCAGGCGCCTTGGCCTTAGGTGCAAGTCGAGCTACTAACAGCAGCAAACCAACAGCAACAAAAAATCTAAATTTGTATGATTGGATATATTCTAGTCTTACAAAGGTATATTTGATGTTGCAGCCTCGTCACCCCTGCCGTACATTTCCTCAAAGATACCCTCTCCGTATGAAAAGGCATATCTACAGCATAGGAAAATGGTGAGCATGATAGAGCTGCAAGAACACTTTTATTATTTGCAGCAGGAGATTCGTGAGCTCAAGCTTAGAATTGCAGCTCTAGAAAGGAAAAATAGTGATATGGAAGGGAAGGGAAAGCAGGACATTTTTCCAAGTAGTATTGCACAAATGCACTTCATCTCCATCAAAACCTCAGCTGGTATTTACAGTAAAGGAAATGATTACTACTCAGGGAAGTTCTATCAAGCAGGAGATGGCTGCAAATGTTAACAATAAAGTTAACAAAGTCAACCTTTACACAGACGTGAAGGAGCAAGAAAGCAGAGTGAAGAACAAGATGGTTTTGCACATCGGGGGAGTGTAGAATGGCTCCTTGGAGATGAAGAGGGATACATGGAGGGTAAAGTCATATGCCTTAAGAAAGAAATGACACAGATTGAATGGGACCATAGGTATTATTGTTCAAAAGGGAGCACAAGCACATATGTTGTTCAATGATAGGGCAGCAAGAATAAATATTCTTAGACAGACACGCAAACTGAACGGTACAAGAATTTGGATATCTAAGAAGCTCATGTTGACAAAGCTCAAACAAAGACACATTGAACTCTATAAAGTGAAAGAAGCATGTAAGGCAGGTAAATGGGCGGTCTATTGGGATGGGCAAGTATCGATTTGAGATTTCAAATCTAAAACCAAAGACTCTCAGATGTAATTGCAACTTTTTTGGTGTGTGGACAGCACATGACGGTGTCTGACTCATGAGATGAGAGCACAAAATAGACTGAGTATGATAGTGTGGAACTTTAACTGACCCAGGGGGTTTCACGATTTTCTACACTGAGACACACATGAGAGCCAAGAGAGGGGGCTACCCACTATGATTGGATACACATGGGAGTTAGCTCACAGGAGGGAGATGAGGAGAGATAGTGGGATACGAGACTTTGGAGGAGTGGCGGTTCTCGTCAGAGATCGCTTATATCTATGATGCGGAAGGAACACGTGAGTTCTATCGCGTGACACATGGCCGATTTTCATTGCAGTATGCTGCTTTCCTATGGACACATCATCATATGTGCATGAGGTCACTACAGAGTGTCACAGCCCATACAAGACGATATAGGGTGAT